>NC_045549.1:28647279-29247279 GCF_009769535.1 Thamnophis elegans | reverse complement strand
TGTGTAGATATGGTTACTTACACCCCTGGCTCAATAATAGGGACTTGTAAGGAATATTTGTGTATCTCAGGGAAACTCTGCAAAATTGGATTGGAGCTTTTAGCCGTTATCACTTTATCAAATACAGTGTTAAATTTAATACATAGATATACCATCTTCAATAATGTTGTTGTAGTCTTCATGATTAATTGTTAGTATTTTTGTTTCTTTATCTTACTCCATCCCGTCTTCAATTTATCTATATATTTATTTTTCTTTCATTGAATTCAGTGACAATGTATTTATTGTTCCTGTATCCTGCAGTGTGACAAAATAGGAACTGAGGAATAACTGCCATGAAAACAATCAACATTATGTTGGCATAAGAAGAAGGAAAGTGAATTGGATTTTTTTTGAAATTAGAAATGGAAATTACTTCTGCCCATTGCTTGGTTTCAGAAAATTCATTCTTGTTTGCCCCAGATTTTGAAAAACGTAAGTCTGAGTTTTCAGCTAAACAATTTGGGTTTTGGTCAAACTTCTCTGCCTATTTCCTTCTTCTTCCTCCTCCATCTCCTATTTAACATGTATACCTTACCTTTTCCATAAAAATCTCCAACGTATCTTTTGGCAGTGCTACATTGCTAGGCAAAAGATAACTAAAATTGCTTCAAAAATAAGTACTTAGATTTCCTGAAGTTCTCAACTTCGTGAAGAATTAACTTACATTTAAATGATATCAATTCCTCAAAGCCTGTCCTAATACAGACACTGAGACTGGATTTAAAGAAGTGGCATTTCCTAGTGCATTTCCTGTCTTTCTAATTGAAAATGTCACATGGAAAACATAGAAAAACACAGTAATTTAGTACAATTACAAAGACTTTCCATTTTATTTTGGCAAACAAACAAATAAACAAAGGGTTCTTTAAACGCTTAATGCAGATTCAATTGTGTCCTTGATAATATAATCTTCAGCAGTATATTAAAAAGACAAATGAATGTATAACAATCCTGAGTCAATGAAGGTAAAGTTGGAGTTCAGGCATTAATGTAATTTTGGTTTCTTCAAACTCTTGAATTCTGATTTCGGGAAAAGTTGTTTTGATGCATGCATTGAAAGTAGAATACATCTAGAATGATCTTTGTTCACAAAGCAGCAATTAGTAACTGTTGAAAAGAAAAAAAAGAAATAATTGCATAATAAGAAATAAAAACTGTTGAAAAAGAAAAGAAAATGCTCTATGCCATTGAAAAGAATAATAGCAAAATCAAAACATGTACATATAATTGGGAAGATTTCACAAAAGCAAAGTTTAAAACATGCACAGAAAATATTTGTACCATCAAAGTTGGTGAAGGTTTGGACTTACCCAGACATTCGGTTATTAAGCAATGTTTACTTGTGTTGAAATATGTAGAGGTTAAGGGTTGTACTATCTTGCCTCACAATATTTTAACTTGATCTTTATCAGTATGTAATTAAGTATACAATCACTTGTAGCAGGTCACCCAATGCAAAGCATATGGACATGTGGATTCAAGGAAGAAAATTTTGGTATTACAAAAAAGTTCAAAAGGTCATCTGCTATTTGATAAAGAGGATTAATATAGTAGAAAATCATCTGTCACAGTCTAAGAACATTTTTGTTCTTAATATTCATTTAGATATCTTCCCCAAACCAGGATATTTTAAATGTTCAGGATGACAAAGCTAGCTGAAATTTAGAGTCAACCAGAAGTTTGACCTAAATTTTTAACATCATATATTTTCTACCTTTCATTTATTATACAAACAGTAATGGTAGCCATAAATGCATTCTTCTCTTGTTCAGATTTATATATTTTATGATTTATATTCTAATTTTACATCTAACCAGAATTACCAAATGCAATCAGTTCCAAAGTGGTTTAATCATTTCATTCCATATTATTACAGTCAGAAGCCAGCATTACTAATAGTACTGGTTCTCTGAATTATTCAAAATTCCCACTACCAGAACTGGTCAGGACCTGCTGAATACCACCTCTGCTTGAAACAAAAAAAAACCTACCTAGAAATGATAAAAATAGAAAATGAATTTAAAAGGATATACTGTAAGAACCATCACAACTCAGTAACTGTGCATAGCACCGAGTACTCATTAACCTTCAAACTAATAAACTGTAGCATCAAATTTGGCAACCTTAAATATATGATGAACATTTGCATTGGCTAAAGATAAAACATATAAAAGCCATCAGTCATCAGCAGTTCAGCTAGTAGAGGAACAGTCAGAACAGATTTACTGGCATTGCAAAAAGAGCAGTTTAGAAATCCCTGGGCTATAGATCTTGTTTGATCAAATCCAGATTGGCAAACTTGGTCTTTCATTGGTATTTTCTGGAAATGCCATTCCATCATTTGGGGGGTGGGAGATACATCAAAATACAATTTGAATTTCCTTTTTTCCTCTCCTCAAACTCAGCACTTGTATGTATCCCTTTGGATTTTATGTTTAATTGGCATAAATTGATAATAAAGTCACAGAAAATGTGGTGATAGCTATGGAAGAAAAATGTCAATGGACCAGAACATACAAACATAGATGCAATTTGACTTGCTATAGCCTATACACCTTAACAAGACTCTTTTATTGAGTTTTGAAATCTGAAACTGACATGATTAGTTCTCCAAACCCATTTCTAAAGCATACTTTTCTTTGACATCCCTCTTGCTAAAAGTATTATGACTGTAGAGCTTGTAAAAACTAGTGGAGTCCATCAGAATCACACTTTTTATCTATCTTTTTTCTCCAGTCTTCAACACAGAAGCATCTTTATATTTTATTTTATTTTTGAAATTATAAGTTTTTATAAAGCAGATTGCCTATTCCTTAGTGTCCTCATAAAGTAGAAAGATTCTGAAGAATTCAGAATTGGAATTAAATTGTTTGTGCATTTTTATTTGGACAATTCCTAAATCATAAATGAAGACAAATATATGTGTCCCAGGATAATGTTGTAAGATCTAATATGGTTCTGTCACTGTGACCAGAGGTTTAGCCTTCCAAACTTCTGGGCTTGTGCTGGAGTCAATCTTCATCCTTCAATTTCACAGCAACTAAGATTCTTTCTGAGCAGATTGAAAAATAGCTGGGGAAATTATTGAAGCCTAAGAAATGGGCTCCTTATCAGTCAACAGGAGTGCAGGTTTACCACCAGCTTATCAGGTATTTAGGAGCTGAGGACTTGACAGCACAAGGAAACAACAGCCAATAGCTGGCCATCAACACACCAATCAACCAATAGGAAGCCACACTCAACCAGGCACCACATCAATATGACGATAGAGTAATCCAAAGCACACATTCCAGTGGAGAGAAGTTCCCTCAGGATGAGCTGTAGCATGAATCCAAAGGTTCGTAAGACTGAGCCTCTAGTCCTGATGACTGACCCAGACTGGATGCTGCAATTTCTAAATCTATTAAGATCAGACAAATTTGAGATCCCAACTGAAATGTAACAGTAGCTTTATCAAAACAAATCAAAGGTACATAGTTGCTTAAAACAGGACACAAAATTTGTCCTGAATTTAAAAATTAAAAAAAACACACTCATTTATTTGAAGGCATTTATTTATAATGATATGACCACAAGTATATGTAAATATCACGTCCTCCAGTGTAAATTATCTTTTAAGTGAGCTGTAGTTTCTTTGGCCTTGCACTTTAATTAGTATTCGAAAGAAAACTTGAGAAAACTCCCATAGGTCTTTTTCATTAGTAATGTTACTATTACCTTTAAAGCAGCATCCTACCCTTGAGAAATTCATTTGACCTCTAATTACATACATCATCATGTGCTAATCAATGGCTTTCCTCTAATGGTGAGTAGGACCTAAGCTAATAATTATCCTGTTCACAGCTTTGAGTGATATTTCAGTAATTTTAAAGATTTTGTTTTTTAAAAATCCACAAAAGGACCTCAGAACTTTATACAAAAATTGTATAAAATGAACCGCCGCCATGCCACTTGGGTCTAGGTATTTGTGTAATATTTTTTCTAGAAGTGTGTCAAGACAGACAGAGAGTGAAAGATGGTTTGATAAGTGCCTGTGCCAGAGAAGACTGAATCTGAAAAGCAATGGACTAAAATCTTCCAAAGGATTTGGGTTTTTGATTTGAATCCTCCAGCTGACATGCCACCATTTCTCTGTGACATTTAAAAACCCCTTGTGATTTTTGAAACTAAAATTCAGTCATGTTGGCAGTTTTTCAGCCAGTCTTTTCCTCTAAGAGCTCTGAACATAATTTCATATTCCTCTGATAGCAGAGGAAAGGAACGTTCCCAATCATACTTACAAGAAGAGTTACATTCCAGGAGTTGAACCTCAGTGGGGTGGGTAAATATTGTCTGGCTGAAGCCAGGAGCCAAGATGAAGAGTTCCTGCCAATGGGAAACAGGCCACCCACAACGTCTATGGAAATGCATCCATTTAAAGGAGAATACCAGCTTTGCTGTAGTTGTGAATAAACTCAAGCAAAATCATAAATTCACTCC
This sequence comes from Thamnophis elegans, assembly GCF_009769535.1. Taxonomy (NCBI): domain Eukaryota; kingdom Metazoa; phylum Chordata; class Lepidosauria; order Squamata; family Natricidae; genus Thamnophis; species Thamnophis elegans. The sequence goes on along the minus strand of NC_045549.1, from coordinate 29,242,758 downwards.
ACTCTCAAAAATAAAAAAAAGGACTCAAAAGGATCAATCGATTTTTTTAGGCTGAGCCTGAAATAGTGCAAACATTTGTGAGAAAATATCACATTCAACAGAAGAATTCAAAACACCATTTGTACTGAGTTCTAGATATAATAGACAGTAGGATATAAACATGTGACTTTACACTTCTGTCTGAAAAAAACTTGTGGACTTTTCTCATAGACTTTTGTACCTTTCCGAAGGCCACACCTGCTAATGTGATTGACCAATCAAATGACTTTACACCTTCACAATTGCCTTACCGGTATTAATGTGCCAAATGTAGTTTTATTTGGTATCTATTGGTATAACATATGAATGATAAATTATTTAAACTGCAGGTGATGGCATCATCTTGTACTAGATATGACTCTCCATTATATTATAGGAGAAGAAAATATTTCAGATCATTCTTCCCCAACTTGATTCCTTACAGGATTAGAAGCCCCAGAATTACAGGCTAAGGGAATTAACTCCCAGGCCAAAAACGGTTGTCTTATAAAAGGGGTCTTCAACCTTGGCAACTTTAAGCCTGGAGGACTTCAATTCCCAGAATTCCCCAGCTAATTGTGGGAATTGAAGTCCTCCAGGTTTAAAAGTGCCAAGGTTGGAGACCCCTAGTCTTAAAGGACATGGACATTACTTTCTTTATACTAGGGCCACATGACCCAAAGCAGAAATGTAACTACAAATGCAATCAGTTAGGCATGAAAGCCAATGAGGTGCACTCTTTGAGGGAGGCAGATCAACGGGCTCATAAGCAATTAAAGAACAGAAATATTTTGTGCACATTTACTGTCTCTTATGCTTCATTGATGCCATCAGAGATTTATTTGCTCTATAATCAGGACAATTCTTCAGGCAGTTGTAGATGTTTGAAACATAGGTCACTGCCTGACATTGTTGTTAGAGCTTAGACTGGGAATGAGAAGCTTTCAGTCACGCTAGCCACCAGTTATATTTATGGTCTTACAACTTTGCCAAGGACAGGTTAGGAGTTGGCCCAGGGTATCCAATTTGTTGACAAAGCATCAGACTCCTTTTTTTCTAGAAGAAAGCACATTGTGCCTCTGAATTCATGCCCTGAAAAGGAAGTCGAAAAGTATTGCAGGACTTGCTTGTAAATATTCATATTTTTATCTATAATTCCATAAATGACTACTCATACCCTTTGTGTACACATTTTCTCGTGATATAATGTTACTAAAATGACTGGAATGATGTCAAGATTTCAGGGTTCAAGTCTGAGTGCATTGCCTTTGTGAATGTAGAGTCCTAATTCATAGCCTGCCATTAGTAGCCTGATTACCAAATAACAATTAAAGTACTATACATTTCCATTGAAGTCAGGGAGGTTAGTCTAATGAATTTTACTGGAATATAAATTGTAACTTAAGAACTACATTTATCCGGTCTGTTAGAACTGCACTAAATTTTGGCTGTAAATTGTGCTTCTTGAAAGCTATAATATTGTAGAGAATTACAGCTTTCCGATAGCATTTGCTTGTTAAATCCTTTGCATAATTTTCTCTTGACTGGCTTGTACATATTTAATGCCTAATCTAATTCCTGAATTTGACTTCTATATCCATCATTCCCAGCCAAATTTTTCTATTTTTAATTTTTTTTTAATGTTTTCTATTTTGAAAAACAAAATAAACAAGGAAGTGATATTTGCAGAGTAAAATATTAGAATTTGGCATCATGTTTTTAAGAAGAAAAATGTAAAACATGATATTTTTGTAAATATAATGAAATGGTAGGAAACTTCAAGCCGTTGTTTTCTTTGTAAATATACTCTACTCAGAAAATGTGTCTGAAAGCACCTTGGAGATTCGAAGAGAACTGGAGAATAGTCTTAACAGCACATCTTATTATTTATTGTGACATTCATTTTCTGAACAGATAAGCTAACTATCAAGAACTACTTCTAAGCTTGTTTTTAATATGCTTTGACATTTTATTTATGTCTATTGTGCTAAATAGTTTGCCTATCCTTTGCATTAGAGATTTGGAGATGGCCCCAAAACACTTATAATCTCCAAAGTGTTGTCAGACACTTTCTCAATAGAGTATATTTACACAGAAAACAATGGCCTGAAGTTACCTACCATTTCATTTTATTTATTAAAATAAGGCCCAAGTATGAACAAACAATGTATCCTAATTTAATTCTTAGGTACAGAGACCTTATTTCTTTTAGAGGTTCATCTAGGTCAGCTTCTTTTATGTGGATAGTCAGTGGATTTTGAAATTTTCTGACGGCATTGTTTTCCATCAAAATCTGGAGTTTCTGGATCAGGATGGAAGAAACCCAGCCTTTAGGGCTTCAGGAAGGCATTCAACGGAACTGCTAGACTTTGAAAGCAACAATTTGTTAGAAATCTTTTAATTTTTATAAAGTAAACAGTGCAAGTATTTATGCAAATTTCTGTGAATTTTTTTTAAAAAAATGCAAAAATCTTAATTATTACTTTCTGAGGTTGAATGAGTTCTTATTTCCAAAGAATGAAATGTAGTCGCACCAGTCCAACCATATTTTTTTAACATATCTTGAAGGCTAAACTCCATGACTCTGATTATACATATCCATATAAATATACATACAAGGTCTGCGCAATCTGATTCCCTCGGTTGCTGGTGTAATTGACCAAATTATTATATACTCAAAAGCAAAACAAAAACTGCAACCCCATGCATTCCCATTACTATCCTAAAAAATTAAAAGAAACCACTACATGGGCATGTCTGGTTCATACCATAATACAGTACTCCAGGAGAAAGAATGAAATATATGACCAGGATGACATCAGGACATTCCTGCTTAATTTTAAACATTTCCTGTCAGAGGAAATAATTTGAGAATTCCTGGAGAATAGAACTCTAGCCTAAGCAAGGACAGGGGAAGCAGCTCTTGTAACTTAACAGAAAAGTTTATTACAGGAAATATACTGGGGTGGGGGTGAAGCCAAACTTCTGGCTAGCTACTTTCTATCAGGCAGGGAACTGGAGAGTGAGTGAGCTGGGAAGACAAAGGCAGGAAGGAAGCAGCCTGAGATTAGAAAAGAACAGACAGAGATAAAGTGGGAACACAGAGGAAATTCCTAATTCTCGGTCTATGCTCTTGTTCCCTGTTGTTAGTTGGTTGCGAGGTGCTGAAAAGTCAGCACAATTAAGTCACACCTCCAACAATTTGAGACTGACCTTGAAAACACTACAGAACGGGAAGGAAATAAATTATTACCAAATTTATGATGACACAAACTTGCACAGTACAGCTAATAAAGATAGAAAAACATTCAAAATGATCTTGATGGATTAGAGAAACGGGCAAAAGTCACAAAATAAAATTTGACAGAGACAAAATGAAAAATTCTTCACTTAGGAATTTTTTTAAAAAAAGGAAAGTCAAATGCACTGGCACAGAATAAACCAAAGGCATAGCATTTCTGACTCTTTTATTAGGTGAATAAATCATAATAATTGAAATAAATTCTGATACATTTAGTGATTTACATAAAACAGAGGTGAATAATCATGGGGATTAAAGAATATAGAAATCTTTAATCCATATTGTGGCTGCATGCCAAGTACAGATTTTTGTTGTTGTTGTTTCATACAGTGTAGCAAAATGCAGCACATAAAATTCTCACAAACAACATATAAAATGTGTATCGAAATATAAGGAACCAGAGCACTGAATAATTTTAAAAACACACAGTAATAGTGTTGAATAAAATTATGAATAAAATTAATTTATGAGCAATTACTAGAGTGACTAAATATCTAGATCATTTGGCAGGATATCTAGATCAGGATCAGGAGTCAAACTCAATTTCATTGAGGGCCGCATCAAGGTTGTGTTTGACCTCGCGGGGCCAGAGTGGGTGTGGACAGGTTGGGCATGGCCAGCTCAACATCACTTGTGTTGGGGGTGCCTGTGGTGGCCTGAGGGCTCTGCCAGAGAAAACAGGTGACTGAGCTCCATTTTCAGCTGTGACAGCCTCCTACAACCATCTGCCAGTGAAAATGGAGCTCAGGAGAGCTGCATGCAGCCCTTATGAGCTCCTTTTTTTTTTAGCTCTGACGGCCCCCTGGGACCCTCTGCCAGCGAAAACGGAGCTCAGGAGAGCTGCACACAGCCCTCCTGAGCTCTGTTTTCACTGATAGAGGCACTGCAGGTTGGCCCTTTGCAGGGTGGCCTCATGGGTCAGATATAAACACCCTGTGGGCTGTATCCGGGCCCCAGGCATTGAGTTTGACATCCTGATCTAGATCATTTAGCCATGGGACAGTCGTGTCCTTCAGATGATGTATTTCATACAGGTATCAAGGGAACTTTTTAAGGGGGAGTTCCTTGCAATATGATGTAAAATTTTTGGTCCGTTGTCACAGTCACAATTAGGATTATCAATTTATATTTCCAATATTGGGAGCTGCCATGGTTAGTTTGGATGCAAAATAATATTGCACATATTTTTTACATATATATTTGATGAAGAAGCTATTCTTAAGAGTTTAAAAATTATCAATACCAACACAGGAATGTTTACTGACTTTTCGACAGAAAATCAAGGCTCCAGATAAATAAATATATTCATAGGCATATGTATTTTGACATTAGTTTACTATTGGTTCTATAAGCTTGTTGAAAATTGCAACTTCTTTGATTGAGAAAGATAGAACAAACTGCTTAAGCAGTTTACAACCAATCAAGTAAATATTTCATTTTCTTTTTTAATATTCACATTGGTTATTTTTTCCAAAAAACATTTTCTTCTAGTAAACTTATTTAAAATGCTATAATTAAAACATTATACACAAATCATGTTTAAGGTTGCAAATTTTGATAATTTACAGGTCGGTGTATCTGATTGATTTTTTTCCCCAGTAACTCTAATATCCTTGATTTATTTTTACTGTGAAGATACATTATAATCTGCAAATTAGTTACATTTTTTCAAACAATAAGAAACATTACTAATATTAATTAACTAAAATGCGTAGTCCCAAATATGACAGCAGAGAAACTTTGCTGGGGATTAAGGAAAAGCTCTGAGCCCCAACATTTTTTGCCACTACTTAATTTATAAAACTGCATTTTGCTATCGAAAGATGTCACACAAAATAATGTTGGGATAATAGAAGGCCCTGACAGGCTTGATCTAAGGAGGGGAATTTGAAATGCACACATCAATTCTGAACTTTGGAAAATTATTTGCAAAACATATAAACCAAGACAGCATATTGCACATAATGATTTCCCACATTTTAAAATCTTTCATTCTTCTCAAACCAACTCCCTCTCCCAATCCTAAGATTGTACCTTCTGGATATAAGAAACACTGATACTCGCTGACTGTCTAGACTTCTAAGTGAGTGTTCTATCTGTAGAATAGAATATTCATTGTCAAATAATAATAATAATGTATTTGTTGTTGTTAGTTGCAAAGTTGTGTCCGACCCATGCATGGACAACATTCCTCCAGGCCTTCCTGTCCTCTACCATCCCCTGGAGTCCATTTAAGGTCACACCGACTGCTTCAATGACTCCATCCAGCCACCTAATTCTCTGTTGTCCCCTTCTTCTTTTGCCCTCAATCTTTCCCAGCATTGGGCTCTTCTCCAGTGAGTCCTTCCTTCTCATTAGGTGGCCAAAGTATTTGAGTTTCATCTTCAGAATCTGGCCTTCTAAACAGCAGTCAGGGTTGATCTCCTTTAGGATTGACCAGTTTGATCACTTCGCAATCCGTGGGACTTGCAGGAGGTAGAGAAGAAAATGTCTTCACCGCTTCTTACCTCAACATATAGAAGTGCAACATGTTGAATAAATGAGCTTATTCCTATCTGCTCCTCTGACCCTCCCTCCCAGACTAGGCAAGTTGCTAAATTATTGCTATTCTTCAAATGAATTGTAAATGTAAATTAGATCAGCCCAGAATATTCAAGTGACCAATCTCATCTATTATATCCAGCTGTTTCATGTTATTGAAAATCTGGCAGTCATTCAGCAGCCAAGTCTATTTCTATGTGCTTTGCCTCTGAATATTTAGGAGACTGGTTATACACGAAGGCCATACACAGACAACTGAAGCCACGAGGGCATCAGAAAATAAATGGGAGTGCTTAGTTTTCAAGCTCCATGTTTTAATGTAATAGTGCAGCAAGTGGCAATTTTTCTGCTACCTACATCAGAAGAAAAATCCAAAGAGGACAGCAAATCAAATGCCCCAGCATCAATAGCAGTGCCACTAGTGATATGGATGGTTGGTGGAAAAGCTTTCTGTGGAGGATGAATCACTGCAAAGTTGCAAAGAGAGGGTATGTAATCATTTATTCTTCTTTGAGAGTTCCTTCTCCATCACTAGAAAACAATATTGCTGCTCCCACTCAGCCTAAAGCTGCAGTGATGCTATAGGTGTAGCAAAGGAGCAGGATTCTAACACTCAGCTAAGAAGCACAAAGTTGATAACCAAGTTTGTCTTGATTTGCAGAGTTATAAAGATCTATTCAGTAAACTCAATTTCTTATTAATTAATGATGTCCAGCTTTCGAATTGTATAAAGCTTTTTAAGGCATTTATGAAATCAATTAACCTTTTTTACAGTTTATAAAAGGCTAACCACACTTATCAAACTGGCAAAAATTCAGTATGAGCACAGCAACCAGGAGCAATTTTAAGATTGAAATATCATAGTATTTTTAAGCTTATCAGGATGCTTGTGCTTTTAGAACATAGAATCATACGACTGGAAAGGACCTTGGAGATCTTCTAGTCCCACACTCTGCTCAAGGCAGGAGGCCTTATACCATCCTGGTAAATTAGTTGTTTATTTTTTGAAAACATCCAGTGATGGAGCACCCATAACTACATTGATTAATTGCTTTCACACTCAGACAATTTTTCCTTATTTCTAGGTTTTGATCTCTCTTTAACAAGCTTCCACTCATTATTTTCATGTCCTCTAATCTGGAGCTTTGGAAAATGAGTCCATCTTCTCTGTGACAACCTCAAGTATTGAAATACAGTTATCATGTGCCCCCAATCCTTCTCTTCCATAGGTTAGCTCCTTTAACCATTCATCATACGATTTAGCCTCCAGACCCTTTATTATTTTTCTTGCTCTCTCTGTGGACTTTCTAGGGTCTCAGCAATTTTTGTGTATTGTAGTGATCAGAATTGTACACAGTATTCCAAGTATGGCCTCAGTAGGGTGGTATTATCACTTCTCGTGATCTTGATGTTAATGACAGGTTTCAAGTAATGCATCCCTCACAAATCGAACTCCGAGGTATTTTTTTCCTCAAATAACAAATTAATTTAGACACACCATCTTGCCATGAACTGGTAAAAAGTCAGTACTAAAGTTCCTGGGCTTTTCAACCCAATATAAATAATGGTTTCTTATTTTTCCAAAACAATATGTCACATTGTCCAACTGGGATGAGAGCTAGTTGCTTGGCGACTTCACTCCTCCTCCTTCAGCCAGCTGTTGGAATGTGGCTGACTCATCAACCAACCATGTTGTTTTGGCTGAAGACTCCATCCTCAGATCTCCCCTGCTCGGTTTCCCACTGTGTCAAACTGAATTCATGTTAACACAACCCAGATGTCAAACAATCCCACAACCCAATCAAATTCAGGCTTGGCAGTTGATACAGCCCAAGGCTACATTGTTTTTTTTTGGCAGCTGCAGCACATTGATGGCTCATACGTAACTGATGGTCCCCTAGGATATTTAGATCTCTCTCATAGTTAATAGTGTTAAGCCAGGTATTGCCTATTTTGTAGCAATGCATTTAGTGTAGGACCTTACTTTCTCACCACTGAACTGCATCTTGTTGTTCAAGTCTGTCAAGATTCTTCTGAATATTGAATCTATCTTCCAAAGTTTAAGTTTTTATAAAATACGGAAAAAAAGTTTAAAGAAAAAAACAATGCCAAGGAAAAGCAAAATCATTGCATAAGTATTATGCTGTATCCAATGTTTTTATAGTCTTTTATAGTCTTTAACATATTCATTTTCCATATTCATATTCACTAAAGGTATAGTAGCAAGGAAAAAAAGGAAACTGTCTCAAAGTAGTTTTCAAGTAGAAATAAAGCTAGACCAAAAAATTCTTTAATTAAAGCAGTAAATTTCACCATCTCTGCCAATTCAATTAACTTCACCATTCATTCTTCCATCATGGGAATTTGTGAGTTATTGCATCTAAAGTCTCACTGCTGTTACCATATATATAAAAACAAAGTGCCATGGGTTTAAAAAAAAACTGTTTGTCCATCCTACCTAGGAAAAAATATGTAGTTTCAATTGTACATTTAACAATTATCTGTAGGAAACTACAAATCTGGCCCCAATATTTCTTAGCTTTCTTGCAAGTCTGTCAGAGATTATTAAAATTACTTTCAGACTGGTTACAAGAGCCGAGGTGGCACAGTGGATAGAGTGCAGTACTGCAGGCTACTTCAGCTGACTGCTAGCTGCAGTTTGACTGTTCAAATCTCACTGGCTCAAGGTTGACTCAACCTTCTGTTCTTCCAAGGGGGATAAAATGAGGACCCAGATTGTTTCAGGTAATATGCTCACTCTGTAAATTGCTTAGAGAGGGCTGTAAAAGCACTATGAAGTGGTATATAAGTCTAAGTGCTATTGCTATTTCCAACATATATTTGACACAGCCATGTACATATTTGACAATTTATCAGCTATTAAAGGCCAACAGTACACCATCTTATAAAAAATCCCTTTCAAATTGTAGTTCAGTAAGTTTTGAAAACTTTGCTCTACATACTCTCTCATTGCACAAGTATTATGTTGTATCCAATTTTTTGTAGTCTTTAACATATTCATTTTCCATATTCATATTCACTAAAGGTGTAGTAGCAATAGCAATCTACATGTAGCTTCATAGCAATAACATGCTCATTGCTAGTACATAGATCCCATTCAAAACCAGTTTTCTTATTCAGAAAAACAATTTGAATCTTTCTATCAATTGAGTATAAGTAAACCAAATGACAAATATGAACTACCTTTTCCAATTCTTCTGTGGAGTTTTTAATGTAGGTTCTCATTCAGAAAAAAAAATCATTAAATCAGCATAGGAATAGGAATAGGAAAGTTTATTTATAGGCCGCCCTTTTCCCTGGGGGGACTCAGGGCGGCTTACAATTCCTGGGGAGGGGTGACTAAATTTGTGTAACTATCATTTCTCTGCTAAAGAATGCTTTTCTGGGCAACCACCATTAAAGCATTTTAGAGTCAATCCCATTGCAATCTATTTTGCCTACATGTAAATACTTCATTGGAGCATGAATGAAACAAATGTCTATAGAATGTGAGAAAAAACATTTGACTAAATCACCTGCCATCATTTTGTCTGCAGAGGGCTGCACACAAGAGTCTAATTATATTGTAACAGAATTACTTAATATTTTCAAATACAGATAGTTCATTGCATTCAATATTTCTTTTTTAAAACCTATATATTTTCTTTTATCAACAAGAATAAACTAAAATAGCAAAACTAACATCCAACACTAACAATGAAGGGAGGGGAATCAATATTTCTGATGAAGATTTTTCAGTTTGATACATTCATAATTAAGACAAACGAAATCAAAACTTATATATTCACAAGTACTATATTTAGGGCTATATTTACTGTACTTAATCTGTAGAAAAGAAGTAAAGCTATTTGCAAGTAGCTTTTTGATGACTTTCTGTGTGGCTTCCAATAGCCCAGCACTCAATTAGTCTCCAGTATTGACTTCTGGTTTTAGGAAAAACTATTGTTTTAATTCATAAAAAAGATTAAAATTAAAAATAAATTAAAATTAAATTAAAATAAATACTATTCAGGCTGAATATTGTCAGAGGACGAGGTGGGTAAGAAATCATGTTATTAAAGAAAACATTAACAAGTTCGATATCTGAACTTGAATTCCAAAAAAACGTTCCATGTAAAATGAATTGCTTGTACTAATGACTGAGCAGAGCTAACATTAGGACATAAAATGAAGAAGATGTAAAAATCATAGCTAGGTTATCAACACTCAACAGCCCTTCCACACATCATCTCCCAAATTGGGAGGAAAATTACTCTTGTTTTTCTTTAGATTGTTTTATTATCAACAAGAGTCCAACTTATAAAAAATAGTTAGAGAATGTCTCTTCAATTTACTGTAGGCGAAACATTTTTACACGCGATGAGATTGTAATAACCCCAGCAAACCCAGATTCATTATTTTCCCAGAATTAATTTCTTTGTTTATAATACTCAAAGTGAGTTCTAAATGTGCTATTTACAACAGACAATGATGATGAAGAGTCCTGAAAAGTTCAGTACAGGAAAGAGGGAAGCATGGTGACATTTACCTTCATATTTAAGTGCTGCTGCAGTGACAGTTCATTAATCCTATTGCTCATTGGTTTTCTGCAGTCAGCACTGTCAAAGTCACATTGCCTGAATGTCAGGAACTGAGCAATATATCTAGAACAGCCATATAAGTATGAAGCACACTATAAGATTCAGGAGGAGGAACATAAAATGTGCCAGTATTAGAGAATTCTGATACGAAAAATGTGAAGAATATGGTTATGAACAGGAGCATAGACTTACAGCGTGTCACAGACAAGCAAAGTAAAATAACAAACCCAGAGATTCAGTACATCTAAAAACCACTAGCAGTAAATCCAAGTGTCTATGAGAAAAAGGTTGTGACATGCTTTTTCCTCATGACAGAGATCTTTTTCCTTCAGAAATTATCACTGGACACCAGAAAGCTAGCAATTTTCATCCTTGAGGAAAGCTGAAGAAAAAGTAGTTGGATGACACCATTAAAGGTTTTTGGAGGTTGCATTATCTGTACCCTTTGTGGCCAGATTTCAGGAGGATACTATATCAAGAAAGCTTTAGACATACCTTGGGCACTGTGTTGTGGTAGCACTACTTTCTCCAGTTCTGGTATTAATTAATATTGGCAACTGGATTACCCTTAGTTCTTAACAACTATATAAAACCACTGGGATGATCATCCATCAGCATGGGGTACAATGTCATCAGTATTCTTATGATACTCAGTTGCATATCTTTGTCCCCAGCTACCCAAGTGAAGCTGTCAATACTCAGTCCCAGTGTCTGGTGGTCTAGAAAAGAAAGATTAATGAACAAGGATATACATTCAATTTTGGAGCTAGTGAGATTGTTGGATGAGCAGGTACAAAAATAGTCAGGGAAATTATTGCAGTCTGGGAAATGGGCCCCTTGTCATTCAACAGTGTTGACTTACCACCAGCTTATCAAGTGTTTACCAGTAGGAGGCAAGGGCTTGGTAGAACAAGGAAACAACAGCCAATGATTTAATAGCTGGCCAGCAACCTCCCAATCAACAACTAAAAAGCCACACACAACCAGGCAACATATAAATATGACACATAGAATAGTCCAAAGTACACTTTCTGCTAGAGAGAGGTTCCATGAGGATGGGCTCCAGCACGAGTCTGAAAGCTTGGAAGATTAATATATCTGGTCCTGGTGATGACCCAGATTGGATCCGGCAAGAAAGATTAAGCTTCAATTTAACCTTTCTAAGATTATGTAGCTATAATTTTGGAGCTTATGGGTCCTGGAACTCGATATATACATTAGCTTTGACACTGATTTTTTTTATTCAGGTTTTGAACAAATGAAATTGGCATACAAGCACCAAATAATTTTCTTACAATAATTTTTTTTGAAGAATTAAGACATTGACCTTAATTCTTCAGCAATAGCTATCAGTGCAGTAGCTTCACTGCTCCTGGTATGCTTAGGGAAGAAGCAACTATTTGCTTTTGGAAAACACAATATAGAAGAAGCTGATGAATCAGATATTGCTATGAAATTTGTGAAAATAAGGCCATGAGTACTAAGATTCAGGACTTTTATTGGAACTTAATTGCTACTGTGACAATGAAATAAATAAGTTTTAAACAGGGGCATATGTTGATAACATAAAAAGTCAAGATGGCTGTAATGACTATTGATCAAACTCCAAATTTTTTTTTACATGCACTGTGGATTTTAGTGCACGCCATGAGCATCATTTTGACTTGTGTATTCCTTTCCCAATCTTTCTTATTTCTATCATTATTTTTTTAAAACTAACATTTGATATTAGGATTTAATAGGAAACTGGGAAAGGTGTCTTTAGAAAAAAGGAGCAGCACAAAAATGTAATAAATTAGGAATGTTACCAGGAATTAATAAACCTTGGTACTATCCATTGCAATATTGTTAGCATTACGCCATTTTTTAAAAAAAGGAACTTTTTTCCTTTCTATAATAAAATTCCTATTGAGCCCAGGGAATCATAATTTGCAACATAACAAATAAACCATAACTCACCGAGTTAAACTGTGCAATTCAAAATGGCACCATAAAACCATCCAACCTTTGAAAGCATACAGTTACAGTATTTAACTCTATGACCTCAGACTGTTAATCAGTTCTTAGTAAAATAGAGAAGTGAGCATAATCTGCTTTGCTTCTTCCTAATTTGAGACTGTGTGTCAGATTTCATATTTATGACACAACATTCAATTTTACAAACAGTTATGTCAAAATCTTCACATATCACACTGCACTAGAGCTAAGAAACTGTTCTCACACTGGATACATCAGAAGTAAATAAGGCTAACTTTAGGTCATCAATTGACATGTGTTCTGCCAAAGTCATTTCATCAACTTGAATACTTTGTTTGGGGAGGAGGGAAACAAATTTAACAAACTATTGAAGCAATAAAAGATACATTTTTCAATTCAGTAATAAAAGTATTTCTTGCATATGTGCACACTAACAAATTGCATTGTAAGGAAAAATAATAATAAACTCAGCAGACAATCTCTTTAATTGGGAACTGGAATAGTACAACAGTGTACAACTATCTTGCAGATAGCTGAAGGATATATATATACTATGCAGGATGAAGTATCTGGAGAAATTCATGATCTAGTAAAATCTCTTGAACTATTTGTTTCTTATTTAAAATCTCCACTTTAACTGGTTTTCTCTCTCTCATGATGATAATTAGCACAATGTTACAGACTGGAGGTCTGTATGTGAATATGTGTTCTATGTTATGCCCATCATCTCATTCCATCATGAGTTTTGTAGTTGGGGAGAAAGTATGCTATTATTTGTCAGATCTATTTCATCCTTAAGAAATGGTGTGGGTTCTCTGGAGGGCTACCTATAGCCACTAATGGGCTAGATCAGAGGTGTCAAACTCAAGGCCTATGGGCCAGATCTGGCCTGCAGGGTGCTTAGATCTGGCCCACAGGGCTGGCCTGTAAATAGCAAAGGACCGGCCTGCAGTGCCTCTGCCAACAAAAACCCCCGGGCTCCATTTTAGCTGGCAGAGGGCTAGCAAAACAAACTAAACACAAAAGAAAAGGAGAAATGTTTCCCATTTTGCATTTGAGCATGCAAGAAGAGACAGGAAAGGGGAAAGGAAAAGAGGAAAGACAAAGAAAAAGAAGGAAAGATGGGAAGAGTGCAAGGAAGGAAAAATAAGGAAAGAGACAAGGAAGAAGAAAGGAAGAGGGAAAGAAAAAGAAGAGGAAGGAAGGAAGGAAGGAAGGAATGAAGGAAGGAAGGAAGCAAGCAAGCAAGCAAGCAAGCAAGCAAGCAAGCAGATTATAATGAGAGTGAGGTAGGGTCTCAGGGAAGTCTTGCTTAGCACTTGGCCGCCCCCACAGCCATGCCCCCCCCCCAGCAGCCCTCCAGGGTCAAACACAACCCTGATGCAGCCCTCAATGAAATTGAGTTTGACACCCCTGGGCTAGATGATCAGATAATAAAAAAGAAATTAAATCCAGGAAATGTAGAGATGCTCTTTGTCAGGAACTGGCATGATAAATGGTAGATATGCATATTCTGAATGAGATTACCTTCTTTCCCAAGTATTAGGTATGTGGTTTAGTAGTGTTTCTGAACTCAAAAATCTCTCTGGTTTCTCTTTTATCTGCTTTGCTTGATATGCCAAGCATATCCTTTTCTGAGACTACTCTAAATAATCTTAAAATTGTAAGACTGCACTGGCAGTCTCCAGGCTTGACTGCAGTAATCCACTTCACATGAGAGTGGATTTTTGGAAAAGTGAAACCTAAGAAGTATTTGCAGAAATAAAAAGAAATAAACACTAGACAGGAAGTGAAGCAAAAGTCTCATTAGCTTCATTAAATATTTTCAAAGAGCAAAATTCTCAGTGGTATGATAAAGAAGATGTGCATCATTATTATTAGGGGCAAAATAAGCTAGTATTACAAAAATTTAGAAAGTTTTGACATTTAAATATTGGCATTAATGATAGAAATAGCAGAAAACCCTATAGGAAAAATTAGATTAGCAAAGGTATAGTAAATACTAGATGTGTCTAGTTTTATAGCTTATATTCTCTTTTAAAAGAACATTTATTGTACTAGGATGTTATAAAACACATGGAAAACATAAATGTGCACAGGTCCTGAGTTTATAGAAATAATGTACTCTTTTGTAAAGATACGTGATTTATAATGACTCACCATTAATTTATTCATTTTCAGTCTTGTATTTATTTTTATTTTTTTAAATAAAAATTCTCTGGAATCTACCGCCTAATAGCAGATATATTGCTAGTATTAATATTTTATTCTTAATGTACATTACTATGGATCAAAACAATATTTGTGTATCATTCATATTTTAATACCAGAATTTCTTGAGAGAGAGTTATGAACGAGAGGACAAATTTTAATTTCTCACACCTCCTCCACATACCACCTCCATGCTTAGCAAATACAACTGTGTTTCCTATCATGGAGTTTTTTAGCAGTAAATTGCTAGAACATTTTATTAGGAAGCCCTGTTATACATCCACTATTATTTAGGCAAACCTTCACATCTTCAGGCAATTGTACAACATGCAGCATTTAATCATCTACTTTACTCAACAGGAAATCACTGAATTGCAAGCATGGGAAACTGCAATAAGTATACTCGGTTGTGTTCAGTTTGGCTTTCTTTTCATTATATGCTGAGAACTATGGAAGGATGGGCACAATTCATCTCTGGGGACATTGATTATAGCAAGAATGTTTCAATTTGTAGATACAATTTACTCTGTTTAAGGATGACTTGTCATTGTACATCGATTTTACAACCACACAATGAAATATAAATATAAATATAAATATTTAGTGTCACAACCCCTGGTATGCCCAAATATGGGAGAGAGCTCATTCTGGGAGCCATCCAAGCAGAAAGCCATTTTTTTGTTGCCTTGTTACATTTTGTTGCATTTGTGCTGATAAATAAATAAAGGGAGACTAGTATAGATCTATTTCAATCTATTTAGCTCTCATCAGCTAGTCATACCCTTACTGGGAATTGAACCTGGGCTGTATTACATATTAGGCAGTTATATTAGCCACTAAACCACAGGCTCTCCTCTTTTATCAGCTAAGCCAGGGAAATAGGTATGTATTGTGTCACAACCCCTGGTATGGCCAAATATGGGAGGGAGCATACTGCTTCCCTTTTCTGTGAATATTTGGATGGCTACCTTAATACAGATCAAGGTCCTGGTTCATGTAGAGCTTCAAACTTTGGTCTTCTAGAAAATTAGTTTAGTTTAGTTTTAGTTTTATTATTATTTATAGGCCGCCCTTTTCCCTGAGGGGACTCAGGGCGGCTTACAAAATATGGGGAAGGGGGTACAAAACAGTAAACATGAAACAATACATGAGTAAAAATAGTACACAACATTCATTCATCATTCGGGTGGGGACAGATTGCAATCTTTATCCCCAGGCCTGACGGGATAGCCAGGACTTGAGGGCTGTGCGGAAGGTCTGGACGGTGCTGTAATTTATTGGGAGTTTCAGCTTTTCCCAATCTGGTGCCTTCTACTTCTTGTTGTAATAAGTTCCCCAACTCTTATGGTTCTTTATGGTTAGGAATTGTGAGTTGTAGTCCATCATATATAGTTCACCATATCTAGAAGGCATTAGATTAGTGAAAAATCATCTATTTTACATTTTAAGTATATATATTTGTGATAAAAGATATAGAATTATCCCTTTCAAATACAGATGGCCTGCTATAGATTGTGTTAAGGTAATTCAGAGCTTATGACTATGAATGCAAAATACATATTCTACCCAGCTGCTTATCCTTATTAAACTAGAGAACCAGTTTAAAAACTTTGAAAACAGTTCACTGTGTGAAGACAGTAATATTGATAGCAGTAAACACTCATAGATACCGTAAATTCTCAGGAGCCTGAAATAAAGGCTAATATAATTATGATTGCTGAACTTGGGCAATTGGGATGCCAGTTTGGGAAAGCATCTACAGTAGTCATTTCTAAGAAGAGTCGTTTCTATTATCTCCATTATAATTATAAGTCTGAGTTACTGTTCTGAGTGCCTTTGTTTGTTTTGATTCTTCTTTTACTACCTGGTAGTCTGAAAGCAGACACTATAAACTTGAAAGGCTTATTATAAGAGTTTCCCTTCACAATGGTGGCAACACATTATTGCTTACATTCAAGTAATCATCCAATTTCATCCATGATTGTGTCATCAGACTGCACAGATTGGAAAGGATAAATTGTATGAAAAATTTATAGTTCAGGGGTTTTTTAATCTGTTCTCTCTTTTTAAAAAGAGGTTAAGATGTTTTAGTAACATTTCCAAAACATTTCCAGAAGAGGATTCTGTTTGGCAATTTCTTCTGAGATGATCAGCTCTGAATCAGAAGGATGAGAGCAAGGCCTGCAAAATTTGTTTTCTGGAATTTTCTCCCATCCCTTTACCAACAGTAGCCATAGAAATCTTTATATTTTCTTCTGTGTGTGCTTCTGCTTTTGTGATACATCCAGTGGTAAAGGGGTGTGTTGCTGCTGGTATTACTGCCGGTAATTACCAGCATAAATTTTGTGTGCACATGCTTGCTTGCTCGGACATCATAAATAGGTCTGCACATGTGCAAAACATTAAAAAATGAACAAAAATTAAATTTGTGCAATGAAAATTGTTCTGCACCATGTGCAGAACCAAAAATCAAGGTGGTGCCGCCATAGGAGAACTGGTTCAGGGTCATGGCAGGCTTGTGTCACTGCTGGTTGCAGCAACCCAGGCTGCCAAACCACTACCGGGCCGAACCGGTAGGAACCCACCACAGCAGTGGTGGGATTCAGCCAGTTTGCACCTATTTGGGAGAACCAGTTGTTAACTTTCTATGCAGTTCAGGGAATCGGTTGTTGGAAGAAATCTCATTTTGTTTTTTTCCACTTTACAGGGCTAATCCTGTAAGGAAGGCAGGAAGGAAACTGTCTGGTGTTGTTTCTAGCCTAATCTTTATTGCCCTGCTTACAGAAATTGTCTCTCCGGTTAACCCTTATTACATTGTAACAGCTAAGGAGAAGCACCCATCGATGTGAGTAATATTGAGTTTGCCATGTCCACCCAGTCACATGAGCCACACCTAACCAACTGGTCATTAAGGCAGAGAACCGGTTGTTAAATTATTTGAATTCTGTGTGTGTGCTTCTAGGTATCTATCCATCAAAAGGTACAGGAGATGGGCTGCACATACATTTCACTCTGGATCATGTGATCAAGATTGAAGAAAATTAGGAGGAGCGAATATCAAAGCGCAGTATTCAAGGCATTGTGAGATTGCTTTTTTTAAAAGCTGTTCTCCACAGCTTCTGGCCAGATCTGGCCCATTTTTAAAAATCTATCTTTCTTTCATTAGCTTTTCCCATCAGTCAAAATTTGAACCTGATTTGTTAAAGTTTTGGAGAATTATCCTCCAATTATCCTCCAAACAGTCATTCAGAGAGATAGAAAAATAGAACCCTAAGCCCTTTAATACAATTTCTTTCAATATTCCACTGAGTTGGAAATGATGAAATGAATCAGTTACCTCCGTGGGATTTCCTAAAATAAATACAGTTTTAAACCCACTATGATAATTGGCATTCATTCTACAATCTCTCCTTCATCATGTCTTGAGAGATTTTTTTTTTTTAAAGGGATTCTTTTTAACCTCCATTTTTTTTGGCAGGGCTTCACTTTTCAGAAGTGACTATTAGCATATTAATGCTGTTCTTTCAGTAGTAGCTGGCATTTTGCATCATCTATCTTTTCTGTTTATAGGCTGCAAGATTTACAAGTCCTAAATGAGATGTCTAAAGAGATGTCTTAAAAACACTCACATATAAACATGCATTCTTATTTGTCCCAAATAGTAATTTGAAAAGTGCTTTAGCCAAAACTTTAGCATAGTTCACTATATATCACTTGGACATTAAGATTCTTTTTATTTGGAACAAAATTAGTGAATTATTTCATAAGAGATTTCACCTAAGGCAAGATTTAAAACTTGGTGACTTCCACTCCCAGAATTCCTCAGCCATAATTCTGGGAATTGAAATCCATAAGTCTTAAAGTTGCCAAGTTTGGAGACCCCTCCACCAATGGTGGGTTCCTACCAGTTCGGATCGGTTCAGCCGATCCAGTAGTGGCTTGGTGGCCTGGGTTGCTGGAACCGGCAGTGACCAAGGCCTGCCATGCCCCTGAATTTGTTCTCCAGGTGGCCCCATAGGTGCCGCCATCTTGTTTTTTGCTTTTGCGCATGCGCAGAGCAATTTTTATTGCACTATACATGCGTATGCAGCACGCATCAAGTGTGCGTGGCATGCCCACGAGCAAACTGGCAGTAGTGACTGCCGGAATCCACCCCTCTCCTGCACTAAGGTCAGGCCAAGCTGTTGTCATCTGCATCTTTTCTATAATGTCCAAACGAAACAAACCAATAAATGTGTGAGTGAAAAACACACTTTACTTTTTGAAGAAAAAAGGGGGAAATACATGAAGGTGAGCATCCATTCAGCAGTTCATACACATATAGGAGCAACTGGATATAAGTTGAGAGTTAATTATTTCCTCTGTGATCTCTCTAAACTATCACTTTTTCCACTTTTTTAATGAGATTTCTAATCTCATTTTCTTCTGGTTTTTCCCATGCCTTCTTCTGTGGCACACCAGGTGTTTGGTAAGCTGTAGTCAACTAGGTGTTAGACTTGCATATTTCTGTAACATATTTCTAATAACTGATCTCCGTTATGTTATACAAAATTGGTGCAGAACATAAGCTCAGGTTTTGCTGCTTGAATCTAACTTCAACAACTTCAAGGGTAAATTTTGTTAAGGTTGCCAAGAAAACTTCAGGGACTTGCCCAGGCAGTCTTAGAGAATCAGACATAACTGAATTGGAGAAAATAAAAAGACAAGAATGGCAGACTATTCTTTTATGATATTTAATTTTGGGTGATTGTGGACCCCACGCTCAATGTAAAATGGAAATAAGGGTCTTTTCTTCCAAATCAGAAAATGTTAACTTACTATCTTTCACACAATATCTTCCAAATTCTTCCTACCAGAAAATAAATTCCTGAATATTTTTGTCTTCTCCATCATTGTCGTTAGGAAAGTACGGATGGCACCCATGGGAGATTTATGCATTCTTACATTGTGAAATTTTAATGCTATAAGCCACTTGGAGTCACCCTATGTGAGTTGGGTGACCATATAAATTTGTTTAACAAATAAGTAAATTTAAGTATATTTTGAAGGGTATCATAGGACAACCAGACATATGTAAGGTTTCAGGAAGGAAGAAAAGCTGTAGTTATATCATTTGAGTATTCAATTTACAAATAAACTCTGAGATTATTTAAACTGGTCTCAGAGCAAAAGAATTCTAAAACTTGAATCAGCAAAATCTGGCTTCTAAAATGTCATGTTACAACATCTGCCATATGACAACAAATACATGATATATATGGCAAAAATAGGTAATCAATAACTGTACATGGTAATATTCATATGGATTTTTGGAATATTTAGACTAAATTGTTAAAAAAAATTAAGATAAGAAGACTAATGTTCTCTGCCAAAGTTCCGGTTAGGGTGTATGCACACAAACATACCCACACCCACACAGACAGGCATAAACCAATACACCTTTATAATCATTTAGCTTACAGAAGATTCCCAATTTTTCTTTATGGTTTATATTATTTTCATCACTGTTTTATTTTGCACAATGCCTCTAATTATCACATGTAGTCATGCTATTTCTCTGTATAATAAATAATCATTTTAAATCTTTAAATCTGGCTATGTTGGATTAGCCTTTCGGTCAAAAGTTTTGGAATTACTGATATATGATCCATTTGGAAAATAATGAATAATGAATAAGACTACAGAAGTAAGATAATTTCAAAGGTTATGAAAAATAATAGATAGTGAATAGACAGGGTTAGCAGATTTAACATTAGCAGATTTCCAATTGTGCCATCATTATTAATGGATCTTAAGATAGTTGTAGAGTATTATATTTTAAAAAGCATTTTAAATTTAAAAGAACAGCTGCTAGCAAAACGTTTGTACCACATTTTCTAATTCAAGGAAGCCCATAGGAGATAAACAAAGAAATATTTATTATAAAACGTTTACTGTATAGGCTTTATATAAAAGGCTAACACACATTTGGTCCCACTATTAGTCCTTCTAGTAAGCTTAACAAAACACATGATTATTAATATTAATAATAATTATTAATACTTTTATAATGTATGTGGCTTTATTATGCTATAACTGATTATTTTTATATTTATTTCTGTTTTGTTTTGTTGGGTCTACTAGTAAATAGAAAATGTAGACCTTCTTACTGTCCTGTTTTATT
This sequence comes from Thamnophis elegans, assembly GCF_009769535.1. Classification (NCBI taxonomy): domain Eukaryota; kingdom Metazoa; phylum Chordata; class Lepidosauria; order Squamata; family Natricidae; genus Thamnophis; species Thamnophis elegans. Next base: position 29,221,946 of record NC_045549.1, on the reverse strand, counting down.
ATTTGAAATATATTTGCAAATAACATCATAACCAAATTTGTGGACTGCTATGAATCTGATTCTGATTTTCCTTCAATTATTCTATATCATGTTAATGTACACTAATCAGCACATATATGAAAGCCAAGTATGTATAAATACATTAACAAGTTTAGCAAATACTTTAGTCAAAATGAGATAAATATAATTGGTATTTGCATAATGTTTATTTTTACAATATGCAACATTATGGTCTGTCAATAGCCATTCTTGGAATATAATAGAATCTTTTTTTGTGGAAACAGATCAGACTATAATTTAAGCATGTATTTCACTATTATTGGGACTAAAGACTCTTATCATTCAGATTATAGGATATGTAGTCCCACAAAGGAGAGGACTAAGATCTTTCATAAACACATTAAATAACTGTATACATAGGTGTGAAGACAACCTCATAATTGATTCTAAAATTCTCAAAAACAGCCAACCTTTCAGAAAACATTACCCTTCAAACAGACTTCAATAGATTTTCCTTCTTTCAAAACTGACACTCATTTTCACTTCTCCCACTTGCAAATCTCAAATGACCACTTATATTTTTCAGCAGATTTCACTGAAGATTTCATTCTGTAGAATGCCGTATCTTGTTCTGATTAAGATGCTCCACACATGCTATTTGCTTGCTTTGTGTTCATGGCTTAATTATTAACCTTATCACTGTAGTTCCCATATTGACCACATTAATTCTTCAAGATTACACTATCTGATGCAACCTCTGTGGTATTTGTAAATCTCAAGAGTCTAAACCTTTGAAATCTAATTCCATTTGCGAAAGGAGCTTTCAGAAAGTCAGTAAACAATATAGTTGTAATTGATATTTGTCTCTACCTGGTGTTACCACTTACCTTTATCAAGCTATTTTTTTTTCTTATTTTCATTTATTTATCAAAGTGTATGCTGCCTATCTTGCCAAAGGTGACGCCTTCCATTGCCTTCATGTTATCTAAATATATTAATTATCAACATTTTTCATAACTCCTCATCCAAACTTTGGACATTTGTAAACACATACGTACCCGAACAATTCTGCAATTCTGTAGAAGAAAGCAACACATAGCAAAATGAAAATTAAAAAAGCACATTGGCTATAATCTTTATACCCCAAAGAAAATGAAGAAGAGTATTTCAAGCATGCTGAAATAGTCTAGAGATATTTTATAAAAAATACACTACAGATTTCTACGTGAGTATCTACCAAAATGAGCTACTATGGAGCATATAAACCTGAATTAAACAGAGGCTGTTAGTGTCTTTCATCAGTTAGACTTAATATCAAAAGCTCCATATGTTTTTAATTAATTTATTGTTATTCTGCCTTTATTATTTTTATAAATAAGTCAAGGTGGCAAATCTAGTATTCCTTACTAGCAATAGCACTTAGACTTATATACCACTTCATAGTGGTTTTACAGCCTCTCTACAGAGTCAACATATTGCCCACAACAATCTGGGTCATCACTTTACCCACCTCGAAAGGATGGAAGGCTGAGTCAACCCTGAGCCGGTGAGATTTGAACTGCCGAACTGCAGCTAGCAGTTAGCTGAAGTAGCCTGCAGTATTGTACTCTAATTACTGCGCCACCTCAGCTCTTGCATTACTCTTCCTATTTTCCCCACAACAGCAACAACTCTGTGAAGTTGGTTGAGCTGAGATATTATTTTAGAGTCACACCAATTCACTCATATTTAATGTGGGACTAGAACTCACAGTCTCCTGGTTTCTAGCCTGCGGCCTTAAGCACTGGACCAATCTAATTGTGTGGGAAAGACATAAATTGTATGTGAACCACAAAAGCTTATGTTTCCTTAACACTGCATACCAAAAAATGGAATGGAACGACTAAAGGGTTATAGAAAGTTTATAGCAACCCAGCTTACAATTACACTGTTAACCATGAAAAGTCTTTGAGTATTTTGGACCATTTACTCTTTCTCAGCCTAGTTTATCTCATATTGTTATGAGAGACTATTGATGTGGAGGGGGGGGGGGAAATGAAGGTAGATCCGACCTTGAGCTTCTGGAGAAATGCAAAAGTACCAATCTAACAAATAAAGTCAATTTTAAAAGTGGTAGTTAAATTTTTTTCCCTGTGCATTAAGGTAATGTACCTTAAAAAGCTTTACTGAAAAACAAATGTAATATCAGGAACATTTAAATAAAAATAGTGTTACCTAGGTAATTTACTTAAAAAAAACCCTATATGAACTTCCAGAACTTGAATGAAAAACTATGCAGAAAGGTGAAGAAAGAAAACAAATCATAATCTTTTAAACAAATAATTGGCCAGAATAATCTACTAATCAGATAGTAAAATTAATACATTTATACATTTATAAAAAGGGACATGGTGGCTCAGTGGCTAAGATGCTGAGCTTGTTGATCAGAAGGTTGGCAGTTTGGCGGTTCAAATCCTTAGTGCCACGTAACAAAGTGAGCTCCCATTATTTGTCCCAGCTTCTGCCAACTTAGCGGTTGGAAAGCATGTAAAAATGCAAGTAGAAAAATAGAAACCACCTTTGGTGGGAAGGTAACAGCATTCTGTGTGCCTTCGACGTCTGGTCATGCCAGCCACATGATCACGGAGATGTTTTCAGAAAGCACTGGCTCCTCGGCTTAGAAATGGAGGTGAGCACCACCCCCTAGAATCGGGAACAACTAGCACATATGTGTGAGGGGAACCTTTACCTTTACCTATACATTTTTAGAAATTCTTTTAAAAAATGATACCATCTTCCAATGGAGCACAAATAAAAAATAAAGAGGAGAAATGGAATTGAGATTGATTTCAATTCTGCACCTGCAAATTAATTAATTCAATCCATCCTGAATCAGCTTTCATTTCGTTCATTTTAATTTCTGTTTCTTCCTGATCTTGTCTACTGTTCCATCAGATCTGGCAGGAGAATCATGTTACAGGTCCATTTAATAAAGGAGTACCACCTGGAAGAACCCAGAAAGAAAACTCTTTTCTTTTGTTGTGCAACAAAATGCAACATCCTCCTCCCTAGAAGTCAGAGTGGCTCCAACACTTTTGGCTTGCCACAAGGCTCTAAAATTATGGCTATGTTCCAGCCCTTATTATTTATTTATTATTAAATTTATATGCTGCCCATTTTGCAGTTCAAGGCAATTATGAATATAAAAACATTAAAATGACAAAGGATGAAGAGCAATCTATGACAACCATGGATTTGGGGCATAGAGCAGTTCACCCTTACTGTGCCAACTACTTCCAGCCTAGAACAGCTCCTTCCGAGGTCCATGTCAGGTGGAAGAGCCAGTGTGTTTTCCCCTGAAGGTCAGAAGAAAGGGGTAGATCTCATTTCCAGTGGCAAGATGTTCCAAAGGGTGTGAAGGAGATACAAAAGGCTCTTCTCCTGGACCCTATGCATATAACATGAAGTTATGCATAGGTTGTTGCTATAAAGCTTTTAGGACTTGAGTTTTGTCTCCAGCCTAGAGATCAGAGGTGGGTTGCTCCAGGTTCAGTCTGGTTCGGCCAAACTGGTAGTGGAATTCAGACCTGGGTAACAGAACCAGAAGCAACCCAAGCCTGCCATACCCCCAAACCGGTTTCCTTGCCACTGCTGCACCACTACCATGCACAGTTTACTGTTAGTTGTTCTGTGCATGTGTGAAAAACAAATTACATTGAACAGTGCATGCATGTGTGGCATGGGTCTGGCGCGTGAGCACATGAAATAAGGGAAACAAGCTCGCATGCGTGTTGCATGTGGGTTGCGAACCGGTAGTAAAACCAGTAGCAACCCATCCCTGTTAGAAATGTGTTTGTGAGGGCCCTGTTATAGTTTTGTTAGAGATATTTTAATCCAGGCTGTCCATGTTGTATGCTTTTAAATTCTTTTTTATTCTTTTCAAATTTTGTAAGCCGCCCATACCTTGGTATGCATGGACAAATGCAATGATGCATACTCTAAAATCTACTGAATACTTAGGTGACAATGTTTTATGCTCTATGCAGTACATATTTTCAAGTTTATATACATGTCATCTTGTTAAACTTTCTTTGTAAATTAAAGAAATGAAAAGTAGGTTAGAATTGTAGATACTTCATGCTTTTCTTTTCATGGGTAAGCAACATTATGCAAAGCTCAGAAAGGGAGTACAAATAGTAAGCCAAATGAATTAAAGAAATGAGATAAGGGGAGGGGAAGCTATAGCTAAATGCACTACGTTATTCACTGACAACATTTCATTACAAATATATGTATAGTTCTTTATCCTGGTAAACTACCCTTCTTTCTATCTACTTTTTCTTGTTTTTCTCTTCCTCTTAATCACTCATTTTATCTGCATATCTTTGTTTTGCAATGTAATCCTTTTCTATTTTCTTTATGTGATCATACCACCCTGGGCAACAGCATCCTGATAGAGGGAATATCAAAATCTGAATATTAGTTAATGGAGTATTGAAAGCCAAGTCTACCACAATCTTGCACAATCACTGCATGCAAATATAGAAGGAGTGGGGCTCAGCTTGCAAAAAACATACCTGCCATTTTTCAGATTTTGGAACCTGCCCAATGGATAATCCTATCCTCATCTATTCCTTCTTAATTGGTCACTCACTTTTGCATTCAGTCCATATTTATTTGGCCCAATCCATTATTGACCTTATCTCTTCTTATCACAAGCATTTCTGAAATATCCTATTAGCATTACAGTAATCTTTTAAATTTCGCCCAATATATCCAATTCTCTCTTCCATCTAACAAAGGGGTTGCACAAACTTGTAGACAATCATTTTATAGTACTTCTTTCAAAAGTACATATCATTATTTATCATAGCACACCATACACTAACCTTGCCTTCTTATGATAATTGCGTATCTTAAATCTTTGCTAAACATTTCCCTGAGATATATAAATTAATCAAACTACTATAGGATTTATTTATAAGTTTGCAACTTATTATTTTATTCCCCTATCAAATACATATACTGTAACTTTATCAAGACAACATCACACATTCTTGCTTTATTCCTTCCTCATTTTTCAAATATTTGGGAGACATGTTATTTATTTCCATGCATATATCACTTCTGTACAACTGTTATTCAGTCATCCAGCAATCAAACTCTACTTTTATTCAAAATATTCTGCAATTGAAGCGTCTTTATCATATCCTTTCTCTAAGTCAGTAAACATTCTTTTTTTTAGATCCCTACATTTCTTAACTACCTGCTGATTGGTAAAATCTGGTCCCCACATCCTGATTTTACCCAGGGTGTAAAATATCCACTTCTTAAATTTATTTAACTTCTTATATTTTTTTTAATATAGATATTTCCCTAATCCTTTTCGAGCACATTTAACAAATCCTTCTATAGATTTATAAACTTGCTACTTTTCCAATTTATATAGAGGAAGAATAGCAGCATTCTTCTAATCATCAGACACAGATACATCATATACATTCTGCAAGTAGACTCCACCCATATGTGAATATTCCTCTGCTAACACCATCTACATCAATAGCCTTTCTCTCAACATTTATGATTTTTCATAATTATTTTTTTTTGTAGGGGAGAAGTGGGAATACTGTCATTTACAGTATTTGTTTTAATTCTTGCACAATTTTAATCCACTAAATAGATTTATCTATTAAAATTTATCTCACTTTAGTTTCATGCAAAATTATTTCATCATTTTAATTTTTTGTTACATTTGTTCTGATGGAGGAATGTTTCCCCCATTTCTAAAATAATCTTTTATTTGCACTGAAATTGGACTACATTTTATCTGCTTCTTTTAATTTTAACTGTGTCTTGGTTTCTTAGATTGCACTACTTGAAAGCTAACTTTTGTTCTCTATGTGCATGTATCTTTTCCATTTCTGCAAGTTTCAAAGAGAGGCAACAGTATTTTTCTTTCTTTCCTTTCCATTCTTAATTCATGGTTTTACTATTTACTCCTTTTGCCTGGCAAATCAAGATCTTCCATATGAATATTACCAGATGGGCAATAGATATGCTTTTGTTAATTAAGGCTTTCAAATCACACTTTTGGGTAGTATGGAAAAAGTTAGTGTGGGTTACAATTCTCAATCATTCTGTGCTACATGTAGCATTGTTTGATAAAGTAACAACAGTGCCAGTCAATTTGGACACATTTTACCACATTATCACAAGTGCAAACAAATTTGCTGTTATCCCGAGTATGTTATGCTACTTTATGCAAACTGGGATCTCTAATCTAGAGATTACCTATTGCAAATGAACATAGATTTGCCCAAAATCTACTATTTAGGAATAAAGTGCAGTATAGTGATAAACCACTTAATATAGTTGTTGAAATGTAATCTTATCAGCAACTGACGGTTTAATTGTATATGCAGGATACTTACCAAATACACATAGAGGTGTGATGTGAAGAAGTTGCTATTGCTTGTTGAAAATGAATATTCATTTATATTTTATGCCTAAAATGACTATGAAAGAGAATTGACACTCTGAATGAGAATTCGAAGAATTAACTTTGTAGATTCATTCATGCATGAATAATGAGCATTTTAGGATCATAATGAAATTATTGGGTAATTGGTCAAGGCATCTATTTTGGTGGTGGACATAGTCAAAGCCATAAAGGAGGGACAGAACTATCTTATACTTTCCAGGAAACAATTGCTCCTCCTATTCTTTTTTTTTTCCACTTAAGCTGTTGTGGGGGACATTGTTATTTCCAGAAATCAAAATTCTGTGTTGAACATATTTGCCCGAGATCCTCATGCTGCTTTAAGTTCACTCCTGCTTGTATGCTATCAGCCATAAGAAGCTAATTATACAAGCATAATTTGGGGGGGGGGGAGTTCACATTTTGAGGTATTCTAGTTACATTTAAGATGTTCCTAAATGTTGGCAAGCTATGGTATTATCCTCTATGGTTTTTAAAGCATGGTGAACACAGACATTGCACAATCTTTCTGCCTGATCAGAAACTTTTATAATTGTTACATTTATGTTTGCTATGATCATATTTTATTATTTTATTTATTTATTAAATAAATCAATATTGCTGCTCAACTCACACCCCAGCAACTCTTATAATGGTAAGAAAACCTGATTTAAAGAAGATACCTTATCTAATGTTTGCTTATTTGTAGATATTACTTTTTTGTTGTAAGTTTTACAAATAATTAAAACAAAAATGTGTAATAAAAATACTTATAACCTAGCAGAATTCTAATGTTTGAGTCTTCATTTAAAACAGAGGTGGGGAACTATGGCCCTTTTGTGACCTGAAGACTTCAATTCCCAGAATTCCTGAGCCAGTTACCAATCCATGCCTTGTTGGGAACCGATCCCCACAAGTGGCAGGCAAGCATGCAAAGCTCATTTGCGCGTGTGTGGGATTAGGTGGTGCATGCAAAACCATTCCCTCTCTCTGCCGTTGCCCACTGCCACCACTGCCATTGCTGGTCCATGAAGCTGGAATGGTTGGAGACCACTAGTCTATACTATATTAACTTATTGACTGACAAAAACATGGAAAGAGTCATATATGGTTTATCCAGTTTTCTAAAAAATATAGTTGCTTCTGTTTTTTAATCATGAATACTATATTGAAAATCTAAATGATTGGTCTATTGTTGGACTTTTATCCAACTAAACACCAAAACAGTGTACATAATCCAAAAAAAGATATGAATGACATTATTTAATGACGGCAAGCTAACGGATGAGGGGCGCATTGGCTCAGTGGATAAGATGCTGAGCTTGTCAATCAGAAAGGTTGGCAGTTCAGCAGTTTAGATCCCTAGCACGATGTAATGGAGTGAGCTCCTGTTACTTGTCCAAGCTTCTGCCAAACTAGCAGTTCAACAGCACATAAAAATGCAAGTAGAAAAATAGGGAGCACCTTTGGTGGGAAGGTAACAGCATTCTGTGTGCCTTCGGCATTTAGTCATGCCAGTCACATGATCACGGAGATGTCTTCGGACAGCGCTGGCTCTTTGGCTTTGAAACGGAGATGAGCACCACCCCCAGAGTCAGGAACGGCTAGCACATATGTGCGAAGGCATCCTTTACCTTTACCTTTAGCTAACTTATGTTACTAACTCATGGGCCTGCTTTCATTTTGATTTGATGATGTGCTTTTTCACAGCAGAATTCCTTGGGTCCTGTGCTAATAGGACTGATTTAGATAAGCTGATTAAGTTGTACTCTATGTTTCCTTTGAAAAGAATGCTGAGCACCAGGCCATAGAAAAGAAAACATGGAAGGTTTTTAACATGATTTCTTAGCAAAATAATATATTTATCGGAATCATTTCCAGCACTCCAGAAGGTGAAATACTTTAGGAAAATGAATGCATTTATACAAAACTCTTGACAAATGCATTTGGTATGGTAAAGTAATATATTTTTCACAAAACTGTGGGGCATGTTTAATGAGCATTAGTTTTGTGCCAAATCCTTATGCTGTTAAGTGGGTTTCAAGTATTCATGCTTTAGCTTCCTCCCCCATTATTTTCAGTATAAAGTCCCAGCATGTATGCACTTGGCTAACAAGAGAAGAATCTTACCCCAGTTTCCCATAATGCATTCATGAAAGGATTGGTAACAAACTCACCAAAACTACCATGCTGAGGCATTTGGGGAGTAAATGCAAAATTAAAATAATAATATTCTTATGGTATATTAATGTCCTATAAGCATTTTCTGTTATGAATATAATTCACACTGCACTTTTGTTTGCATATGTGTGTGTATTGGATATTACAATAAAGAGAAAAGCAATTTATACCAGTAAGCACAGAAGTTTCAGTACCACAATTTGACAAGGAGTAGTAGTAATCCAAATGGAAAACATTCAGCCCTAATAAATTATAAATATCATTTGTACAATACAATACAATACAATACAATACAATACAATACAATACAATACAATACAATACAATACAATACAATACAATACAATAACAGAGTTGGAAGGGACCTTGGAGTCCAACCCCCTGCCTAGGCAGGAAACCCTATACTGTTTCAGACAAATGGCTATCCAACAACTTCTTAAAGACTTCCAGTGTTGGGGCATTCACAACTTCTGGAGGCATTCTGGATGACATTCACAAATTTTGCAAGTGGATGCCTTCGTGGCAAAGACATTATTTTGGAAGTTACAAAAAATGATAAAGCGGAATTGGATCTGGAATATCTCATTTCCTTATTACATGTTGATATTATACTTAGAGACGCAACTTCCAGATTTAGGCTAAAATAGCATGTCAGCAAATGAGATATCTTGGAGAATGATCCAAAAGTTTATGAAAAGGAAGCATAAATCATTCATTCCATACGATATATGCAGACATATACAAAATCCTCACAGCAATAAAATTGTAGATTAAAATGATTCAGCCATCTTGAAAATAATCCGGAGCTCCGAATGAATTAGAGAGAGCTCATTCATCTATAGTGAATAGACTATGTGATTTATTTTGTGCTCTCAAACAAGTATATATAAATGAAGGATAACACCAGCAAGGCAAGCAGAAAAGAAGAAGTCATCCAGGTCATGGTTGTCCCAAAAGTACTTTTTCAAGAGGCAACTGGACTTTCTGGTTTTTCTTTGAAGACGTTTCACTTCTCATCCAAGAAGCTTCTTATTAAACGTAATTCTTTTTAAAACTAATATCCTTTTTCTACAATAATTCACTTTGAGAAGAAACTATTTAATCAGTGACTAGCATATTATCTGAAAGAATAGAACATTTTCTTAGCCCTTTTAAAACTTAACTGGGCTTGTTGAATTGAGATTTAATTAAACAACAAATTGACATCTCTATTTGATGGTGGTCAACCATATTCAAAATATAATTCATACTGCTTATCTTGTAATAATGATTGATTTAATTCTGAATGGCTTTAGCTAAAATCTTCTTGCCTTATTATTCCCTCCTAGATTATAGCTTGCCTTATTACAGGTGTTTGCTGTTAACAACATGGTCATGGGTTTTTGAGAAATTCCATTTTCATGCAATCCTAATCTCAAATTAAAAAAGATAGTAAGCAAAGAGTAATAAATTGGACTGGCTGGAAAATCTCCATTTTGCTTTCTTGTTGTATTTCAGCTTTATTCTTGTTTCCTAAGGAACCATTTCTGAAAAAGTATGAAATTAATAGCGTGAAGTATGTACTGCAAAGGATGCTAACCTCCGTTTTGATCATATCCGAAGCTTATTCTTCATCATCATTATTTAGTGTTTGCTGTGAAGGTGAGGTGAGTAATTTCAGACGTGAAAGCCTCAACACAACTTTTGTTCTTACAGCATCTAGGTGACTTGTTGTTTTTTAAGCTAGGAACATTCAACCTTAGTAGAATTAGCTCCTCAGTTCCAAACATTTCCAGACAGTAGACTGGGAAACAAAAGCCAAGAAGGAGAAAATGGAAAATCATTTGCATATTATTATCAAGAAAACTATATGGATGTTTTCAAGTAGTCATCAAATGTTGCACTCAGTTCACTTCTTTTTTTAAAAGTTTTTACACTGTGCATTTTCACATTTCTGCATGCATGCTCTAGTGATTCTGAAACTGTATGTTGCCCTCCACAGAAAAATTGGTGTCTTGTCTAACTATGGAAGGTCATATTACAACTGATGGATTGTGAACAAATTTAACTTCAGGATATTTATGCTATATAATATTATATATTTTAATTTGAAGACACAATATTTTTGTTATACGACACTATTTTGCATTTCCTGAGGAACATAAAATTGGCAGTACTCATTTTTTTTCATACTATTATGTTGTGGAAAACTAACTAGGAAATCATTTTTGCCTTTTTAATTTCTTTAGGGTTTCATAGCTTTAGCAAAATGAAAAACACATGTTCTAACTCAAGAGAATAAATTACTAAACTATGGATTTAGAGAGTTAGTGAAATATTTGTTATATATTCTTCTCATCAATAGAAAGAGAACCTGACATATGATGAATAACATGTAATTTATTTTCACACTGACTTGTCCACTTGCTTGTTGTTTGTCCTGTACTTTATACCTGATGCTTCACACATAAACTATGGTATAATTATGCCATCATATTTTGTTGAACTGCTGCAACTTTTTTTTCTTTACTGTGACCATAATTTAGAGACTGCACATAACCTTCAAGAGGGACGTAAAAAGGATTTATAGATTGTATGGGAATTGAAGAAATGCAGAAGAGAACTGATAAAGCTCTCCTTTCTTTTCCCTTGCCCCAATTTTCAGTCCCCAGAAATTAACAACTATTTACTTATTTATTCCAAGGACTTTTATGGCACTTTAATCAGCCTGGCTTTGAGCAGCTCACAAGCAAAACTGAAACAATACACAATGTAAACATAAAATAAATACACTATTCATACACTATCAAATAATCAATTACTAAATTTACTTTTTAAAAAACTCCTGGAAAGTTCCTGGACTAGGCCGTGAAGTTTTCTTGGCAACATTTCGGAAAGAACATTACCTTGTTCCTAAGGCTGAGAGAGATTGACTAGCAGGAATCAACTGGTACTTTTGTGCCTAAGGCAGGACTTCAAATCATGGTCCTCTCTTTCCTAGCTTGTGTCTTAACTACACACCAAAACTGGATCTCTAACCATACTATAGCCAATAGATCTCCAACCATACTATAACCTAGCACCTTTAATCCTCTCAGGTAAAATCCATCACACTTGCTTAGTTCTCAAATACTCTTTGAAATAACCTAGAACTCACAAGTTTGAAATAACTGGCTTTAAAAGATGACTCTTCTTTCTGATGGAAATGTATTTGACGAGAGGATAGCTCCTGCAGATAATGATGGACTTTGAGTCCTTGCCTGCCACAGCGGGCAGCAACGCGATGCAAACATCATGGGGGAGGCAATTTCTACTTGGAATAAGCAGTCCCCTAGACAACCCAAACTCCTAGTTGTTATTTTCTCGATAACATTGTTTAAAAAGGGATGGTTGAATGATAATTAGGTTCCTTCATCTCCCAGGATCCCTCAAAGAAGTAAGACACAAATTTATAGAAATAAGGAAGAAAAATAAGAAGTCCCTTCTGAGAAAGTATAACTGGCGTAGTTCACCTTTCCAAATAAAAAATAAACTCTTTAATGTAAGGAAGTCATAATGGCCCAATAACTGGACTTGGAACTTCTAGATCATAAAATGTGAGCTGTAAACAGGATGGAATTAGTAGATAGTAGCTATAAGCTGCTTATCTTAACTGGAAGCCACTTTCTGCACATGCTATTCTGACCTTTAGCATGATTTCACAAAATCATTTTGTGTTTATGTTATGAGTGGCCAATAGCATCGCTTGCAAGTTTAGTATGTAAACAATAGAAGTAAAGCTGCCCGTCAGGAATGTTCTGTTTGCAATAAATCACAGCTGGCAGAACTGAAGAGGAGATCAGTATTGCTAAAAAGAAAAAAGGGGTACATTTACAAGTTTTTGAGCCATGCTAGGAACTAATTATGATCCTTACTGACAGACCTAAAAGACTCAATGGTAAAGGGATTGCTCCATTTTCCAAAAATGTTTTATATCTTTCTTATTATTTTTGGATACTGGGACAATTATTTTTGTAGGGCAAGGCAGGCCATTTCCTCATCACATTTACAATGATGTTAGTTTAAGTTCTTCATTTCTAGTCATATAAATACAGAAAGAATGATGAAAAGGGGAAGAGCTCTCTTCTGTTAGGAAGCCAAGCAGCCTACTAGTCACAAAATGAATAATTCTTTTGGCGCTTTTTTTGGAGAGAAGGAGTTTTCAGGACAGTGCAGACAATAGGAAGGAGAAGCATGAGGACAGTTCCAAAAGATGCTAAGATTTTTCTCCTTCCTCCGGTATTGGATCCATTCTGGCTCAGATAATGAGTTTGTCCTTGGGTTATCCATGTTGAAATAAACAAAGGGAAACTAACTATAAAATTAGGGAGATATAAAAATGCAACAAAGAAGGACAGATATGATTGATGTCATAATACATACATAATTCCGAAATGTTAGTACGAAAGGAGTTTATATTGGCAACTTGAATTCATATCCATATTTGTAATTAGCTTTCACCCAGGTCAATTTCGTAAAGTGTTATTACTTTAAATAATTTTGTTTATCTCCTAAGTGTTAATGTAATTTGCTATTATTTCATTTGCATTCAGTTATTAACACTATGGCAGTACATGTAATGAGGCCTGTTATCTATAGACTGGGGTCTAAAATGAAGTAAATCTACTGTGGTCCATAGATAAATAAAGCAATTTCACTTATATTGACAATGAAGTCAAGTTTTTCTGCTTTCCTTGCTCTATATTCTTTTTTAGAAAAAAATGCCTTGGGACGATGATTATTTTTACCCACTGAGCACTAAAATAACAAAAATAACTTTGAAGAAAGAAATATTTTCTGTAAGCTTAATTATCTGGAATCTCAGAAAGGACAGTCAAGGGCAGCTTGATAGTTTCATAACTATATGAACTAATACAATTCTATGCTATTTATAGCAAGGCACAGCTGTGAGATACTTTTATGGGGAGTCGGCATTTTTCATTTATGAACATTCATGATTAAGAGGCTATATATTTAAGCATTACCTAATAGAGTTCCATTGCATTGGAAGCCAGAGAAATACACATATTTCACTACTACATGATTTGAGAAGTCATAATCCTATATAAATGCCCAGACACATATTGCAAGAGGACAAATTAAGGGATGTAGCTTAATTTCCTTTTAACTGGATCCTTTTTTTACATATCCTTTGCTATTAGTAATTAGAGTTCTCACTTACAGATTCTGTCAAATTTTTATTTAATAATCATAAATAATTTTATATCTTAGTCCTTCCTGTCAACAGTTACTTGGTATTCAACATTCAGTAAAACCATTGGTTATGATGTACTTTATTAATATAGCATAATTTCTTTTAGATTATCTTGATTTTGCTAAGTTTCTCTTAACATTCTAGATCTTTCTGAGAATTCTTTAAGATCCGTTTTAAAAAAGCAAGCCAAAGAAATATTTTCTTCATACAAGTTCATTTATCTGAAAGCAGGGTACACTACAATATCTATTTTTCAGGAAGATTTAGTAGCTCTACTAAGATTTGAGCAGCAATTTGGTTTCCATTTCCCAATGGGGAGAATTTTATTTCTAATTTTGACAATTACGGTACATGGTGCTATGAATATATTAAATTGACCTTCTAATAGCAACTATGGTATGAAGTGCATCTGAGTATAGTCACAATTACTTTCATTTCTTTTATTTTCTAATTAATCAGTTTATTTTAAAATGACCCAATGGTTTCCAATGTGTTAGTTTGCCTAAAATCTAGCTGTCATATACTATATCATGAAAGTGTGTTTGCAAATAAAAGAAGTGTCAGAAATAAGTATATATAAATCTATCAATGTCATCAGTTGATACATTCTCAGATTAGTATACTAATCTACTAGCTTCTGATTTAAATCATCATTAGGACATCTTCGAATCCTAGAACTGGAAGTGGTCATTTAGATCCAATTCAACCCTCTTGTTCAATGTAGTAATCCAAATGTAAAATCATAGCATTGTTAGTTTGGTACAAGTTGTGGGACCATTTTCTTAAGAATTAACATTCAAGACAAAAAAATAGTATATAAATTTTCTTTTTCTAAGAATATACTACACACCAGGGGTGGGTTTCAGGCGGTTCGCAGCGGTCCCCGCGAACTGGTTGGTCGGTGAACCCGGAAGTAAGTAACTTCCGGGAACGCCGAAGGATCCGCCTGCCCGCCCGCGTTTCTTATCCGGTTTTGACGAGTTCTGCGCTTCCACGCATGCGCAGAACGCATACAGCACCTGCGCGATCCTCCAGGAGCAGCTGGAGCATCGCACAGGCGCTAGTACGTATGCGTGCACTGCGCACGTGCACGAGGACGCCGCCGGCCCCGTTTCAACCGAACCGGTTGGAACGGGGCGAGAAACCCACCCCTGCTACACACAGTATTAAAATGAAAACCAGAACTAAAGTCAGCATGACAGAAATGTGTAACACACAATAAAAACACAATATAGAACAAAAAAGATGGGATTCTGTCACTCTATACAAAAACATAAAGGAAACAACATCCAATATGGCAGTGGTGGGATTCAAAAAAATTTACTACCGGTTCTGTGGGCACGGCTTGGTGGGGGTGGTATGGCTTGGTGGGCATGGCTTGGAGGGTGTGACAGGGGAAGGATACTGCAAAATCCCCATTCCCTCCCGATCAACTGGGACTCGGGAGGCAGAGAATAGATGGGGGTGGGTCAGACCCTGCTGAATACCACCTCTGCAATATGGGGACACATTCATCTCAACCATAAGCCTGGGAGGATAACCAGATGAAACTTTTCTCTGATTTTAAACTAGATCATAATACTTTTTTAACGTTTTCATGTAGGCGACATAAATTGACAAATAATTACATTTTTTAAAATATTGAACCTTCCCAAGATATTCTTTCCACTTTGTGATATGAAATTTTACATGCATATATACACACACACACACTTACCCAGGAATATATATTTTGAATTCAGATGAAGAGTTCTAGACGTGTCTAGTTCCTTGCAAGTTTTTAGGCATTTCTGGTCAAATTACATGCTTCAATGAATCTCCAAGTAAACAAAAAGTGACAAGCTTCTACAGGACACAAATTTAAACATGACATCTACATATTTTCATGCAATTTTAGAATTAGATTGTAAATTCTTTACTTGGACATACCTACACTATTTCTCAGAAAAGCTGTTGAGGGTATGTTGTCAGGGTGCAACTCCAGAAACCTCTAGATAAAGTAGATTATGTAGTTCCTTTACAAATAGTTTTCAGGCCAGGAGATGGTATTGATTATGCTTGGTATATGATTTAACAGATGTGGAACAGGAAGGTTTCAATACTATCAATCATAGTAGCCTTCTGGGCAAGGAATATGAGACAGAGAGTTACATGGTTTTCACCTTTTATGTCAAGTCAGTTCCAGTTGGTGTTGCGGAAGTTGGAGAGGTCAAAACTTTGGTTCATGGCACATTTCTTTTAACATGTACATGAGACTGTTCGATTGGGTAATCCACCAGCATAGAATCCAGTACATTAGTATCAGTGGTGGGCTGCTACCTGGTCAGACCGGAAAATTTTTGTGCACACCAAACTGGCAGTAATGCCGAGAGCAACCCACCCCTGATATGGAGCTATATATAAAAACAATTATGACGCAGGAAAAGCTCTTTTCTATTCAATCAGACGCTTGAACTTTCTTCACCCCATGTTTTAAAGAAGTAGAGAGAAGTGCTGTGTTTAATGCTATAGAATGAGTTGTGGCCAAATTTAGATGATATTCCAGCTTTGATGGATTTCTATTTTTAATAAGAACTGATTTGCTACTGAAACTATTTTATATAATTTCTTTCTTGCTTATTTGTTGCTTAATATTTGATTTTCTTATTTGTTGTTTATATAACTTCATCTAGAAACACTGAATCCAAACATTTGAAACAACAAAATCATTTGGAATGGTTAAAATTAGATGATGTTTGTTTAATCTAAAAAAGACTATTATCGTCCCATGAAATTACACTTTTAAATCACATCTCAAAGCATACAATTAGGAGGTCACAGCTTAATATACATGTTCAGTATGTACTTTAAAGCAGGAGCTGATGTGCAGCTATCCCTCTTGCCAAGAAATTTTATTAATGAAAGAATGCATAATAAGACAATTTAGGAGAATTTTTTTTCATGATTATTGTCTTATTTTTTATAATACATAAATAATTATAGTATATAAGTGCTTGTAAAATAAAAATTTTATTTCAGGATTGAATATTTTTACTCTTCTGAAATTGTGTGTTATCTCATGAAAAGTGCCCAGTTTTGTGATGACTAGATGATAAGTGGTTTAAATGAGACATTCCAGACCTGGGGTGTTGTTGACAATATTTAGGAAGGGGAGTCAGATCGCAATGTTTACGTTTGGCATTGAATATACTAAATCTAACAATAGAAGCCAATTTCCCATTTTTTAAAGTATTGCCAGCTGTTTTTTTAATTAAAAAGGGACCAGATGTTGGAAATGTTATTAATCACTAAGACTATTTTGTGATAGTTGGAATGAACCTTCAGATTTTTACAGAGTTAATAGTTGGCGGTAAAACATTCAATAGGATGTCCACTTACAGAAGCTGAAAAATTGTATTTTATTGCCTTAAGGAAGTCAATGACACCTTATAGGGCAAGGATTATATCAACAATTGCTGCGTTTTCCTTAATTCTCACCCCGTCTTCTATTAGCCATTGCAACCAAAAAAATAATAATAATTACAATTCAACTCCTTGAATCATCTTTATTTTTCCAAACATCAGTTCCTCAACATTAATTTTCCCTCTATTACTTTTTGATAGCTGTATACAGCTCTGTATATATGAACATACAGTCACTTCTCTGACATTTAATTTATTACCAAGTCTTTCATTTATTTAACAACTGTTTGCATTTATTCTGTGTGCCTTTATTTGTTGCATTTATTCTGTGTGCCTTTATTTGTTCCATTATAAAATTGGTGTTCCATTCAGCTATTTCCACATTATATTCATTTGCTTTTCTACATTGATCCAAATATCTCAAAAGCAAACTATTGTTTCGTTGTTTCTTTGTTTTGTGCTTTAAATCCTTCTTTGAGTGTGCCATGAACTCTACAACAAAAGGAGTTAAGTTTGTAGCTAGTGTCCCTGCACCAAGACATCCTGTGTGAATTCCCTTGTTGCTAAAAAGGGGAGCTAGGTTTTTCTAGTACCCATTGTAAATTAAATTAATAAATTATTATTCTCGACTTAAAATTTAGATTGGTGATATAAATACCATTCATATTTTATAAAATTACTTAAACAAAAATTACATTGGATAACATGCAGAAAATAAAATGTTGACATATTATCATCTTTAAAACAAACAAATGATATAATATGTTATAAATGTATATTTCATTGTATCAACATTAATGAGTTTTAGGCCATTTAAAATATTTGTATTCCTATACAATGAATGTCTTGGGAATTTGAAATATAGAAGGCTTAGATTTTTAAAAAGGTATATTTTCTTCATAGCAATGGTTTTTATTAAGAGGACAGCACAACATATGAACATAAAAGATAATATCATTATATTCACCAAGTTAACCTGAAATTGTATTTTTGAAAATTAATTCTTATAGCAATTTTCTCTGTTACTGCCATTTTAAAATAATGGGGAAAATTTTAATAACTGTTCAAAGTACAAAAGCACTGAAAAAAAAGTGACTTGTGTCCATTTTTCCTACTTAAGACCATTGCAGCATCTCCATGGCCAAGTGATCAAAATTTGGGCGCTTAGCTACTAGTAAGTATTTATTATGGTTGCAGTGTCCCATCGTCATGTGTTCCCCTTTGTGACCTTCCCCCATCAATGGGGAAGCCAGATTCACTTAGCAACTATGTTACTGACTTAACAACGGCAGTGGTTCACTTAACAATTGTGACACGAAAGGTTGTACAATGAGGCAAATCTTACTTAACAAATATCTTTCTTAGCAACAAACATTTTTTGCTTGTGTTCTTACAGATATTTTAAATCTTTCTGTGATGACCCAGGGCATGGCACAGAGATAACACAAACAGCTGGCAGTTCAAACCGCTCTTTATTGCTCCAAATCTCCCCAAACGCTTCCAAGTTTCTGGCAAGTCCCAGAGCAAAGTGATAACAAACACCCACACAAACCTCAAACAGCTTCTGGCTGCAATTAGTCCAGCCTAGCGCTGTCTCCACCAAGGATGCATGGCAATAAATCCAAATGTATTTGGCAAATCAAGGACAAATCAAGGAGTTCAGGGAGCAAAAGATCCAGGTAATTAATCCAGAATGCCAAAAGGAATGCAAGGACTCTTGGCAAGATCAAACATTAGCACGCAACACTTCAGGAACTCAGTATTTGTTCCTGACAAATTCCCCTCCTCACAGTGTCTCCTTAAGTCTCATTCCCCAGGTGTGCATGGGGAAGATGGATGAGGCACTCTCCTTCCAAGATCAGTCTGCGCTGATCATGCCTTTTCTGCACTCTCCGAGCCCTTGGATCAGGAGGGGTGGTCCTTGTTCCTCATCTGAGCTCTGTCTCTCATGTTCTTCCTGCCTCTGTTCCTCTCTGCCTACAGGCCTTACTAATTCCAAAAAGTCTTGCCTGGACTGACTCTGTCCTTCCCAAGTTTCCTCCAAGGCCAATGTAGCTGCCCTCTCAATTGCTGTCAGTTCTTGTTCCAGCTCATCTTCCCCTACAGATTCAGACTCTGACGGGGGCATGACAGTTTAATTGCAGCAGGCAACGGTCCCATCAAGATTGCTATTATTTTGCCAGTGCAAAAAAAGTCTATGATTATCGGTCTTAATAATTACTGTCTTGTTGCACTTATATCCATGCTTATGAAATGTTTCAAAAGGCTAATAAAGGACTTTATTGTATCCAACATTTGACTCACTCCAGTTTGCTTACGGTCCAAATCGTTTTACCGAGGATGCTCTTTTCTTGAGCACAGCTTCTTCTCAGGGCTCTGTCAGTTCCTTCAATCCCTCAGAGTTGTCACCATCCAGTGCGAGTTTCCCGACCTGGATGACAACCTGGTCGAGCAATTCGTCTGCGGAGTGACATTCGCCTCAAGTGGCGGCTGTTCGCTAAGGCAGACATCACCCTGCCTCAAGCCGTTGACGAGGCTGGGGCAGCGAAGCTGTCAGAGCAGTTGACCATCGAGATGGCCAGATTCCTGCCTCCACCTCCGCCGCCTTCATCACGAGTCTGCCTGATAGACGAGCTCATCCTGCTGCCTGACCCGGATGACGAAGACCAGGTTGACCGCCTGAGAGCCTTTCCTGGGCAGCAGCCGCAAACATTTTTGATGGTGAGCTGGAAAAGTACGTGGGGATCCCTATCTCCCTCAACCTAGACCCCCAGGTTGCCCCTATTAGGCTGAAGGCCCTCAGAGTGCCTTTTACCTTGAGGCCCAAGGTTGATGTGGAACTTGACAAGCTGTTGGTGCAAGGAGTCAAGGCCGACAGGTCCATCAGGATCTGCACCGACTACAAGTCCACCATCAACCTTGGCCTCCAGGCAAACCCCTATCCAGTCCCTGTGGTGCAGCACCTGCTCCATTCCTTGGGGCGGGGCTGCACCTTTGCCAAACTGGACATGGCGCAGGACTACCAGCAGCTCCCGGTGGATGACGATGCGGCAACTGCCCAGACCATCGTCACCCACTGTGGGGCTTTCCCTTGTTGCCATCTCCAATTTGGTGTTTCCGTTGCCCTGGGGATTTTTCAGAGCCTCATGAATTGGCTGCTCCATGGGCTCCCTGGCGTCATGCCGTATTTCAATGATGTCCTGATCACTGCTACCAGCCGCTCATGACTCATCGAAGTACTACGGAAGGTCCTCGACTGTTTCAGAGGCGCGGGTCTTAAATTAAAGCAAAGCAAATGCTCCTTGGCTGTGCTTAAGGTGGAGTTCCTGGGCTTCATGATTGATGTCCAGGAAATCCACCCCACCCCTTCTAAAGTAGCTGCCATTCGGAACGCCCCTGCACCCACCTCCAAGGCGGAGCTGCAAGCGTTCCTTGGCCTTTTAAATTTCTACGTGCCTTTCCTGCTCCACAAGGCATCACGAGCCGAGCCACTACATTGGTTGCTCAACCGATCCGCGGCCTGGTGCTGGGGCAGCCGCCAAGTGCATGCGTTCGCGGCTGTCAAAGCCATGCTGACGTCAGAGGCAGTCTTAGTACAGTACAGTGACAAGATGCCACTGATGTTAGCATGTGACGCCTCCCCCGTTGGTCCGGGGGCCGTCCTGAGCCACGTCCTTCCCAATGGCTCAGAGCCCGCCATGGATTTTTATTCCCGGACCCTCTCCTCAGCTGAGAGGAATTACAGCCAGATTGACAAGGAGGCTCTGGCTGCTGTGTCCGGGATTAAAACATTCCATTTTTATTTGTATGGTTGGCACTTTACCCTCTACACTGACCACAAGCTCTCCTTGGGCTTCTGGCTGGTGATAGGCTGATCCCTCCTATCCTGTCTCCCAGGATGATTCGCTGGATGGAGTTTCTCGCAGCGTACACCTACACACTGAGATAACATCCTGGCAAGCAGCTGGGGCATGCCTCTGCCCTTAGCCGCTGCCCCCTCCCCTCCACTGACCCACAACCGGTCCTGTGTCTCTCGGTCCTCTCCATTGCGGAGTTGGACCTTCCCCTCTCAGCCACTGACCTGGCCGCCTACTCTGAAGCCGACCTTGTCCTTTCTCAAGTCAAGGCATGGGTCCTGAGGGGCTGGCCTACAGGGGGAGTCTCTCAGGAGTTCTGCCCCTTTAAGACTCATCAGATGGAGTTGTCCCTGCACTAAAGCTGCCTGCTGTGGGGCGACTGAGTGGTCATTCCTCCCTCCCTCCGCCCCCAGGTCCTCCCCCATCTCCGTGCAGACCACCATGGAGTCATGCGCATGAAGGCGCTCGCCCGGAGTTATGTGTGGTGGCCCTGCCTGGATGACGAGATTGAGGGCTGGGTGGGGAGGTTTGTGCCCTGCCAGGTATCCCGCCCTGCTCTCCCCTCCTCCCCCTCTCGGGAGTGGGAATTGCCTAGGGGGCCCTAGTCCCGCCTGCATCTTGATTTTGCATGACCTTTTCATGGCCAGGTATTCCTGGTGGTCATGGATGTCCTTATGTCATCCACCACTGCCAAGAGTACAGTGCGGGCCTTGCGGCGACTTTTCACCACCCACGGCCTGCTGGACCTCATGGTGTCCGACAATGGCCCGCAATTTTCATCCATGACATTCCAGGCCGCCACCCTCCGGAAGCCACGACTCATCCGACACACAGAGGCTGCCATCGCCTTGCAGCCAGCCCCGGGCCTGCTGCAGTTGTCAACCGCCGTTCCGTTTGGGGCCTTCCCCGAGTCAGGCCTCCCCTGCCCAGTTGTCGTGTCCCAGCAACCCATTGCACCACTTCAAACCATTCCCGCATTTCCCAGTTCCTCCCAGTTAGGCCTTCCGATATCAGGCCTCTCCAACCCCCTTGCCACCTACCGGCCTGTTTGTAATTCTCCACCTGTTCAGGCCGCGCCCCCACCACCCGGCCTACCTATTCCTGGGATTCCGCCATCTGGACTAGGCCTCTGTGACGTCACCCGGAGCTCCACTCCCTCCGGGGAGGAGCTACTGTGGGGACGTCTTATCTCTGTAGCGCCGCCTCTCGAACTGAGGCATTGTGGATGTGTCCACCACCGGCCCGCCTACTTACACGAGTACGCCTGCGCCACATCAGGCACATGCACCCTCGTTGGGTGGGAAGAGGTGTTTAGTCCTCATGGCTACGACTGACAGCCAGCAACAGCCAGGTCATGCCTGATTGTCTAAGGCGCGGCATGGCTGAGCGCAGGCTGTCAGACGCGCACCTATTGGCCTCCCTGCTTAACAGCTCCATATAAATAGCTGTCAAGCAGGGGGAGGTCCCTGTCTACCGTTAACCTGTCTACTGTACAGATCTGTTCTAATAAACTGCTGTTGACTTACCTCAGGAGCCTCCTGCCTCATTCCTTCAGGGAGTACTTCAGTTTTCCTTGTTACCTTCTGGGAGGAGGCTTTGTGGTATCCAAAGCAGAACATAAGGATTCACAGTTTTGTTCCATATAGCAGCGATCACCAACCAGTGGTCCGTGGACTACTGGTGGTCTGTGAGAAAATTTGGGTGGAAAAATTATTTGCATTTTTTATATTGCACTAAATGCTATTTATTTTTTAAAAAAATTCATGTTAGTAGTCCACAGGATTTAAAATTATGAATTTAGTGGTCCCTGAGGTCTGAAAGGTTGGTGACCTCTGCCATATAATATCAACCTTATGAACTCTCAAGTTTACTCTTTCCACTATGTATTCACCATGGGCAGTGGTGTGTATGTATGTAGTGGGCAACAGAATTTCATTTTCATGTGTGCCATTGTCCTCAGAGGTAAAAAAATGACAATAAACCAGTGGTGGGTTCCTACCGGTTCGGCTGAACCAGTAGTAGCTTGGCAGCATGGGTCGCTGCAACTGGCATCGACCCAGGCCTGCCACACCTCCAAACCAGTTCTCCCAGCAGTGCCGTAGGGGCCGCCATCTTGTTTTTGGCTTCTGCGCACGCACATTGTAATGTGTGCGTGCAGCGTGTCTCTGACTGAACCAGAAGTAATGCCTGCCAGAACCGACCATTGCAATAAAGGTTATCTTATCTTATTTTATCTATCTCATCTAAAATATCTGATTATGTGTGGTTAAAATTAAACATCTTCATGAATCATGCTAGGAGCAAAAAGCAGTTCTCTTCCTATGTGTATAATAGTGAAAATCTGGTAGGAAATCAAGGGATTGGGATGGGAAGAGGGAGAGGGAGAAGGTATACACGAGACACAGTAAAATGGATTTATTGAAGTTATATAAAAATAAAAGAAGTTGTAAAAGATATCCACCAAAGAACAGAATACCAGGCTTCATTTTTTCATAGACCTGTAATGGCAAATCTATGTCACACGTGCTACAAGTGGCATGCACAGCCATCTTTGAGGAAATATGAGCAGTTGCCCTAGATCAGCTGCAGCACACATGTGCACGCCGACCAGCTGATTTTTGGCCTTCAAAGGGCCTCCGGAGGGCTGGGGGAGGCCATTTTTGCCCTCCCCTGGTTTCAGGAGGGCGGGGGGGGGGTCATGCACACATGTACGGGGGGGAAAGTGGGGGAGGTCATGCACACATGCATAGGGGGATTGAATTATGGGTGTGGACACACACGCTTTTAGCACCCAAGCCAAAAAAGATTAGCCATCACTGTCATAGACAATGTATTCCTTTACTGTGATTTTATTAAAAATGCAATACTCAAGTTATAAACTACATCATTTGCAATTAATTAAATCCTTTGTGATAAAACATTTCAAATACTTTCTGTAATACTTCACAGGTTCTTCACTGGTTCTGATTTTCTAATCAGTAACACAAAAATTGAGAGTTATATATGACAGTTTCTCTAAGAGATCTAACATATAAAATTATGCAGCAGTGTTTCTATGTATTTAGGGATATAGTAATTGGAAATGCTGGACAAACTGCTCATAGTAGACCAGATGGACAAAGTTAAATATGCTACCCCTGTGGGCTAGCATATTCCATACAATTCAGCAATCATCATGTACAATATCTGGACATGTTTCCATGGAGTTCTTTTTGAAGTAAAAACATTAATTATATTAATTATTCTAGGTATACGTAATCTAGTTTCCCCTGAAAAACTGGCATTCTTCTTTTTTTTTTATAAACATTGCATTTTAAACCTCTACCAACCATTAAAACAGAGATGAGTGATGTATGCCCAATACTCATTTCTATAAGTATATCAATTGTGAATAAAGGTGCTCTTAAATTTATTTCTGAAAGAGCTTGATTTGGAATAAACAGGGTTTTTGATAAAATGATAAAGATGTAAGTCTGCCAGCAGTTGAGAAATGAGAAGAGATGATGACATTATGAGTAAATTGCAAGAAAATATACAGAATGAAGAAGGCTTTTAAAAAAAGGGTTTACATCTCAAAAATGAGCATTTGCAAGTGGTCTGGTATAAGAAGAGCATTCTAAGATTTTCTAATACCAGCAAAAGCTTGGCTAAATTCAAGGATTTAAGAATTTGTAATGTGGACTAGGCACGCCCATGTTATGGATACAACAAATAGGTGAGACAATCTATTGTAGAAGGGATAAATTAAAAGTTCCCACTTACATGTAGTCACAGAGAGAATAGCAGAAAGTGCTGAATTAATTGAATTATTGACTTTCTCATGTGATTAGCTAAATCAGCATTATGTTTATAAAATCTTTTCCTGTATTGAGAAATTGATCAATTCTAGTTAAATTTTGGGATTTCAGATTTAACTTCAAATTTTATATAAACCGTTTTCTTTTATTATTTCACTAACATTTCATAAAAAATGTTTGTACTGCTTTGATAGAAATGAGTGGGCTATTTTCCATACCATTCCTAGACATTTCAATATATCAAGTTTATGCAATAACTCTCCCGTGTCTGATTCATGTTCAATTAGTTTTCTTATTCAAAATTAAATTTATATTTTGTAGTTCTTTTTCAGGAGTTCAAAGGAGTTAAATGGAGAATCTGTCCCTTTTGATTTCCTGAAGTCCCTCAAGATTCAGTAATTTCACCAGGCCTGGAGGTCCTAGGGAACCAGAGGCACTTTGACTCCACTATTCAGGTGGTTATATGACATTCTCTCTTTGCCTGGGGTTTCTATATTTTAAAATGTTTTTTAATGTTGACTTTTGATATTTTTATTACTGTTTTTATATGTATTGTTTTTTATTTACTTATTGTATGCCACCCAGAGTCATTTCTCGTGAGATGGGTGGCTATATAAATTTGATTAATCGATTGTATGTGTGTGACTGTGTGTGTGTGTGTGAGAGAGAGAGAGT
The DNA here is from genome assembly GCF_009769535.1 of Thamnophis elegans. Classification (NCBI taxonomy): domain Eukaryota; kingdom Metazoa; phylum Chordata; class Lepidosauria; order Squamata; family Natricidae; genus Thamnophis; species Thamnophis elegans. Next base: position 29,196,344 of record NC_045549.1, on the reverse strand, counting down.
GTTGCATTTGTGCTGATAAATATATAAAGGGAGACTAGTATAGATCTATTTAAAAATATTTAGCTCTCATTGTTGTGTATTGAAGAAAGTCCTCGCTGTTACGAATGACAGCTCGGAAGCAGCCAGGTGCGTCTTAGCCAATCAGACGTGCCTGTCAGTTGCCGAGCTGTCATCAGCGCGAGCTGTAACACGAGCCAGGTGATTGCAGTATAAAAGGCAAGCCGTTTAAACAGTTAACTGTCTTGTTAAAGCAACAACCTTGCTGATTGCTCTATTGTTTCAGCTGTTCCTGCAGCCGCCCAGCCGGCTTCATTTAATACATTGTTGCGAGTTTTGTTACACTACTTCAGCTACTGAATAAAAGGTTACAGTGTTTAACATGGGGGCACAAAAGAGAAAATTTGTCCCACGATAACAAGGATTTGGAAGCTCCAGAGTCTACTTCCATGTTGCAAGGTTGACCTTCGATCAATGGAGTGACAATTATCTTGTTCGTACCCTCTGAGGAAGAATTGATGGAGACATCAGGAAGTGGCAGGCCAGCTTGCTTGACGTTGAAGCAATTATCCTGTCACTGAGCAGACGCGCGGGGCTGAGGACTTCTGTTTGAAGCAGCTGCCCCATAAGGAGGTGGAGGAGCAGACGATGCAGCTGTAGCAGGCTGAGCAGCTCTACAAACTTTGGCCAAATGTCCTTTTTTTCCCGCAACGGCGGCACTCTGCAGCCTTAAAGGGGCAGGAAGCCCTGGCATGCGGACCACCGCAGCTAAAACAGGCATTTGAATTAGAAAGTGGACGGCTGATAGACTGCTGCTGACGCGGTTGCTGTCTGCGGGGCTGTGCCCCAATCCTGTCCACCTGTAAATTAAGTAAATAGTCTGGAAGAGGGGCAAGCTCATCAATTAAATTGGTGATGTACGTTGGCTGTTGTAGTGGAGGAGGAACCAAGGCAGTTGAGGCTTGACCCGTTGGTAAACTGCCAGCAACTGTCATCTGCGCGAGGTAACGTTCTATCTCGCTGGATGATGAATCTGCCAACTCCGCAGCACGAGCCTCATCTATGGCATAAACTAACGAGACTTTAGGCTTGCCCAAAAGCCGGCGTCTGAGGAAAATGTCTTTTAATCCACAGACAAATTGTTCTGCAAGATTAGCCTCTAAGTCAGGGAAATCGCACTGTGCTGCAGCAACTCTTAAAGCTTGCAAAAACTGATTGACATTCTCTGCAGGCTTTTGGACGCGCCTGCGGTAAGCAAAACGTCTTGCTATTTGGGAGGGGGTAGGGGCATAGTAAGCCTGAAGCCCATCTGTGAGCTCTTGCCACGAGAGGTCATAAACCGCTCTTGGGGCGGCAAAAGACCTTGCAGTTGCAAACATTTCCGGACCGCAAGCTGTAAGAAAAAATCCGCACTTTCGCGCTTGAGAATAACCCTGGCGGTTATTTGCGATCAGGAAGCACTCAAACCTTTCCAGGAATGCTTCCCAAGTCTCACCTCCGACTCCAAAAGGTGCAAAAGTAGGCATACCAGCCATGACGGTGAGGAGAACTCTAAACAACTGAGAGAAGAAAATTGCAGTTGATTTTCTTCAGGTTACAGGTCCCCAGTCTTCGTCGCCAGTATTATAACTGAAAAAACCAGGCAGGTCCTTTTAAACACTGTAACCTTTTATTCAGTAGCTGAAGTAGTGTAACAAAACTCGCAACAATGTATTAAATGAAGCCGGCTGGGCGGCTGCAGGAACAGCTGAAACAATAGAGCAATCAGCAAGGTTGTTGCTTTAACAAGACAGTTAACTGTTTAAACGGCTTGCCTTTTATACTGCAATCACCTGGCTCATGTTACAGCTCGCGCTGATGACAGCTCGGCAACTGACAGGCACGTCTGATTGGCTAAGACGCACCTGGCTGCTTCCGAGCTGTCATTCGTAACAGCGAGGACTTTCTTCAATACACAACACTCATCACCTAGCCATACCCTTACTGGGATTTGAACCTGGGCTGCTTTTACATGTTAGGCAGTTGTATTAACCACTAAGCCACAAGCTCTCCTCCCTTATCAGCTGAGCCAAGGGAATAAGTAAGTGTTATGTCAAAGCACCCCGTATGCTCAAATAGCAGTATGCTCCCTCCCATATTTGGGCATACTAGGTGCTTTGACATAAAACACACACATACACACACACACATGTATGTATGGACATACGTATGTATATATGTATCTATGTTTGTGTGTGTGTGTGTATGTGTGTGTGTAGCCAAGTACCAGTCACTCATCATGAAATCTCCAGAACTGTCAAGTCTACAAACTTGAAATTTGGCAGGTATGTTCCTCTTGGTTTTTAGGTGCTCGCTAAGAAAGCATTTTTCAAAATGATCATCAGATCATTAGTATTTCTTATACAGTAATTAACATTCTCTGATGCTTAAGGAGTTCTATTCCCCCTCCCAACCTGAAAAGAACTCCGTTCCAACTGCCAGTTGCCTCACATTCTGTTACCTCAGTTCAAACTGGTAGACGTTCCACTCCTTCACTCAGGAGTGGCTTCCTTACAGAACCAAACATATGTATATGACACCTACATGTCTCCACCTTCCACCTATGGAACTGCTTCCAGACTCAAGGCGGCAGGAGCAATATTCCCTTATGTGTTTCAATCACCGACCACCACTGAGCCAACGGATTGTGAACTGAATTTTTCCTGCATAGCTCAATCACATAGTTTCATCGCAAAGTGCTATTGCTATTATCAAATTTGACAAATGAATTTTCTTTTAATGCTTGCTCTCAATGCAAGAAGTACACAAGAGAGTCCACAGATACTGGTAACCATTGCAAACAAACAAAAACCAGACAATGTAAAATTGGAATGTTGGATCTACAAATTGGGCTTTCATTCTATTTTGGGAAAATATCCATAATATCCTAATATCACAGATTTATAAAACAGGTTGCACGATTCCTATTGAGAATTTTTCATTGAATTAAATTGTATTTTAGGTAAAATAAATTATATTTTAGTGTACCAATAACAAAATATAATGAAATTTCTTTGTTATAAATTTTGTCTTTTTAAGATGTCTCTATTACAGTTGCACAAGGCAATGTAAACTTAAATAATTTTCCCTGCCTTTCCTTGCATATTTTGTCTCCATTCAAGTAGTTGAGGTTTACTCTTTAATTTTATTTAGTTGTTTTACTGTGTTTAATGTATGTAGAGTTTAAGCTTCAAGAGAAAGTTGCTATTTCACCACCAGATATTGTTTTACACTGGCTTATCCATCCAGTTAAAGGAATGTTGAGTCTATTGAAAGTAACTCAACAGTAAACAATGACATTCTATTTCAAATAAATAGTTGGATACCTGTCAAAATGCAACTCCAAGGGCAGATGCAATTTTTTGGGAATGTGAAAGAATTTCTTATATCATATTTCTTATATATAATATTGCAATAAGGTTTTAGAGTATACAGCACAGTTGCCAATTCATAAAATGTAAAGTTTAATAAAAGTATTTAGAAACATAGTAAATAGAGGATATACCAATATGATGATCTCAAAGATGTTTTTCAAAAGACAACTGGACTTTTTTGGTTCTGAAAACATTTTATTTCTTCAGAACTGAAGAAACTTCTTGGATGAGAAGTGAAACAATTTCAAGAAAAAGCAAGAAAGTCCAGTTGCCTTTAAAAAAGCATCTTTGGGACATCCATTACCTGGATGATTGAGAATCACCATAGATATTTATTAGTATGATAAAAATATGGACTCTGGAAGAATAAATAAAAAATATTTTTTCCATATACCCAGTAATCATGGTTGAGAAATAAATTACAATTAAAAAATTATTACTACTGAAGGTTCATTTATAAAAGAAATTCAGTTGTATAACCCTAACTTGGTCTTTAATGTCTCCAAATTATGTAGCTTATTGCCACTATAACTGTAACTTGCTGTGGTCTTCCTCTTTTCTTTCTTTCTGTCTTTCAAAGGACCAGTGTCTCCTCCAGAAAGTCAGGTCTTCACATAGATCCAAAATAGAAAAATACCACCTTTAGTATTTTAGTAGATATTTTTAATATTAAAAGTACTTGATATTTTAATTGTTGATAAAATTCCTTCCTTCCTTCCTTCCTTCCTTCCTTCCTTCCTTCCTTCCTTCCTTCCTTCCTTCCTTCCTTCCTTCATCCTCCCTCTTTAGCCAATCTCACTTTACCTGACAAGGGCTCGAAATAAATGTGCCCTTATAAATAAAATGTATGTTGAAATGTTGAAATGTTATTGACACTTAAACAATTTTATATTTAGCATTTTTCACACCATAAACATAATTTGTTGTCTGCTGAGGACGAAGGGTAGCAATTGCACAAGCCAATTTTCAGAATTTTCCAGAAAGTTACCTAGAAAAGCATATATATTATTTCATTGGAAAATCCATATGCTTTAATGGTGATTCCATCATTTATATGGAATTCCTTGGAGGAAGTACAGTATGTAAGATTCATGGCAGAGAAAGCACTAGTGCCTAAATATTATATTATTCATTAATTGGATAACTGGGATATATTATTTCCTACCACATTTCAGGCTGTTTTATGAAACATATCCCAAAATGCAACATGGTCTATTCAAACATTTACAGAAAGATACATTAGCTTTACCTGAATGTAATACATAGTACTTGCATATATTTCAAAAGTATAAATTAAAATTACAAAGTATTCTTTGTCTTCATGCTATATGAATAATGCAAAATAACTACAAATAACTCTGAAAATAGATACATTTTCATGCTTTTTTCTGCCCTCATGTGTGAAGAAGAAAAGAAAAAAACAACAACTCTTCATCAGACTCTCAGAATATATATATTTATTTGCTTTCAAAAGCAATCAGATGGAAATAAAATACATGGTTCAGAATAAAACACCCTGCCCATCCTCTTAGAAGTAAGTCTCACTGAATGATTAGATCAGTATGTAGTATTAGGTATATTTGCCACTTGAATTATCTATATAAAAAGAGTGAGATAAAATGTCCACATTCAAAGCAGAATCAGAATTAATTAGCTCTAGTTCTAATTTAAAATTAACAAAGGAACTGCTTTTTCTTTATGTTTCTTATTACCATAGGGAGAAAATACTAGATGCCCAGTTTGATTCAAATTTGTGTGTCTGTTTATAAGTTTGCAAATGAAACTATAGTATGAAACACAGATAGTATACATGCTCATGGTCAATCATGTGTAAAAAAATATGGAGACGAACAAATTAACTTCTCTAGTCCTACATGTAAAACAGGGATAACTATAATGTATGAGAAGTTTCCTCCAACAGTATAATTTAGCATATCAGCTATTGTTCCTAACAAAATTGTAAACATATGGGTTGTTGTTGTTTTTGTTACAATACATACAGTATACTGAAGAAAACTCATTCCTTATAAAACTGGCATTGAATTTTTGTCAGCTCTGAGTTAAATCCAAAGCTGATAAAATGGACTCCAATATTTATAAACAAACATGCAGAAAAATCTGAAGAAAAGTTGAGCCCCTTCAAAAAAAGATTTCACATCAAATAACCATCTACTTTTTTAACCTTCATGGACAATGACCATTTCTAAAGAAATTGAAGGAAACATGTTTGTGCTGAGATCGATATATGTGTAAATATTTCCATGGAATTATATTAAATATATGGAACTATGTTAGCTAATATAAGTTTTAAAGAAAATATTATATGGTCTCCAGTCATGTGTTTCTACTATCAAAAGCACTTCAATGAGAAATGTGGATCACATCAAGCATAAATTTATTAATGTTGAATTTTATAACATTTCATATCTTACAGATTATCATCTGATCCTTTAATTGTCTACGTAGATTAAGGTGACCAGACGTCCCGCTTTTGGCGGGACACACCCGCTTTCCAATGCATTTTCCCGCGTCCTGCCCGCTTTTTTAAAAGGCACGCTTTTTTTGGCGCTCGCAGCTCCCGCCCATCAGCTGCTAGCTTGCTGGGCTGGCTCATCGTTCTGTTCTCTATCCTACCAGATGAGCCAGCCCAGCAAGCTAGCAGCTGATGGGCGGGAGCTGCGAGCGCCAAAAAAAGCGTGCTTTTAGCATTTTACCTACTACCTACAAATTTAAGCCAGCCCAGCCTGCCGCTCACTGATTGGATTGGCCTGGACTCCAGCCAATCAGTGAGCTGGCTGGGATGGGAAATTTTCAGCACGCTTGCGCGAGTCTCCATTTCCTTTCGACAAAAGACGAAAGAGGTTGCAGCTGCGCTGACTGGTGAGTAATCTAATTCTAATCGAATTTTCCGCTCGCCGCGGCAGGAGGAGAGGGTGGGGGCAGCTGCAGCCGCCCGCGACAGAGAAGTTCCACGCGGTTCAGGGGCTCCCGCCGCCCGGCAGAAGCCCCTGAAGCGCGTGGAGGTTATCTGCGGATGGCGTCCGTTCGTGAATGGGATCGACGCCTCCGGGAGCGTGGGCGCAGCGGCAGCTGCCCGCAGACAACTTCCACGCGCTTCCGGGGCTCCCGCCGCTCGGCAGAAGCCCCTGAAGCGCCTGGAAGTTGTCTGCGGGGCAGCTGTTTCTGTGGAAGAAAATACATTTCTGCCTTAAACAACTAGAACTTTCTACTCTTAGATCATCGACACATGCTTGTTTGAGAAGTTTCAATAATATTTATTTATTATTTATAGTTCACATTTCTGAAATATCACATCTCCCTCAAAGAAGCATTCTGGAGGGTGTACAATAAAATATCAACATATAAAACAGTAATTAAAATTAAAATGATAGAATTAAAAAAAATTAAACTATAAACATTTTTAAGGAGGCAATAATAATTAAACCCTGTTAAAAAAAATTAATTGACCAAAGCAAAGGGATGACTCTCATGGCACAACCAACCCCATGACTGTGTACTCCTTTGGGCTCCCTACAGAAGGCTGAAGAGCCATGGCTGAACCCTCTCTGCAAAGGCCAGGAGAATGATGGCCCACTTCATTTCAGGGGAAGGATATTCCATGGGGAGCAATGGCAGAGAAGGGTCTCTTCCTACACCCCACCAATTGGAGTTGTTTAACTGACAGGGTGTGCAACAATATCATATCACTTCTTCTGAAACAAGGTCAGTAAAATAATGTATTTATTTACTTAAGTACTTACCTTTACTAGCTAGGTTTTTCCATACAAATTAATGCGTTGTGTTGGTGAAGTATGAGGGAGGGAGGCAGAGGGAGAGAGAGAGACAGAGAGAGACAGAGACAGAGAGAGACAGAGAGAGACAGAGACAGAGAAAAGAGAAAGAAAGAAAGAAAGAAAGAAAGAAAGAAAGAGAGAGAGAGAGAGAGAGAGAGAGAGAGAGAGAGAGAAAGAGAGGCAGAGAGACAGAGAGACAGAGAGACAAAGACAGAGAGTGGGGGAAGATATATTTACTAAACTATATGGGACAGCTGATCCATAATGGAAAACAGACTCACCAATTTCTTGACTATTTTAGGTAACATATACATTTATTACTATATAAATATTATTACCACAATGGCTAAACCAATTACTCAGTATTTATAAAAAGGATCACTGCACAATACCCAAGTTTTATTTGGAAATATTTGATTAAATTGTAGCTTGGTTACAGTTAAATGTGTGAAAAATTGTTGGTCTATATGAACAAAAGTCACTTTTTGAAATGTATTTCAATTCAGCATCTACTTTTTACCAAAACATATCAGAAGTAAAACAATAATGATTTTGCTTCTATTAAAATCAATAGGTTGTATAAAATTGATGCCAGAATGTTATCTTGGACACAGTACACATAGAGAAGCTTAAATTAGTGTTAAAATTCCATAAGTCATGTGCATTTTTTTCAAGAACCATATTCTCATTTGGGTTATCACTATGAAAAAGAACCTGTCTCACATTCTCATGTGATGTATTTTCCCTAAAGTTGGGTGTAATTGAATATATATTCCATTTACGAATACCTTCTTGTCTTTTTGTTGTGGTAGAGAATTTTTATTCTGTATAGGTCTGTTCAAGCTACATAGTATCTACATTAAGGTGACCAGATTTTCAGATTGGAAAAGAGGGACGCCCTTGCCCGGGGGGGGGGGGGGGGGGGGTTTATTAAAAAAAATTTTTTTTGTCAAAAGGTCACCCCAGGACACTGAAACCAGCATAAATACGAATCTGTTGCCAAACAAAATTTTGATCACGTGACCATGAGGATGCTGCAACGGTCGCTAAGTGTGAAAAATGGTCGCAACGGTCGCTAAGTGTGAAAAATGGTCATCGGTCACTTTTTTCAATGCCATTGTATCTTCCTGATTATTAAAAGTGCAAATTCACTCAGTGTCAATGACTCCTGAGTCCATTTCAAAGTATTGTGCATAGAAATTTTAAAAATGGCTTGTTTCAATTTATTTTGGATAGAATCTTTTTTAAATAGTCTAAGACAATTTAAAAAAAGAATCAACACAGAATACCACTATTTTAAAAAATCATATGCACAATAAATAACATATTATTTTAAAATACATTAAAAAAATAAAAGAAAAAAACCCGGCTCACTTACCAGCAGGCAGGCAGAGTCAGCAGATCTTCGTAGCAATGGATGGAAGCACACAGGGAGCCTATATATACGCAACTGCAGTAACAATGACAATGATGAAGGATTGGATTGAGTTAAAGAATAAAAGAATTCTGATCTTAGAAGGCCATGACCTGCAGGCAGGCTGGCATAATTCTTATGGAATGAATGACAAACATAAAACGCACAAATACTTTCAAAATCATTTAATTAGAACTTTACTGCAACAATGGCTCAAATCAAAAAAAATCCACTATGTGAAAACCCCAATTGGCTATCACCAACAGAAAGAACGACACACCCAAATTTTACAGATTGGAACAAAATTCTAAGATACAGAGATCTAATTGACAGACAGGGAAATTTAAAACAATTGAAGAATTGGCAGATCAGAATATGAAAGGTGATTGGCTAACCTACCTCCAAATTAAAACTAAATACAATAAAGACACTAAAATATATGGTATTGAAACAGAACCACACAAATTGCATAAAATTATTCAAAGTCTGGACAGAAAGATGATAGGGAAAATATACAATTCCTCTTGAAGTATCAAATGGAAGAGGAAATTGGAAACTGAAAAAGAACCAATGATAAAATGGGCACAGAACTTGGCTATAACATTGAACTAGACAAATGGGAAAAAATTTGGGGAATAAATTTAAGAATGACACTATCAATCCCATACAAGGAAAACCTTGTTCTTTCAATCCTTCCAATATTTTTTCCTTCATTCCCTTGTCTGTTCAATATTAAGTACATTTCTTCCTTTCTTCCTATAATTTTTTCCATTTTCTTCCTTATATTCTTTTCCATTTCAACATTGTCTTCCTTTTTTCCTTCCTTCTTCCTATACGTCTTTCCATTTTCTTCCTTATATTATCTTTTCTGTTTCAACAGTCTTTGTTTCTTCCTTCCTTCCCTCCTTCCTTCCGTCCCTTCCTTCTATACTTCTTCTTTCATTCATATATTTTCTTTCCATTTCAATATTAAGTGTAATTCTTGTTCCTCCTTCCTTCTTTCAATCCTTCCAATACTTTTTCCTTCATTCTCTTTTCCTTCAATATTAAGTGCAATTCCTTCCTTCCTTCCTTCCTAAGTTATTTCCATTTTCTTCCTTATATAATATTTTCTGTTTCAACATAAAGTGCCTTCCTTCCTTCCCTCCCTCCCATCCCGTTCTTTATGTTTTCTTTATGTTTTCTTCATGCTTTCTTTTCTTTTTCCTCTGCTCTTTTAAATCCCCCCTTCTTCTCCTCCTCTACATTTAGGTTGGATTAGTTTGTACAACAGTCATCAAACTTCTGAAGTAAAAATAAATAAATAAATCATATTTAAGAAGAAGAAAGAAAAAGGAAGACGTTTTTTAGTTAAGTCAAACGTTTTAATAAAAGTTTCATCTTTTAAGATTCGTCCAACACATCCAATTGTAACCTTAACAGTAAAGAATATCACCCCAGCTGCTAAAGGTTCAACCAGTCTGAGAACCATTGAAAAGACAACAGTGCAGCAAAATCCAAAAGACACAACTTCCTCACGACCTCACCGCCATTGCTTTGGTACCAAATCTTTGAGGAAGGGGCTCCAGAAAGGAGGAGGAGGAGGAGGAGGAGGAGGAGGAGCAGGAACCAAAAGAGACACTCTCGGAGGCGGCGATCCCATTGACGAAGAGGCAGGCGGAGAGGTGGGCCGCAGCGGCTGCTGCCCGCAGAGAAGATCCACGCGCTTCAGGGGCTTCTGCCAGGCGACGTGAGCCCCGGAAGCGCGTGGAAGTTGTGTGCGGGTGGCAGCGGCTGCGCCCACGCTCTCGGAGGTGGCGATTCCATTGACGAAGAGGCAGGCGGGAGAGGTGGGCGCAGCGGCTCCTGCTTCTGCCAGGCGACGGGAGCCCCGGAAGCGCGTGGAAGTTATTTGCGGGCGGCAGCCGCTGCGTCCACCTCTCCGCCTGCCTCTTCGTCAATGGATCGCCGCCTCCGAGAGCGTGGACGCAGCGGCTGCCGCCCGCAAATAACTTCCATGCGCTTCCGGGGCTCCCGTCGCCTGGCAGAAGCAGGAGCCGCTGCGCCCACCTCTCCTCCTGCCTCTTCGTCAATGGGATCGCCGCCTCCGGGAGCGTGGGAGCGGCCACGAGGAGTCCGTTCGTGCAGCGCCCCCACCTCTCCTCCTGCCTCTTCGTGAATAGGATCGCCGCCTCCGAGAGCGTGGACGCAGCCGCTGCCGCCCGCAAACCAACTTCCACGTGCTTCCGGGGCTCCCGTCGCCTGGCAGAAGCCCCTGAAGCGTGTGGAAGTTGTCTGCGGGGCGGCAGCCGCTGCGCCCACCTCTCCGCCTGCCTCTTCGTCAATGGGATCGCCGCCTCCGAGAGCGTGGGCGCAGCCGCTGCCGCCCGCAAACAACTTCCATGCGCTTCCGGGGCTCCCGTCACCTGGCAGAAGCAGGAGCCGCTGCGCCCGCAAACGTGACGCAGCCGCTTCCGCCCGCAAACAACTTCCACGCGCTTCCGGGGCTCCCTTCGCCTGGCAGAATGCCCCTGAAGTGCGTGGAAGTTGTCTGCAGGGCGGCAGCGGCTGCGTCCACGCTCTCGGAGGCGGCGATCCCATTCACGAAGAGGCAGGAGGAGAGGTGGGGGCTCTGCACGAACGGACTCATCGCCGGCCGCTCCCACGCTCCCGGAGGCAGCGATCCCATTCACGAAGAGGCAGGAGGAGAGTTGGTGCGCTGCAGCCGCCCCGCAGACAACTTCCAGGCGCTTCAGGGGCTTCTGCTGGCGATTCCATTGACGAAGAGGCAGGGCGGAGAGGTGGGCGCAGCGGCTCCTGCTTCTGCCAGGCGACGGGAGCCCCGAAGCGCGTGGGAAGTTGTTTGCGGGCGGCAGCGGCTGCGTCCACGCTCTCGGAGGCGGCGATCCCATTCACGAAGAGGCAGGAGTAAGGTGACCAGACATCCTGCTTTTGGCGGGACACACACCGCTTTCCAATGCATTTTCCCGCGTCCCGCCCGCTTTTTTAAAAGGCACGCTTTTTTGGCGCTCGCAGCTCCCGCCCATCAGCTGCTAGCTTGCTGGGCTGGCTCATCGTTCTGTTCTCTATCCTACCAGATGAGCCAGCCCAGCAAGCTAGCAGCTGATGGGCGGGAGCTGCGAGCGCCAAAAAAGCGTGCTTTTAGCATTTTACCTACTACCTACAAATTTAAGCCAGCCCAGCCTGCCGCTCACTGATTGGATTGGCCTGGACTCCAGCCAATCATTGAGCTGGCTGGGATGAGAAATTTTCAGCACGCTTGCGCGAGTCTCCATTTCCTTTCGACAAAAGACGAAAGAGGTTGCAGCTGCGCTGACTGGTGAGTAATCTAATTCTAATCGAATTTTCCGCTCGCCGCAGCAGGAGGAGAGGGTGGGGGCAGCTGCAGCTGCCCGCGGCAGAAAAGTTCCACACGGTTCAGGGGCTCCTGCCGCCCAGCAGAAACCCCTGAAGCGCGTGGAGGTTATCTGCGGACCGGCGTCCGTTCGTGAATGGGATCGACGCCTCCGAGAGCGTGGCGCAGCGGCAGCTGCCCGCAGACAACTTCCACGTGCTTCCGGGGCTCCCGCCGCTCGGCAGAAGCCCCTGAAGCGCCTGGAAGTTGTCTGCGGGGCGGCTGCCAGCGCACCCACCTCTCCTCCTGCCTCTTCGTGAATGGGATCGCCGCCTCCGGAGCGTGGGAGCGGCCGCGAGGAGTCCGTTCATGCAGAGCCCACACCTCTCCTCCTGCCTCTTCGTGAATGGGATCGCCGCCTCTGAGAGCGTGGACGCAGCCGCGTGCCGCCCCGCAGACAACTTCCACGCGTTTCAGGGGCTTCTGCCGAGCGACGGGAGCCCCGAAGCGCGTGGAAGTTGTTTGCGGGCGGCAGGCGGCTGCGTCCACGCTCTCGGAGGCGGCGATCCCATTCATGAAGAGGCAGGAGGAGAGGTGGGGGCGCTGCACGAACGGACTCCCGTGGCCGCTCCCACGCTCCCGGAGGCGGCGATCCTGGACAAAGAGGCAGGAGGAGAGGTGGGCAGCGGCTCCTGCTTCTGCCAGGCACGGGAGCCCCGGAAGCGCATGGAAGTTATTTGCGGGCGGCAGCCGCTGCGTCCACGCTCTCAGAGGCGGCGATCCCATTGACGAAGAGCAGGAGGAAAGGTGGGCGCAGCGGCTCCTGCTTCTGCCAGGCGACGGGAGCCCCGGAAGCGCGTGGAAGTTGTTTGCGGCAGCAGCGGCTGCGTCCACGCTCTCGGAGGCGGCGATCCCATTGACGAAGAGGCAGGCGGAGAGGTTGGACGCAGCGGCTGCCGCCCGCAAATAACTTCCACGCGCTTCCGGGGCTCCCGTCCCTGGCAGAAGCAGGAGCCGCTGCGCCCACCTCTCCGCCTGCCTCTTCGTCAATGGATCGCCGCCTCCAGAGCGTGGACGCAGCCGCTGCCGCCCGCAAACAACTTCCATGCGCTTCCGGGGCTCCCGTCGCCTGGCAGAGCAGGAGCCGCTGCGCCCACCTTTCCTCCTGCCTCTTCGTCAATGGGATCGCCGCCTCTGAGAGCGTGGACGCAGCGGCTGCCGCCCGCAATAACTTCCATGCGCTTCCGGGGCTCCCCTCGCCTGGCAGAAGCAGGAGCCGCTGCGCCCACCCTCCTCCTGCCTCTTCGTCAATGGGATCGCCGCCTCCGTGGAGCGTGGGAGCGGCCACGAGGAGTCCGTTCGTGCAGCGCCCCACCTCTCCTCCTGCCTCTTCGTGAATGGGATCGCCGCCTCCGAGAGCGTGGACGCGCCGCTGCCGCCCGCAAACAACTTCCACGTGCTTCGGGGCTCCCGTCGCCTGGCAGAAGCCCCTGAAGCGTGTGGAAGTTGTCTGCGGGGCGGCAGCCGCTGCGCCCACCTCTCCGCCTGCCTCTTCGTCAATGGGATCGGCCTCCTCCGAGAGCGTGGGCGCAGCCGCTGCCGCCCGCAAACAACTTCCATGCGCTTCCGGGCTCCCGTCACCTGGCGAAGCAGGAGCCGCTGCGCCCTGCAAACGTGGACGCAGCCGCTTCCCCGCGCAAACAACTTCCACGCGCTTCCGGGGCTCCCTTCGCCTGGCAGAAAGCCCCTGAAGCACGTGGAAGTTTGTCTGCAGGGCGGCAGCGGCTGCGTCCCGCTCTCGGAGGCGGCGATCCCATTCACGAAGGCAGGAGGAGAGGTGGGGGCTCTGCACGAACGGACTCATCGCGGCCGCTCCCACGCTCCCGGAGGCAGCGATCCCATTCACGAAGAGCAGGAGAGAGGTGGGTGCGCTGGCAGCCGCCCCGCAGACAACTTCCAGGCGCTTCAGGGCTTCTGCTGGCGATTCCATTGACGAAGAGGCAGCGAGAGGTGGCGCAGCGGCTCCTGCTTCTGCCAGGCGATGGGAGCCCCGGAAGCGTGGAAGTTGTTTGCGGGCGCAGCGGCTGCGTCCACGCTCTCGGAGGCGGCCCATTCACGAAGAGGCAGGAGTAAGTGACCAGACATCCTGCTTTTGCGGGACACACCCGCTTTCCAATGCATTTTCCCGCGTCCCGCCCGCTTTTTTAAAGGCACGCTTTTTTTGGCGCTCGCAGCTCCCGCCCATCAGCTGCTAGCTTGCTGGGCTGGCTCATCGTTCTGTTTCTATCCTACCAGATGAGCCAGCCAGCAAGCTAGCAGCTGATGGCGGAGCTGCGAGCGCCAAAAAAGCGTGCTTTTAGCATTTACCTACTACCTACAAATTTAAGCCAGCCCACCTGCCGCTCACTGATTGGATTGGCCTGGACTCCAGCCAATCAGTGAGCTGCTGGGATGAGAAATTTTCAGCACGCTTGCGCGAGTCTCCATTTCCTTTCGACAAAACGAAAGAGGTTGCAGCTGCGCTGACTGGTGAGTAATCTAATTCTAATCGAATTTTCCCGCGCCGCAGCAGGAGGAGAGGGTGGGGGCAGCTGCAGCTGCCGCGGCAGAAAAGTTCCACACGGTTCAGGGGCTCCCGCCGCCCAGCACAAACCCCTGAAGCGCGTGGAGGTTATCTGCGGACGGCGTCCGTTCGTGAATGGGATCGACGCCTCCGAGAGCGTGGGCGCAGCGGCAGCTGCCCGCAGACAACTTCCACGTGCTTCCGGGGCTCCGCCGCTCGGCAGAAGCCCCTGAAGCGCCTGGAAGTTGTCTGCGGCGGCTGCCAGCGCACCCACCTCTCCCCTGCCTCTTCGTGAATGGGATCGCCGCCTCCGGGAGCGTGGGAGCGGCCGCGAGGAGTCCGTTCATGCAGAGCCCCACCTCTCCTCCTGCCTCTTCGTGAATGGGATCGCCGCCTCTGAGAGCGTGGACGCAGCCGCTGCCGCCCCAGACAACTTCCACGCGTTTCAGGGGCTTCTGCCAGCGACGGGAGCCCCGAAAGCGCGTGGAAGTTGTTTGCGGGCGGCAGCGGCTGCGTCCACGCTCTCGGAGGCGGCGATCCCATTCACGAAGAGGCAGGAGGAGAGGTGGGGCGCTGCACGAACGGACTCCTCGTGGCCGCTCCCACGCTCCGAGGCGGCGATCCCATTGACAAAGAGGCAGAGGAGAGGTGGGCGCAGCGGCTCCTGCTTCTGCCAGGCGACGGGAGCCCCGGAAGCGCATGGAAGTTATTTGCGGGCGGCAGCCGCTGCGTCCACGCTCTCAGAGGCGGCGATCCCATTGACGAAGAGGCAGAGGAAAGGTGGGCAGCGGCTCCTGCTTCTGCCAGGCGACGGGAGCCCCGAAGCGCGTGGAAATTGTTTGCGGGCAGCAGCGGCTGCGTCCACGCTCTCGGAGGCGGCGATCCCATTGACGAAGAGGCAGGCGGAGAGGTGGACGCAGCGGCTGCCGCCCGCAAATAACTTCCACGCGCTTCCGGGCTCCCGTCGCCTGGCAGAAGCGAGCCGCTGCGCCCACCTCTCCGCCTGCCTCTTCGTCAATGGAATCGCCACCTCCGAGAGCGTGGGCGCAGCCGCTGCCACCCGCACACAACTTCCACGCGCTTCGGGGCTCCCGTGCCTGGCAGAAGCCCCTGAAGCGCGTGGATCTTCTCTGCGGGCGGCAGCCGCTGCGCCCACCTCTCCGCCTGCCTCTTCGTCAATGGGATCGCCGCCTCCGAGAGTGTCTCTTTGGTTCCCGCTCCCTCCTCCTCCTCCTCCTCCTCCTCCTTTCTGGCCCTTCCTCAAAGATTTGGTACCAAAGCAATGGCGGTGAGGTCGTGAGGAAGTGTGTCTTTTGGATTTTGCTGCACTGTTGTCTTTTCAATGGTTCTCAGACTGGTTGAACCTTAGCAGCTGGGGTGATATTCTTTCTGTTAAGGTTACAATTGGATGTGTTGGACGAATCTTAAAAGATGAAACTTTTATTAAACGTTTGACTTAACTAAAACGTCTTCCTTTTTCTTCTTCTTCTTAAATATGATTTATTTATTTATTTTTACTTCAGAAGTTGATGACTGTTGTACAAACTAATCCAACCTAAATGTAGAGAGGAGAAGAAGGGGGGATTTAAAAAGAGCAGAGGAAAAAGAAAGAAAGCATGAAGAAAACATAAAGAAAACATAAAGAAAGGGATGGGAGGGAGGGAAGGAAGGAAGGCACTTATGTTTGAAACAGAAAATATTATATAAGGAAGAAAAGGAAATAACTTAGGAAGGAAGGAAGGAAGGAATTGCACTTAATATTGAAGGAAAAGAGAATGAAGGAAAAAGTATTGGAAGGATTGAAAGAAGGAAGGAGGAACAAAGAATTACACTTAATATTGAAATGGAAAAGAAAATATAATGAATGAAAGAAGAAGTATAGAAGGAAGGGAAGGAAGGAAGGAGGGAAGGAAGGAAGAAACAAAGACTGTTGAAACAGAAAAGATAATATAAGAAGAAAATGGAAAGACGATAGGAAGGAAGGAAGGAAAAAAGGAAGACAATGTTGAAATGGAAAAGAATATAAGGAAGAAAATGGAAAAAATTATAGGAAGAAAGGAAGAAATGTACTTAATATTGAAACAGACAAGGGAATGAAGGAAAAAATATTGGAAGGATTGAAAGAACAAGGTTTTCCTTGTATGGGATTGATAGTGTCATTCTTAAATTTATTCCCCAAATTTTTTCCCATTTGTCTAGTTCAATGTTATAGCCAAGTTCTGTGCCCATTTATCATTGGTTCTTTTTCAGTTTCCAATTTCCTCTTCCAGTTGATACTTCAAGAGGAATTTGTATATTTTCCCTATCATCTTTCTGTCCAGACTTTGAATAATTTTATGCAATTTGTGTGGTTCTGTTTCAATACCATATATTTTAGTGTCTTTATTGTATTTAGTTTTAATTTGGAGGTAGGTTAGCCAATCACCTTTCATATTCTGATCTGCCAATTCTTCAATTGTTTTAAATTTCCCTGTCTGTCAATTAGATCTCTGTATCTTAGAATTTTGTTCCAATCTGTAAAATTTGGGTGTGTCGTTCTTTCTGTTGGTGATAGCCAATTTGGGGTTTTCACATAGTGGATTTTTTTGATTTTGAGCCATTGTTGCAGTAAAGTTCTAATTAAATGATTTTGAAAGTATTTGTGCGTTTTATGTTTGTCATTCATTCCATAAGAAATTATGCCAGCCTGCCTGCAGGTCATGGCCTTCTAAGATCAGAATTCTTTTATTCTTTAACTCAATCCAATCCTTCATCATTGTCATTGTTACTGCAGTTGCGTATATATAGGCTCCCTGTGTGCTTCCATCCATTGCTACGAAGATCTGCTGACTCTGCCTGCCTGCTGGTAAGTGAGCCGGGGTTTTTTCTTTTATTTTTTTAATGTATTTTAAAATAATATGTTATTTATTGTGCATAGATTTTTTAAAATAGTGGTATTCTGTGTTGATTCTTTTTTAAATTGTGCTTAGACTATTAAAAAGATTCTATCCAAAATAAATTGAAACAAGCCATTTTTAAAATTTCTATGCACAATACTTTGAGAATGGACTCAGAGTCATTGACACTGAGTGAATTTGCACTTTTAATATCAGGAATATACAATGGCATTGAAAAAAGTGACCGATGACCATTTTTCACACTTAGCGACCGTTGCAGCGATCCTCATGGTCACGTGATCAAAATTTTGTTTGGCAACAGATTCGTATTTATGCTGGTTTCAGTGTCCTGGGGTGACCTTTGACAAAAAAAATGTTTTTAATAAAGCCCCCCCCCCCCCCCCCCCCCGGTCAAGGGCGTCCCTCTTTTCCAATCTGAAAATCTGGTCACCTTAATGTAGATACTATGTAGCTTGAACAGACCTATACAGAATAAAAATTCTCTACCACAACAAAAAGACAAGAAGGTATTCGTAAATGGAATATATTCAATTACACCCAACTTTAGGGAAAATACATCACATGAGAATGTGAGACAGGTTCTTTTTCATAGTGATAACCCAAATGAGAATATGGTTCTTGAAAAAAATGCACATGACTTATGGAATTTTAACACTAATTTAAGCTTCATCTATGTTGTACTGTGTCCAAGATAACATTGCTGGCATCAATTTTATACAACCTATTGATTTTAATAGAAGCAAAATCATTATTGTTTTACTTCTGATATGTTTTGGTAAAAAGTAGATGCTGAATTGAAATACATTTCAAAAAGTGACTTTTGTTCATATAGACCAACAATTTTTTCACACATTTAACTGTAACCAAGCTACAATTTAATCAAATATTTCCAAATAAAACTTGGGTATTGTGCAGTTGATCCTTTTTATAAATACTGAGTAATTGGTTTAGCCATTGTGGTAATAATATTTTATATAGTAATAAATGTATATGTTACCTTAAATAGTCAAGAAATTGGTGAGTCTGTTTTCCATTATGGATCAGCTGTCCCATATAGTTTAGTAAATATATCTTCCCCCACTCTCTGTCTTTGTCTCTCTGTCTCTCTGTCTCTCTGCCTCTCTTTCTCTCTCTCTCTCTCTCTCTCTCTCTCTCTCTCTCTCTCTTCTTCTTTCTTTCTTTCTTTCTCTTTCTCTGTCTCTGTCTCTCTCTGTCTCTCTCAGTCTCTCTCTCTTCTCATTGTCTCTCTCTCTCCCTCTGCCTCCCTCCCTCATACTCACCAACACAACGCATTAATTTGTATGGAAAAACCTAGCTAGTAAAGGTAAGTACTTAAGTAAATAAATACATTATTTTACTGACCTTGTTTCAGAAGAAGTGATATGATATTGTTGCACACCCTGTCAGTTAAACAACTCCAATTGGTGGGGGTGTAGGAAGAGACCCTTCTCTGCCATTGCTCCCCATGGAATCCTTCCCCCTGAAATGAAGTGGGCCATCATTCTCCTGGCCTTTGCAGAGAGGGTTCAGCCATGGCTCTTCAGCCTTCTGTAGGGAGCCCAAAGAGTACACAGTCATGGGGTTGGTTGTGCCATGAGAGTCATCCCTTTGCTTGGTCAATTAATTTTTTTAACAGGGTTAATTATTATTGCCTCCTTAAAAATGTTTATAATTTTAATTTTTTTAATTCTATCATTTTAATTTTAATTACTGTTTTATATGTTGATATTTTATTGTACACCCTCCAGAATGCTTCTTTGAGGGAGATGTGATATTTCAGAAATGTGAACTATAAATAATAATAAATATTATTGAAACTTCTCAAACAAGCATGTGTCGATGATCTAAGAGTAGAAAGTTCTAGTTGTTTAAGGCAGAAATGTATTTTCTTTCCACAGAAACAGCTGTTCTCTGAGGAACTGTAGACAAATATTCACCGATATTGCTTGTTTTCATATACACAATAAATTACTCAAGTCTTGCTCAGCATAAAAAAAATCGTTAACACTCTTTTAATGTGTTGGAGATGGTGGAAATAGTCTATTTATATAAGAAGTCTAGCTAACTTGATTATCTGAAATCAATAATGCTACAATATGCTACCAATATACCAGCTGCTTCAGCTGCAAATACTCCACGCTCTCTACAGCCTCTCTACTTGATAGGTAAGGAAATGTTCTTTTTATATTTCTCATCATGGTCTCTTGCTCAACTTTCCAGCACCGTACATATCCCTAGTTCTACCCAATCAATGTTGTCCCTTAAAAAGTCATTTTTGAAATGGTGACATTGCAACATTTGAGAGACAGATTATGAAGTTAGACTGAAAAATCAAAGGGCAAATTGAGTGAAAGAACAAGTAGAATACAGACAATTTGAAAGCAATAGAAAGGGATTCTGTTGGCCCTTTGGGGCCCTTACAGTTTATTCAACTTCTAAACTGCTATTTCATATTTAAATTGGTTCTTTATTATGCATGCAAATTTCCAAAGTAAAACAATAACAAAGTCAGACCTATACCCTAAGGAACTGTACTCTGAATTTTGATTCATTAAAGCAGGAGAGCATGGGGCATATTATGGGAATAAGACACATGTGTGCATGCACTTAAAACTATTTTTAATAGGATAACACAGTGGTGAAATTTAAAAAAAAATTCTACCGGTTCTGTGGTGTGTCTTGGTGGGCGTGGTAGGGAAAGGATGCTGCAAAAATCTCCATTCCCACCCCACCTCTGGGGCCAGCCAGAGGTGGCATTTACCACTTCTCTGAACTACTCAAAATTTCTGCTACTAATTTTCCAGAACCTGCTGGATTCACCGCTGGGATAACAGACTCATAGGGCCCCAAGTCAAGCCAAGATCAGCTTTAACATTCAGACACTTGGTCTCATACTGTAGAAATACACCTAACTTCAGGCCAAGTTCAAAGACAGAAAACACTGTTCTTCAATTGCCATTGACTAGTTATAAGAGTTGGGAGGATAGAGAGACCTGGAGGTACCAATCAGTGAAATAGTGGAAGTTACTTTCCAGTTTGGATTTAAACTTCCATTATTCCCAATTAATGTTTCCATGCATTGTATATTCATTTACAATGCTTTATTCTTCCATCACAGGGCTCAGAGGCTAAGACACTGAGCTTGTCGATCAGAAAGGTTGGCAGTTCGGCAATTCAATTCCTAGCACCATGTAATGGAGTGAGCTCCCATTACTTGTCCTAGCTTCTGCCACCTAGCATTTCGAAAACATGTAAAAATGCAAGTAGAATAATATGGCCCACCTTGGTGGGAAAGTGAAAGTGTTTTGTGTGCCTTTGGCATTTAGTTATGCTGGCCACATGACCATGGAGATATCTTCAGACAGCGCTGGCTTTTTGGCTTTGAAACAGAGATGAGCATCACCCTCTAGAGTCGGGAACGACTAGCACATATGTGTGAGGGGACCTTTACTTTTACCCATTCTTCTATTAAATATTAGATCCAGGAATATTTACCAATCATCAACTCACAAACCATATACATCAAATTTCTACATCTGTCCTGTTGATGCATTTTCAGAACTCTTAGCAATAATCATGCTGATTGGTAATTCTGGGAGTTGAAGCTATACCTTGAATAGAACAGTTGCTGGGAAGGCCTGGTGTATATACCGCGTATGACCTTACATATGACAATTAGCTAACTCCATTGCATTGTATTGAAAATAGCACCAACTGGATTATCTATACTTAAATCTGCCCTTATGTTTCATATTGTGTGTGTTATATGACAACTGAATATAGGGAATAATATTTCTAAAATATTTCTGAACATATATAAGCAATTCTCCAAAATATTTTGCCTTGGAAGTACTTTTATTTAACTCACTGGTTACTTCCTAATGAGCCTATAGGTTTTTTTAAAAAAAATATTGCTTCTACTTCTTAAGCAGTTCAAAAGACAAGACAATCTTTATTAATGCAGTAAGAATCCTAAGCCACTTCTTAGGCCTTCCACCATACATATCTAGTTGGGACTTGCTAAGATTCTTCTAATTAGCTTGCTGTCAAAATATTCTCATCTTATTATTTTGCTGAGTGCTTTTCATTTAGCAGTACTATTTTGAAGTGGATAAATAAAAGTATATGCCATAAGCCTGCAGTGGGAATCACTTACCTTCCCTACCAGTTCGCAAACGTAAATGTGCTTGCATACGCCTCATCTGCGCATGTGTACCACATGCTGCGCATGTGCAGTGCTCACATATTACATTGGGGTGGGTGGATGGAGCCTCCCACAGCCTCTGCTACCAGTTCACCTGAACTGGACGCGAACCAACTGAATACTACCTCTGCCATAAGTTCATGGAGAGTACCGTGAACAAAAATTCTTAAAAATAAGACAAAAAAGTCAAAGCAGAATAGATTTGTGTTAAGTCTTGTCGATTTTTAAGATTCAAGACCAACTTGGAATCTTAATCTTAAATGTGCTTGGAGACTTCTTTGCTTTTTATATTTTTTTGCACCATGGCCCCCATTGCTTCAGCATTAGTATGGCATGCTTTGCTGCTTCATATTAAGCTCTACCAGTTTGATCTGTTTTTCAATCAATAAAAACTGCAGCTGACTTCTTTGCATTATTACAGCTCTATGAATGTACAGAATTACCTCACCAGCACTCAATTAGACTATATGAAATAATGATGCACATGCTCTTAGGGAATATTTTATGGCACATTTATTCTGGGTTGAAAGATATTTCAGAATAATGCATTGCTGCTACCCTTTTAGAAACGAGCTATTTCATCTTGTAACTTATATAACTTTTCCTTAATTCACTGACACAAAACAATAAGGGATTGCCATTCTCAAAGTATGAAAAATGTATTAGGGCCTGATCGTAAGATCTATGAAATTACTGCCTTTTTTTTCTTAACAATTGATTCTATTAGGCCCCCAAAACCAAGAAAGACACTGCTTAGATTATTTCTAAGCACTTTTCTTTATTGTTCCTCACCTATAGACAGAAGTCTTGCCAAACTAAATTAACTACTTTATCATTAAATCTGAGAACTTCGAGGGAGGAGACATCTTAACTCTGTTTCTTCCAACCAAATTATCTTCATAGTCTTTTGCAATGCATTCCCCTTCTGCTGGGAATCCAGACTACATTCCACCACAGATTCAATTGCTTCAGCATTAGTTTATCAGCCATCTCCTATTGAAAATGAGGAATGTACATGCTTCAGAAGTAATTAAGAGAAATTGCTTCAGACATTGTGCATCTAAAAATGTGGTTTTTCATTAAAAAGGCAACAAAATATAGAAAATAGAACCTTTATTACTGAATTTATTCAAGTATCTACAATATTTATGAGCATGATTTTTTTCTGGGAGTTGGAAAATAATTTTGAGCGAGTTTTAGTTTTGTTGCTTATTTTAGAACTCAAGAGTTCTGTGTGCTTGTGTTTCCCATTCAAAATGGCAAAAACTATTCTGGTCAAGTTTTGGGCAATGTGATTTGAGGAAGCTGTTACTTCCTCAAATCCCAAATCCCCACCCCACGCCTTCAAAAAAGTAGTTTGGGGGACCAAGAGCCTCATTTTTATTCTATTGGTACCTCATAAAAGAAATACATTTCTATCTTCTGGGGGAAAAAAGGAAACTATGGTTGAAAAGAAAGCTAATTTGTGGACCCAGTTTGAAATCCATTTACCTTAACCACTGAAACTTACTTGGAGACAGTTCCTTGTTGCAAGTTACTATACAGGGCTTTTGCTATAGGAAAAATAGGAGCAGGCAACATGAGGCATACTGGTTTGAAGAATCTTGAAGAAAAGGAAAGATACAAATCTAAAAAATAAAAATGATTAAACGTTAAAAAATTATGTTAGTACAGGTCCAATTAACTTTTAAGCATATTATTTTCAGCTCATCCCTTTATATAGGGAGCTGTTTTATTTTATTTTATTTTAGTGCAGCCAGTATTCACAGTTGAGATTGGCAGCAGTTCTCCATGATCCAAGAAGAAAGAATACCCATTGCTGCCATTGTTCCTTTTTCAACTGACAATTCAGGGAATTGCATTTAGGGGCCTTTTGCATGGAAAGCCTGCTGACTATGATCCCATAATTCAGAAAGGGGACAGGGTGCTCTGAGAGACTTGGATTGTAAAGGTCACCTAGTGAGTTCATGGCAAAAGTGAGATCCAAACCAGAGTTTATGAGTCACAGTTCATTATCTGAGTTGCTATGCTGTACTGGCTCCCAAGGTCAATAATATTTGAAAAAAGTGGGATTTCACAGTGCTTGGTAGATTATACCTTTATTCTTCTAAATGACATATAATTTCAGCTACTAGAAAATCTTTGTTGCTTTGTACTCCTTGGTTTCTGTACTGAAAGCTACTCTTGGTAAAAGCAATGATTTGCCCCCTATAGATTTGGAAATGTTGAATTATAAGGTGAATCAGGAGAAATGCTTTTTTAATTGCTCACTCTTTTCTTGATCATTCTTGCTCACTAAAAGGAACTGTAAGTCAATCCTTCTACCCAGTCATGCAGTTTGGTAATTTCTACTCAGGGTACAATGCTTTTGTGAAGGTCTCTCTTAGATAGCAATGGGTATTACTTCATTTAAGATACAGCAAGACACATTTGACATGATATGAGACTGGACTTTTTTCTTAAGTACTGTATTCACAGCGTCACTACTTAGATCTTTTAAAATGTGGTTGTTAAAACTTGCTGAGAACAGGCTGCACATCAGTGGATGGATTGCTGTATGAGATACATTGATCAATCCAGCCTGGTGAGCTGCTTTCAAGCTTTATCAGGTGCATAAAGTAGGGAAGGTCAAGGAACTTGATCTTTGTGAATGAATTAACTTGAACCCTATCTTCCAAACTAATCTGAGCTGTAGAACATAGTTATCCTTGACTTTCTGTACTCAAGCATCTATTACATAAGTAAATAGGAAAGACAGGGCAGTGCGTTTTAAATCAATTGCAAAAATTATCCATACATCCAAAACAAACAATCTATCATTCCGAAAATGCAGGACTAATAAGTCACTGCCATAATCTACTACCAGTTCAAATTGAGCTGAACCAAAACAAACACTAAACAAGGTCAAAGGAAGTAAGACAAAAGCTACCATTATTTCTAATTGTTATTTTCTGTAGCAATAGCACTTAGACTTATATACCACTTCATAGTGCTTTTACAGCCCTCTCTAAGCCGTTACAGAGTCAGAATATTGCCCCCAACAAGCTGCATCCTCATTTTACCCACCTCGGAAGGATGGAAGGCTGAGTCAACCTTGAGCCTGGTGAGATTTGAACTGCCGAACTGCAGCTGAAGTAGCCTGCAGTGCTACACTCTAACCACTGCAGGACCTTGGCTTTATTCACCTCTGTACTCCAGGCCTAGAGCACTTTAAAAAAATAATAAAGTCTAGCATTTTGGAATCTGGAATCTTTCGAAGCAAACTATTCCCATATGCGGGATACTAAGGCAGCAGTTATAGAGAGATGCTATTTTGTGGCAACTTCCCAGGTCTTCTGACTCTGCTGTTGGATTAACTGCCCTGCAGGGAACATGCACAGTTTAAATATACCAAAGAAAACTCAAGATTCTGCATTCTGGCTATTTCTGGAAAAAAGGAACTATGGTTGGGAAGAAAGCTAATTGTGGGACGCAGTTTGAAGTCCACTTATCCTTAACCACTGAAACATACTTGGAGACAGTTCCTATTTTGCAGCTTGTCCAGATAGCGCACCAATATGGCAAACATCAGTCTGCATGTTATGACTTTTTGTTTATCCAATACATATCTGAACCTTAATACTGTAAATATGCTGTACTCACCAACTCCCAGGTGAATGGTACTGCTGAGCTCATAGAAAATACTAATACAAAACTATTTTTATATATTGTAGCCTTGTAGGTAGTTACCACTTTTGAAGTATTCATGGTATACTTTTCACAGGGCACTTCAAAAAAATCTTCCATCTGCAACATGCTAACTTAACAGCATGTAGTAACTGAAGGACTCAATTATAAACATTATACAAATACACATTACTATGTAGTTTTTTCTTGGGAATTATATCAGCCAATGTATTTTTTCTGAATAAACTTAAGAACAGTGAAGATTGTATCAGCATGCTGAAAGGAATGAAAATGGATGTCTTAAATCAGAAAATAAAATAAAATAAAAATCTTGGCATGAATGCAACACTATGGGGGTGGCTAATCTCCCTTTAGTGAACCAGGAACATAAAGTATTAATCAGACTTCTGTTTTCTGCACTTACTGACTTGTTGTTACTGAGCATGTGTTAAAGCACTGCGGTGCTTCAGCCATAAGGAGACAACTTTGCATTTTGTTAAGCTGAACGTTACGCTACAGATGGCATGTAACCTGAAATTACCCCATGCACATAATAAATCTTTGGCATGTCGTGAATAATGGTGTTCACTTTCTCACATCGGATTTGTGTGCAAAGAAATTGGGTGGAGCCTTCTGTGAAATTTTTTCAGGAAAAGAAAATGTTTTCCAATGATTTCTTAAGAATAGTATTCTCACTTTGGAACATTGTTTTACAAAATATGATTTCTTTTCTGATCTCCATTCTTGGGAATATAATTCAAGCAAGGGAATCAGGGAGGTTGCAGACAAATAGAGAGATGATTAGACAGTGTACCTTGGTCATTCTCTAAGAATATCAAATTCCCATTTCAGGTAGTCCTCGACTTACCACCATAATGGAACCAAAAATTTATGTTGCTAACTGAGACTGTTGTTAAAAAGGGAGTTTTGCTCCATTTTACAGCCTTTCTTACTATAGTTGTTAAGGGAATCATTGCTGTTGTTAAGTTAGTAACATGGTTGTTAAGGGAATCTGGCTTCTCCATTGACTTTCCTTTTCAGAAGATTGCAAAAGAGGATTGCATGACCCTGGGACACTGCAACCATGCTAAATATGTGCCTGTTTACCAACTGTCTGAATTTTGATCAGGTGACCATGGGAATGCTGCAAAGTAGTGTGAAAAATGGTCATAAGTCTAACTATAGCACAGGTGTCCAGATTCTTGCAACAGCACTGGGGATTCATCACAAACACATGTCTTCTCCACTACAGCGATGTTGTATAACAATTGTGGCAAACCCTTTTCACTGCTTAGTCATTCCCTTTTAGTGTTGAACCTAAAATGGGCCACACAGTTTAGGGATTGCAACTATCGTATAGTCAGACCATGTATAATTGACACTGGATTTTATTATAGATTTTAATTGTTATTATTTTATACTAGACGTTTTAAGTGTATATGTACTGAGTGCTTTTATTTGTTCTGGTCGCTGATCTAATAATAAATTGTTGTTGTGGTTGGTCATAAGTTACTTTTTTCAGTGATGTGATTTTGAACAGCCACAAAATGAACTGTTGTAAGATGAGGACTACTTAGATTTTATCTTATTTATTTATTTAATACAGTGGTGGGTTGCAGACGGTACACCCCGGTACATGCGTACCAGTGCCTGCCGGGAGTACCAGGTGCATTCTGTTCCGGTGCTCCGGAGGCCCCACTCACCCGCCCACTGTCCTTACCTGTATTTGAGCTCTGCAGCGCTTCTGCAGAGTATGCGCACAGGTACGTGCATGGAGCATATGGCACCTGCGTGACGCTCTGCCGAGCAGCTGGAGCATCACGGAGGCAGCGCGGAGGCATCATGGAGGTGTCACGGAGCATCGCAGGAGGTACAGATGCATGTGTGTGCTGCGCGTGTGTGTGCTGTGCATGTTGCATGCAATCATGTGATGGATGACAGGCCCGGGATCCGGAACCCACCACTGATTTGATACCAGTACAATCAAACAGCATAAAAACTGTTACCTACTGACAATCAGTATAGGAGTTTCCACCAAGGTCCTCTGTTCCGGCGGAAGCAATATTCAAATCTGATTGGTCGAAGGGTCTGACAGCTCCCTATAAAAGGGCTGCTGCCAGACAGAGTTTTTGCTGGATTGTATATACAGGCAGAGAGAATGGTGCAATCTGCTAAAGAAGCCCTATCTAGGATGGGGCCAGGAGGTTGGCAAACACGGATTGATCAATTCCTCTCATTCAGCACATCACACCAAGTGCTACACTGGGAGAAGCCCCTCTGAGCTTCTAATGGGTCACCAGCTAAGATCACCCTTAGATCGGCTACACCCAAACTACTCTGCCATAACGCCCCCAGATTCGACCGGAAAACATAGACATTTTAGCATAGGGGATCGAGTTTATCCCCTTAACTATGCTGGTAGCCCCTCTGGATTCCTGTCATGGTTACAGGCATTACTGGACCTCGCTCGTATCAATTGGAGCTTGAGGACAGTCGAGCTTGGAGGTGGCACATTTACCAACTCCGTGGCCGCCTCTCCCAATCCAACCTTAGGCAACCAGAGGTAACTCCTGCATGAGTTAGCCGAAACCCTACCCAAAAGGAGCTCGAATTCACTCCTTCCACAGACGTCTCAAGCCTGAAGGTACCAGGATACTTATCTGATGAAGTTGCAGGGCCGCAGCGAATTCCGAGTGAACCAGCTCCAGAAACTCCAGCCATGTCCTGTGGAAAGTTCCAGGAGCTTCCACCAGGTGAAGCCACAGAAGCAACAGGTCCATCCGACCTGACTGAAGATCCAGCGGCAACTGAACTGCACAGGTCTGGGCGAGCCACCAGACTACATCACAAGCTGGACGAACCCAACTAAGAGGGGAGGGGTGTTACAATCAGTATAGGAGTTTCCACCAAGGTCCTCTGTTCCGGCGGGAACAGTATTCAAATCTGATTGGTCGAAGGGTCTGACAGCTCCCTATAAAAGGGCTGCTGCCAGACAGAGTCTTTGCTGGATTAGACATAGTTGGTACTTAATAAAGAGCTGTTGTTGCTGAAGTCTGAGTTTGCCTCATCTATTCACCTGATCTAACAAAAACTGTTAGGGGAAAATTGCAGGAGGAGTTTCTTCCCAGCACTAGAATCAATACCAGAGATGAAAAGAAAATCTTGTTTCAGATTTGATGAGGCTCATATTGATCAGAAATGAAAGTATGAAACCAAGACAGAGCATTGGGTTTTGAGAAGGTTCAAAAGTTGTTCTCAGATAAATGGTTAATAATAGTTATAGAGTTTCTGATTCATATTAAACTTTAACCATGGAATACCTATATGTCTTAGTTCTACCTCATATAACCTTCAGTCCTATTAGCCCCCAAGCAGAATTGGCTTTATAGAAATCTTGCCTATAATTACATTTTGAAAGTATGTTTTATGAAACTTCCCTTTCCTAGGTGTCTTAATAGAGCTATAGCTCAGGATAAATTCAAAATAACAACAGATTCCCATATATCTAAGTATTGCAAAAACAACATACTTGGAAAGAAGTATAAATAAATAGAATAACAACATGGAGTTCACCTAAGTTCTCTTTATAATAATAATTATCTCTCTTTCTCTCTTGTTCTCTTGCTCCAAAATAAAATAATCTAGTTACAAAGTTGCAGAAGCAACCTTCCATTTTATTCCTTTACATCTTTTACTGCCAAGATTTAACTAAATTGAAAATGCAAAACTGAATGTGGTCATTGAGCTAAGAGATTTATTTTTCTTTTTTTAATCAGAGTTGGCAAACAAACTTTGCTTTGGTTGCTTGCTCTGACATATGGTTTGTACTGTGTATAGTTTTGAAGTATGGTTGGCAGTTGGACGAAAAGAACAGAAGAGAAATATTAGTTTCCACATCAATCATCAAATAATGAGCAGCCACTTCGAAAGGCTCCCATAGCAGCATGGTTTAAAAT
Organism: Thamnophis elegans; assembly: GCF_009769535.1. Taxonomy (NCBI): domain Eukaryota; kingdom Metazoa; phylum Chordata; class Lepidosauria; order Squamata; family Natricidae; genus Thamnophis; species Thamnophis elegans. The sequence goes on along the minus strand of NC_045549.1, from coordinate 29,167,106 downwards.
GACCTAACAATCTTCACCTCTTCTTGGAATACTGTTTTTCTTTCAATGGCTGTTTTGTTATCAAGTTCTGGCAAAACTTTCTTACTATCTCCAAACTTCCTCATCAGCTGGTGTTTAAGAAAAATATTTTTAAAGAAATGATTTTTTTTAAAATGAATTTAAAGTTTGCACATTGCAAAGCAAACTACTTGCTTCTTGTACCTCTTTTATTTCCAAGTATGCACCTGGATACCACATAGGCTCTGCAAGCATCCCAGAAAATAAATATGGCCAGGGGCTATATTTGAAGTGAACCCACCACTCAGAATAAAAGTGAAACTCAAGCATACTACTAAGTTAAAGATTTATTTATTTCCCTCCTTAAGGTGGTGAACATTTTCCCCACAACAACAACAACCTTGTGTGTGATGTGAGTTGGGTGAGTGAGTTATGGCCCAAAGTCATTCAGCTGGCTTTCATAGCTAAGGTGGGACTAGAACTCATGCTTTCTGGTCTGGTGCCTTAACCACTAAGCCAAACTAGGCAAAACTGAGTCTTTGATGCTGTGGCAGAGGAATCCATTCCTAATCCTAATGATAACCTGATGAAATATGCACCATAATGTCACAAATCAACTTCCATACTTCTGTACTTGTAACAAAGCATTACAACTCAATATGCCCCCATGAGGATGTCTTTGTGGCAGGCTCACCAGTTTGTCCTCAATAAAATAAAGAAGTTTTCTTGTTGGCTGTGCTTGGCATGTTGGCCATTTTGCATAGCAACATTCATTTTATCATTGCTCCTCTCCCCAAGGAGTGGCTTTGCATTCATTTTTACAGAAAAATTGTGTTTAAATTTGCACCACATTTATTTAAGCTATTACTGAGGCATATAATTTGACCAGAGGTGCTTAAACCTTTGAGTGCAACTGTAACTGCAGTCTAAACTCATTTTATTTCCATGGTAGTCTTGTTAGGTTGGTGGTCCAAAGTCACAAGATAAGTTCTGTGATCAAATGGGCTTAACCTAAGAGTGCAAAACATTCATACCTACATATTCACCCACACACAAAAAGACTCATGTCCAGACCCAGCTTCACAATATATAATCTTACATAGGCGCTTTTATAATCTCCTCCAGAATATTGTCTTCTTCCCTGACCATCCCTTTTAATAGATAACAGTAACAGCACAACAACTCTAAAGAAACAGTGGCAGATGGAGGAAGGATAAATTGAAGGCTGGGGGAAAGATAGTAAGAAAGCCTGGCTCCATGGCAATGGGAGGAGGGGAAATGCCCACTCCAATAAATCTGAACAAGGAATTCCAGACATGTTAGCTCTGTTTAAATTGCCCTGTAGATAATATGATCAAAGACTAAAATCCTGGCCTGTCTTGGAAGCATCAGAAAATGCAAGAATTCTAACCACATAAATGGGATCTACAATATGGAAAACATAAAGCAATGAGCTGTATTCTAAAACAGAGATTTCCAGCCGCTCCTAACAAGTCAAAAAGTTTGGTGCCACCAAGCCTCTTTTAAAAAACATTTTAGAATTTAAAATACGTTTCAGCTAAAAGGGCTTCCCACCACCTACTTTATCTATACAATAGTGGTCCCTGGAGAGGCATTATAAGGAAGGTATTAACTATCTGGCAGTTACTGTACAAGCTATTGTCCTTGACAATAGCCAATACTAAAAGGTTATAAAATAATAGAATAATGAGATTCTTTAATCCCTACAACTTTTTAATATATATTTTTAAAATTGCCTTTCCTTTAGCTTCATGATTTCTCTTCACAAGATAACTACTGCAAAGTGGCAACAGGTTTTTGAATCATCAGTAGTCAGTTCTGCAATAACAAGATGGAAGATTAGACCAAACTGATTCCAGTGCTGTATTAAATGTAAATTACTGAACTGATAATAAATTAAACCTTGAATCTCTCAAGAATTACATACATATTTTTTCTGCTGTATTTTATATATTACAAAAGAAAATGTTAAAATCAATATAATAAATAGCTTTGGAAACTGTAGAACAGAATATCATGAGACTTAGTTTTGGAGTGTTGTATATAATTTTTAAATATCAATTCCCATTAATGGGGTTAGATCTATACCCAATAAACTTCATTGTATATGAAGTATTTCTCATTTCAACTATTTAATATTTAAGATCTCTTATACAAATAGCTAAGATAAAGAAGTTTAGCTAAAATTTTAAAAAATACTGTATTATAAAGCTGTGTATGTTAGTAATGTTGGTAAAATATTGGCTAGGGTATATATTATAGTTTAGGAATGTAGATATTTGATTTTGAACAAGGCAATCAGGAATGGAAATCTTGTTTTATCTGAACCTCAGTTCAGATAAAAGTGGCTTAGGAGAACCTAATTGCCTTTTTATTGACTTGATCAATAATAGATTCAAGGCACCTGGTTCTGACCTCTTTAAAAATAAAATGAAAGGTATAAGTCCTGAAATCAGAATCTATTGCTTGAGTGTTGGGTTTTAAAATACATTTCTTGATCCATTGCAGCACAATCTATCTGATTCCTTTTCTATGTATTAGCGGATATGAACATGTCCACACTTAACAGGGGTTGTGTCCCATATTATTCATTGGCAATTGATCATTTTCAAGCTTATGAAAGGTTGATTCAAAGTATTTATCAACAACCCTCTTGTCTACATATCAGTCAGTTTTAATCCTTTATTTCATTTTTTTCATGCAGATCAGGGGTGGGTTGCTGCCTGCATTACTTTCTTTTGCAATCAGCAAAACCAGTTCAGTTCACGCGCAACTACTACATCAAATTATGCTGGACGGTAATCCATTAAGTGAATGCTAATTGTACAGTAGATTGATATAAACAGCACAGGCATTGAATATTTATACAGAGCCAATCCTGTGAATAATGAGTAGTTATTCTGCATTGCTCAGTATTGTATTGATAGGAATAAAGCTACATACTAATGGAAAATTAATGCTGTTGTACTGTAACCTGAAAATTTGCTTATAAATTAGCATGTAGTACTTGAAATTATATTCCCAATGCACTGGAACTGTATGAAGTATCTAGATAGCTGGTGTACAGATTGTTTACTCAGTCACAAAATTGTTTCAGTTCATACATTTGGAGACAATGTACTAATAGTCTAATTTCTGAACATTTGATGAAACCTTGAGGCTAATTTCTGATTTAAAAATCTGGAAATCATAAATTAACTGGGCATGATTTGACAAGTATTGAAAGATATAATATTGTTATTGGAACTAAGTAATTTCTAATAAAAATAAATGTACTAGCTGCTAGATTCTATCAAAATAGTCACTTACGAAATGAACCTAATAAAAGCATTTGTTTAATGCCTATTTGACTCAGGAATTTAAGCAAATGAATAAAAATACCAAAGCTGGAATTATGGACTCGCTTAGCAGAAAGTAAATCCTACATTTTTTATTAAGAATTTTGAATAAAAGATTAAAAAAAGCTAAGAACTAATATAAAGTAAAAAAATAAAGGAAGAGGAAAAGAGAAGAGAAAGAAAGAAAAATCAAAAAATGCAAATAGACTCGAAGGAGATAGAAAGAAGTAGCTATCGGTTTTCTTTGCAGCAAGTATAAATACAGTGACAAAATTACCCTTTAAGTCTATAGTTACTGCTATCTATTTTTTTTCCAAATATTCAAAGCCATAAAAAATAAGATTTTTTAAATGTTTCATGCAATAAGTCTGTAAGAGGTTTCTAGTCAGCAATAAATATGATATTGTCTTTTCTGTAATCAAGGAAGTCAATTTGGCCATCTCTGCAAGTTCTATTATCTTTACCAGCCATTCCTCCCTCCATTGTGGATAGTGCCAAGACTTTCCATTTTTGAGTACATAATAATTTTGCTGCAGTTTCCATATAGAAAAACAAAGTCCCATGGCTTACCAGACAATAAATCCTAAAGAATTCAGTGGGACATGTTTCTCAGTCGTATATATGGAAAGCTATATATATATATAGCTTTCCATTCTAAATATTAGTTCAAAGGCTATAAATGGTAATATAGTTCTCCTGATTTTAGATTGCTTTCTGAGCAGATGGCAGAGTAAATACAATTTAATAAGCCATGGACAAAATACTCCTAGGTTCTTTTACAGAATAACAAATGTGCTAGACTTTAAGGTACAGTAAGCCTGTTTGTTTTCACTGCAGAAACAGTAACATGGCTTCCATCTGGGACACAAGAAACTAAGCCCCACCATTACTCCTACTTGTGTTCCTGATGTTGAGATCAACTGTTTTAGCAATTAGAAGAGGGGAGAGTCTGAGATGCTTTCAATAAATTTACTTGAATAGAACAGGGGCCAATTAATTCCTGGCTTAATTAGCTATTCTTGGATACAATATTTTACAGTAAATTATCATTTGCTGCCTAGATTTACAATTTCTGCAAAGTCATCATGTGATTGCTTGGTAAAGTTTAAACTTAGTAATGTATCCTTTTACAGCATTTTTGTAGCATAGTACAAAGATTCTGCCTTGAATGGGCCATTATGACTATTTTACATTCACCAACCTGGATGTTTCATTGATCTTCCTCTGTATGGGTGCTCCTTATGTATAGAAACTCCAATCTCTGTCTAGATTTCATTGTCCAGCTCATGCTGTTTCCAGATATCAAGTTACAATCATTTCCCACTATAATTGTATGTGGAGGTTATTTTACTACAAGCTTTCACCACCTAATGCTCCCAGAAGTATTGAATTCAACTTCCAACCAGCAAAGCAACAATCCTATGAAGTTAAATCTTTTCATCTTCTAGAACCGTGATGGTGAATCTATGGCACCTGTGCCTAAAGTGGTGTGCGAAGCCATGTCGCCCAGCATGTGTGGCCTTGCCTGTTTGTCTTCCAGGTTTCTGGCGCACATGCGTGCATGATGATAAGTTGCCCTTCATGTATGCGGCAGTACCAAAAACTGGTGCGTGCATGTGTGCTGGCCAGCTGATTTTTGGGTGCACGTGCATGCCAGAACCAGGATGTTTGACTTTTCCAGAGAGCGGCCCCGATGAGCATGCAACGTTTCTGTGCAACTTTTTCAGCCAAAAAGGTTCACCATCATTGTTCTAGAGGATATCAATTGAAAAAAGATGGCCAAGTTACCATCTATCAGATGGAGATGGTTCATCTAAATATATCTCCTGATGGTTTTGTTGTTTTAGTGTGTGTTTGTGTGTGTGTTTTAAGAAAAAGTGCTTCCCATGCTTTTTTTTTTCTTTTGCAATCAGCAAAAGCAGGAAAGAAAATTTCTAATAAAATTAAATTGTTTGATATTGAAAGCTCCACTGTCATGTGCAAGCAACCAGAACAATTCCAACCAATAGAGTGGTTTCTTTATTGATGAACACCAATGTACAAGAATCTCGACAGACTCTGCTTTCCTTTGGGAAAGGACAGATATACCACTAATGCTTTGACTTAAAGGCTGCCTCATCCTCAAGGAGTCTGAGTTCGAATGTCTTTTAATTCCCACTATCAGGGCCGGTTCTCTACACCACATCCGCTTTGATATTTTTTCCAGGATCTTCTTCATATTCGAGAATAGGATGGCATACTTTTTGCTACAAGCTTTCTTAATATTACCAGATACAGTAACAGCTATACATTGTGGCTATCTATTTTCATTCAAAATTCTATATCCTATGCTTGATAGCCCTAAATCATCCTGTTCCTTGTGCTATAACTTGCATTTCATAAGACAAATAACTATTGTAACAGCAGTTTTTTTTATCATATAAAAATACTAATCTCCTTCCATATATATAAATTGTACTTATTTGAAATGGATTTTACAAGGTAGAAAAATCCAAGAGTAGTATAGATTATATAAACAATCCTTTCTCAGAAGGCAGAAAGATATATATTTATTCTATATCCATCATAAGACATGTTTTATCTTTCAATGGGGAATATATATTAAAAGCAGTGTTCTCACCCTGACAGCCACACATACAACCTGGCGTGCCTGCTTGTTCTCTTCTAATCCTTTCCTCTCCAATCTCTTTGCTCTGCAAGGCATGGAGAGGAGAGAGAAAAAGCCAAGTGATTTTCTTTTGTGCCTCACCCATCCTGACATCTTGCAGACACAAAAACCTGCGGTAAGAACACTTTCCCATGCTTTTCTGGAATTGATCACCTTCAAAGTGAAGTTGGATTATATTTCACAAATGGAATACAATTTAAGTAGTATTCACATTTCACTGCTCTTACTGATATAGTATAGACTTGAAACCTGGATCAAACCTATGTCCAATCATACTTATTCTATATCTTTTACCACCAGCCCATCTGATAACCCAAGGAAGCTATGAATTCCCTGAATATACACAGGCTGCTTAATAGCAATCATATCCAGTATCAGTAACTCTGAATTCAGAATTTGAGGAGATTTAGGGTGTAACTGTTACCATGTTGCTAGGCAAAACTCCAAGCTTCTGCTGAAAACCAACTAGAATTGGTTGCCTCAAAAAGAAGTATTTTTCCTTCATTGAAAAGGCTAGATAGTCATATGCTGAATTTCTATAACAAATCCTGAGGTGAGCAAGGTATGAATTAAAAGGTCTCTGAGGTATCTCCCAACTCTGATTTTTTTTTCCTCTTCTCTCATTATAATCTTTTCTCTCAATATTTTATCTCTGAAGTGGAAGCTCCTAGGCTAAAAGTCAAAATACACTATGCTTGATTCCCTCCTCCCAAAAATACAGTCAAGCAGAGATTGATAAAATGAAAATAATTTTATAGAAAAAAATAATATTTAATAGAGAAATTTTTGTACATTTTCTAATATTCATTAGCATCATGAAATATCCAATGCAAATACAGCTGTAGTTATAGATCCAATAAATGTGATCGATGAAACGTGATACAAACAAGCATGTCAATTCTAGAGAAGATGCTTGGCTACTGAGCTATAGATTGCTTCATTTGCTTAACACTAATTGTATATGAATAGGATTTATTGCACATTACATTCCTACCTAGGGAATAATAAATCATCCTATTCAGCACAGGTGATGGTCTGCAGAAACAGGTTCACAGTGATGATGACGCTTGCAAGCTCTTATAATAATGTAAATACGACATTGCTGTCTGTATTGCTTACTCTACTGGCATATAAACTGCCTAATTTAGTGGATAAACGTATGCAAACATTTATTGATTTTTTTAAAAAAAACAGCTAAATAATCATGTGTAATCAGATTCTACAAATCCATTTCAATGTATATATAATAATTCACTGTATGAATGGTGAAAACCAATAGCGTTCTGGTCAGAGGTGATATTCAGCCAGTTTGGACCAGTTCACGCAAACCAGTAGTGGAAATTGTGGATGGGCCTGCCCATCTGTCCTGGCTCTATGCCATTCTATTTAAGCATATTTTCGAGCCGCGTGCATGCGTGCAAGCTGTGTGTGTGAGCAAAGTGCATGGGCAGACAGCTGTGTGCATGCGTTGACAGGTTGCATGCACTTACATTTGCGAACCAGTAGGGAAAGTAAGTGAATACCACCTCTTGTTCTTGTGACGAATAGTTGACAACCATTTCAAAAGGTAATCTGTAAAAGTGTTCTTTTGTAGAAATGACAATTAAATATACCCGTATTTTTTGGAGTATAAGATGCACCGGAGTATAAGACCACCAAGGTTTTGAAGAGGCAAATTTTTTAAAAAAGTTTTTTCACTCTGCAAACTTCCCCAAAATGGCCTTTTTTTTTTTTTGCAAAAACATGGTCCCCCCCCCCAAAAGAGGGGGGCAATAATAGCCCTTAGGAGACTTGTAGAGTATTCCTAGGGAGGGCAAAAATGAGTTGAAAACAGCCCATTTTGTCAAAAAAAAGGCATTAGGAAGCTTATAGAGTGCTCCTAGGGGCTGGGGGGGTGGGAAAATTGAGCAAAGAATGGGCTGTTGTTTGCTCATTTCTGCTCTCCCCAGCCCCCAGGAGCTCTCCTACAAGCTATGAATGACCATTTTTGCAAAGGGGGGGGAGGTTCAGGAGACAAAAAATGTTGTATTCAGTGTATAAGATGCACCCAGATTTTCAGCCTCTTTTCTGAGGGAAAAAGGTGTGTCTTATACTCCGGAAAATACAGTACTTTGGTCAGAGCATCTTAGATACAGTATAAAGAGGTTAGAACTACACATATTCCTTTGCTTATGACTGTTTGAAGTTATATTGTCACTGAAAAAATTATTTACAGTTGATCCTTGCACTGTCAAAGTCTCCCTATGGTCACCATCGGAATTCAGGCCCTGAATTCCGTAATAAGATGATTGAAGCATCCTGGGGTCATGTGATTGCCATTTGTAACCTTTCCTGGGGACCAAGCACCAAGTACAGCTGTCAACCTGAAAAGAAATTGTGCAACCATGCTATCATAATGGATGGGGAAGCAATATATGCAAAGGGGGGAAAATCCATCACCATGTCATTCTTAAAACTCCTACACTGACCAGCAATGATGATGTACTTTTTATATAAGACGTTGGTAAAGAAAGACATTACAAGGTTATCTGTCCTCAGGTTCTCAGAAATAAATGTGTGGAGAGCAGATAGACCTGCAGCTGCTTCCCTACTCCATTTTCTCCATCAATGTCTTCATGTTTATTGGACATGTATGAATGGCAAAGATCTACCTGGTGGAGGTCTTTGCCTCACAGAAATGAAGCAATCCATATCAGTGCAGCTAAATACTCTCATCAAGGCAGAGTGTTGCACCTCACAGAAGGACGAAAAGAACTCATTTTGGCTCAACAAGGAAAATATTCTGTGGCACGTGCTTCATATAAAACAGTCCTTGAATGAATAGTGAGTAGTTTCCCTTACAACATAAGTGCTAGTCGTTCCTGACTCTAGGGAATGGTGCTCAACTCTGTTTCAAAGCCAAAGAACCAGCACTGTCCGAAGAGGTCTCTGTGGTCATGTGGCCGACATGACTAAATGCCAATGGCATATGGAGCACTGTTACCTTCCCACCAAAGGTGGTTCCTATTTTTCTTCTTGCATTTTTACATGCTTTTGAACTGCTAGGTTGGCAGAAGCTGGGACAAGTAATGGGAGCTCACTCCATTACATGGTGCTAGGGATTCGAATCACTGAACTGCTGGCCTTTCTGATCGACAAGCTCAGCGTCTTAGCCACTTAGCCACCGTGTCCCTAAAAGCAGTCCTTATCACCCAGCAAAATAAAGTCATGATGTTCCTCCACTCTGTTATTTAGAAGTATTGTTTCAGTTTACCTCATCCAAGATCTGCAAGAAGACTGAAACACATTTGTAGTGCAATAATTAGAAAAAAGTCTCTCTCCCACACGCACACAACATTTTGGCGAGGTCTCACTCGCCATCCTCAGGTTGGTGTTTTCGGCTTAAAGTGTGATTGGAGCTGCCATCTTTCTATAAATCTTGGGGGTGGGGTGGGGGTGGAGTTCTGGCGTTGTTTCAGTAAGTGGATTGATTGGATGTGTGGCTGCATCATAATTGGTAGAGTGGTGCTGATTGGTGCTGGCTGTGTGTCCATTATTGTTTTGTGTTGTAATGGCCTGGGTGGTGGGTGGGGCTCATTTGTTGACTAGCGCTGGTTTCCAGATGTCTGGTAGGCAGGAGGTATCATCACCTTTATTCATGTTGTGGGGGTGTTACTCTATTTCGATAGCTTCCATAATTATTCTCTTGTTGAAGTGTTCAGTTTTGGAGATTAACCTGGTTCCTTCAAAATTAATTTCATGTCCTGTAGTTTTAAGGTGCTGGAAAAGGAGAATTTTGCTGATTTTATCTGTGATGCCTTTGATGTAAAGGAGGAGGGCGATGCCATTGTCCTGTTCTGTGTCTCAGTTTTTGTGGGGAGTCTCCCTTTGGATTAGGTTGGTAATTGTTTTTCTTTGGAATCTATTGGAGATTAATACGTTTGTGAGAGTGTGTAATTCAGTTAACTGAAAAATTCTCCACAAACACAATATCAAGACAGCCTTCAACACTGACCAAAAAATAGCCAAAATGTTAAGAAACCCCAAAGCAAAATCCAGCTAGAATACCAAGGAGTCTAAGAAATACCATGCAAAATCTGCCCTGCAGCATACATGGGACAAACGAACAGGAGAATAAATGCACGCATCACAGAACACAAGAACGCAGTAAGAAAAAAACTTCCTCCCTTTTCCAGCACCTTAAAACAACAGGACATGAAATTAATTTTGAAGGAACCAGGTTAATCACCGAAACTGAACACTTCAACAAGAGAATAATTATGGAAGCTATCGAAATAGAGAAACACCCCCACAACATGAATAAACGTGATGATACCTCCCACTTACTAGACATCTGGAATCCAGCCCTAATCAACAAACAAGCCCGACACACCACCCAGGCCGTTACAACACAAAACAACAATAGACCCACAGCCACCACCAATTAACACCAATCTACCAATCATGATACAACCACACAACCAATCATTCCACTTACTGAAACAACACCAACACTCCACCACCCCCACCAAGATTTATAGAAAGATGGCAGCTCCAATGACACTTTAAGTCGAAAACACCAGCCTGAGGGTGGCGAGTGAAACCTCGCCGAAACGTTGCCAAGACAATCGCAATCTTACACGGGAAAAGACCCGAATAAAACAAGACCAGCATTCCTATACCCGTGAAAATCTATGAATACATATAAATATACATATACGTATACGTATACGTATACGTATACGTATACGTATAGGTATACGTATACGTATACATATACATATACATACACATACACACACGCACACACACACACACACACACACACATATTTATTGTCATTGTACAAAATAAATACAATGAAATTGATTTTGATTTTAGCCTCTCACTAGTGCAATCCATGCCAACAAATACAAACAACATAAATAGTATAAGGAATAATCCCAAGGCAAGTAATTAGGGGAAAAGAAGAAATAAAAGAAAAAAACAAGTCATACATTTCCGCGTGTATGTGGAGTGATTGTAGTTGTGTATTTGTGTATCCCTGTCTCTCTTTTAAAAAATCACTTCAAGAAACTTATTTTATAAAATGTGTATGTGTAAGGAATGTTACACGTTCTGGATCTTTTTAGGGTTGCAACAATATGGTTCCCCATTAGATATCAATTGTTAGATCCCCCCCCCCCCGTACTTCATTTTTGCTTTATTGCAACAAATATCTGATAATTCTGCTAACTATTACCCTATCTTTCCCTGGACTCCTTTAGAATATTTTCAGAAATGCTATTATTGTGGAAGCTGTACTTCACTGACATTTTCAAAAGGGTCAGGTTCAAACTATGTCCTTTATTCTCCTTAATTTTACTACCTCATCTTTGATTTGTTTTTCACAAAAGAATCTCATTAAGGAGAAGGAAATGGAATATCTGTAGGATTGTGTTTTGATTGGTAGTCTTAGGAGATACTTTCTGAAAGTACCCTTAAATAGATTTGAGTTGGATAATACTGGTAAGAGGACACTATTGCCAGGGTTAATAATCACAAAGAAATGCACTGAATGATGGAAAACAGGTAGAACATAAATTTCAATTTAAGCTGCCTTCCATGGACATGAAAGTAAAAAAGAGGGTGGAGCTTTGATTGCTTAGTCACAGCCAACATTCTGATTTTATTATCATCACCCTAATAACATACCGTATATACTCGAGTATAGGCCGACCCGAATATAAGCCGAGGCACCTAATTTTACCACAAAAAACTGGAAAAGTTATTGACTCGAGTATAAGCCTAGGGTGGGAAATGCAGCAGCTACCGGTAAATTTCAAAAATAAAAATAGATACCAATAATGTTTTTGAATATTTATTTCAAAGAAAAACAGTAAACTAGCGGTGTATTCAATGAAATACTTCACTCACCTCATGATGCTGATGTCCCGCTGTGATGATAATGTCCCGTGCAGCCGCGGGAGCGATGTCCCGCCTCCTATGACACACGGCACAGTGATTCCTATCATTGGATCACTGTACCAGAGGAGGTGGGACATTGCTATGTGGCTGCTTGCCATAACAAGGAGGAGGTGGGACATCGTTGCAGAGCGGCAGGAGGGGGAGGAAGGGGAATCGTAAGACAGCCCTGCATTACATTAGAACGTGAGGAGGGGGGATGGTGCGGTGCGCGCTGCGCGGCAAACTGACACAGAGGGAGGGGAAACTCACAGGGGCACTGGGCCATTCACGAGTGTCACCCAGCGGCATGGCCCCGCCCCCTTTTCTCCTCCATTTCGGGCAAATTTTTCACTGACTCGAGTATAAGCCGAGGCGGCTTTTTTCAGCCCAAAAAGTGGGCTGAAAAACTAGGCTTATACTCGAGTATATACAGTACATCCGAATTACAATGAAAAATTAATAGATAAAATAGTGAATGTGATTGCTTCCCCATTATGTTGGAATAAATTTTGCAGACCTTTTAGGACAGGGCTGTCAACCTCCCAGCCCACAGCCAGATGTGTCACACACTGCCCACGCCCATGCCCAGTTTAGCGAACAGGAAAAAAGTCTCGTTACATCATGTGACACCGCTGTGATGATGTGAATTTAACACTCCTGTTTTAGCATTATCCTATTTTCATATTCCATAAAAGGTTATTCTCTCATGTTAGTAAGGAATTCATACTTTTTTCAAGTATTATAACTGTATTTCGTACAATATTTTACTGAATGTCTTATCACTTTATTGAGCCCACCTGTAAGGAAAGAGAGAAAAGAGAATTAAAATTACAATAACATGGCATCCTTGTTTTGCCATAGGCAGTGTAGTTTCTTAATTTGATAATTATATATAAATCCCAACATCTGTGACCCTCACCATTACATGGCAAAAACAATTTGCTATGAAGATATTGTCTATAATCAATAGAGAAGTCAAGGAACCTGCATGATTGATGGAGATGGCTTAGGACAGTGGAACAGTTGTGTCTGGAAAAAGTTTTTATTAAGGACATTTGGAAGTAGTAAAGGGTGTCCTTGTGATTGGCATTGCTACAAACTAGATTTGGCTGCTTTAGGAAAGGAGCACTTTGCAATAGTGACAAATTGCTTGCAGCAATTTGGGAAATGTTGAAATATGGCTTGCTAAAATATAACCTTGGAAAAAGAATGTGAAAACCCTAGGTAATGGATCTGTATTTTTCCTCTCACATTATCACAAAGCAGAAGACTCCACCAAGCTATAGTCAATCATGTTGGAAGACCTTCAGCTTAGCTTAGATGAACGAGACTTCACATGTAATTCTGAAACAGTTCAATGGGCAATTGAATATTTGGTTCTTCTCCAACAGTGGTGTTGCATGCTTGAGTTCCCATGCTAGCATCCCTACTGAGAAATTGAGCTGATTTTTTTTTTTCAAAAAAATTTGCCAGTTCTACCCAGATTAGCTAGTTCTGCTGAGTTGGCTCTGCTGAATCCTGATAAATGCTATGATGGGTCAACCATGGCATATTTCAAGATTTTACCTTCCCAAGAGTTTGGGGAAAGTTGGAGGATATAAAATAATATCGAAGTACCCGGAGTCATTCTGTGAATGAGCGTAAATGAGTCCCTGCAGATTCTACTCTGCTAATTGTTGCTGACTATAGGGGGCAGTGCTTATCTCTGTTTCAAGGCCATTGAGTCTGTGTTGTATGAAGACATTTCCGTGCTCATGTGGCCAGCATGATGTCATGGAATGCTCTTATCTCCCCCCGGAGTGGTACCTATTTATTTACTTGCATTTGTTTCACAGGAGCTGGGGTTGACACACACACACACACACACACACACACACACACACATGTCCCCATCAAATGGAGTTCAAGTCTCAAACATGGGCTGTTGGCTTTCCAGCCAACAAGCCAGCCAACAGCGCTGAGCCACTGCACCATTGTGAATGAAATATGTGGTCTCTAAATTGATATATAAATAAATATATAAATAAACTCATCATCATCCACTTATTAACAGGCATCTACAATGTGAGCTGTCAGCCCTGGTGGCCATCTTTTTCTTTGGATCTTCAGGGCTGCCACAGTTGGTGGATGGGCAGGCTGTTGGAACTGGAAGGTGTGGATGAGATGCATAGCCATAACAACATTATCTCACTGGGAGTCAAGGATGTTTAGCCTGCACCTGGAGATGGGCAAGCAGCAAAGCAGGCACCACAAATTCCATTACATAGTTGATTGTGACATCACAGAATTAGTACAGAAGGGCAGAACTTTCATCATGATAACACAATAATGTGCCATTGTTTTGCCATCATTTTGATTATGAATGGATGTTTGTGCTTCATGTACAACATATCTGGGAAACAGAATAGAAATCTTTACATTGTATTTTTCTTGGTTGGTGACTGAAATAAAGGTCTGTCTACTGTCATACTCTTTGCCAAAGAGATACATTTGACATTCAAAACCAAATAATAAGCACACTAAGTTGTAATGCAAATATCAAGAAATTCTTCTGAATATGAACTATTGTATAATATACATGCCAGTACGGAATTTGAGGCTGGAAGGTTTTTGAGTGCATTTCTAGAGCAGATTGCTATGATTCATAGGAGCTTCTGCTTTCGAGATTCATTACATGATTTCACGTAGCTCCAAATTTTTGAAAATGCTTTAGTTCAAGCTTACGCAGAAAGCTACATGTCAAAATTGCCATCTGCGTAAGGATCTTCTTTCTAAAACATTTGTGCAGTAATTCTCCCAGTCGTGACTGAAATAGGTCCTTCGTATTACAAAACAAGGCAATCAGAGAGTTTCTTTGATGATCTGTGCAATCTTATAAAAATATTCATCAATTATATATTGTAGAAGCTCAGCTGGATATTTTTCGAAAATACATAGGTCTTAGCTAGGATATACAGATTGATATAACAATGTAGCTATCATATAAGTCAGTGTTTCTCAACCTCGCTGGCTGGGGGATTCTGGGAGTTGAAGTCCAGACATCTTCAAGTTGACAAGGTTGAGAAACACTGATATAAGTGGTTTTTTCATGCATTACAGCTATTATTATCTTACTGATTCAATTTTGTAAAACTGTATTAAGGTTATCTAGGTCTAGCTTGAGACCAGTATTTATCAATTTGCCGATTGCTTGCAATGGCAAAAAAAAAAACTTTTATTAAAAAAAGGCATATGGAAGAAACAATAACTTTATATTTTCGCTTATGCTCTACCAGCCTCATACCAGGCAGAGAGATCTTGCTATCATACAGTGTTTAAGTTTCTGACCTTATGGAAAGGATTGCTCAGCTCACAAAATAATGCAAGTAATTTGATGTATTCTATATATATTTTTAACAGAGCTCTGTTTTGTCTAAACAACCAACTCATCCTAAACTTAATGCCTTTAATATGACTTGCCTTAAACTTCGTCTTTTTTAAATAAACCATAAGGAATACCTTCTTGAGGAACTCCTTCTGAACATTTCACTGGCTATTTATTCAGCAGTCACCAACTGGTGGTCCATGGACCACTGGTGGCCTGCAAGAACATTTTGGTGGTCCGCAGAAAAATTATTTGCATTTTTTATATTGTATTAAATCAAACTATGGCCCCTGGACCAGATACATGCAGTGAATGTTTGTGTTGTTGCAGAATCTTCCCCTTCGGGGGGGGGGAGTTGTAGGGGTCGGAGTGGGGAAGAAATTCTGACTTAGGGTCTGCTTCAGCCTCCTGGTGCAGGGTTTTGGGCAAAGGCTGGAGAGAAGTGCCGCTGGTGGCAAGGAGGGCCTTGTTCCAGGGGGACTTTATCATGGCCTGGAACTGGCTGACCATCTCAGCCCACTGGGCCTCGAGGCACCTGGCATTGCACTCTTGCAAGTCTTTCCTCTGCTTCGAAAGCCTATGCTTGTAGTCCTCAGAAAGGTGCTTCTGCTGAGCCTTCTTCTTGGTCAGATCCAATTTGAACTGAGCCAGCTCTTTTGCCAACTCTTTCTCATGGTGGCTGCTTAGCTACAAGAAGTGTTTTCTGGTGAGTTCCTAAGGAGCCCAGATGGCCAGGCAAGGAGTGGCTGGAGGGGAGGGTTGAGTTGAGACTGGTGAGGCACCCCTTGATGTGAGTGACATTGAGTTGGCCGTGCCCACCCAGTCATATGACCACTTAGCCACGCCCATCCAGCTGGTCATTGGGCAGATCATATTAATGGTCTGCTGGTTTTAAAATTATGAATTTAGTGGTCCCTGAGGTCCGAAAGGTTGGTGACCCCTGCCCTAAACTATAGTCCCTTCTTCCCTTACAAAACATTTTCTCTTGACCTCCTGAAAGTTAAATTCTTTCTACAACATTCTGGAGTCTGCTTCTGGATTATAGACTTTATTAGATGGTTCAGTTCAGTATGGCCTTCTGTCCATATTCTACTTGATTAAGACTGCAAGACTTAGTTTTAAAAAATCCAGAAATCAATGGCAAATTGCTACCATATTGATGACAAGAAAAATTACATACATGTTTCCATGTAGCAACTAGGGCTTGACTTGAACGGAGAATTTGCATTTACTTTATTGACCATAAATCTCTGGGAAGTTTAATAGGGAGAACAGGTCTTTTATTTTATTTTTATATCTTTAAAAATATATACTGAGATACGTGTGTGGAAAGATGGCAACCCAAACAGAGATCTGTAATTTGTGTAATATAAACTGCAATAACTTATCGTTCTAAGGAAATAGTTTTATAGACATACCTCTTAATGTTAATGCACTTCTAAAATTAAGTAGTAGCTGCAGCTAAAGTAAAATGACAAAAAAATATCAGAAAATATTATGTCTTGCCCACCCAAGACTTTCATCCATTTCATCCAAAATGTTTCTTTGGGATGTAAGGCAGAACATGTAAAAGCAGAACATAAGAGCCAAGGTGGCACAGTGGTTAGAGTGCAGTACTGCAGGCTACTTCAGCTGACTGTTAGCTGCAGTTGGCAGTTCAGATCTCACCAGCTCAAAGTTGACTCAGCCTTCCATCTTTCTGAGATTGGTAAAATGAGGACCCAGATTATTGGGGGCAATATGCTGACTCTGTAAACCACTTAGAGAGGGCTGTAAAAGCATTATGAAGTGGTATATAAGTGCTATCAGAGCTGTAGTTATATTTCATCTTTGTTACAAGGTTATGTAGTGTGTTTGTGTAATGAGTAAATCTACTGACTCTGTTAAATTACAAGGAAACCTGGTATACTGATTAAAGCTTACCTTTGTGCTATAATGTCAAAAAACTCAGGGAAGACCATAAATCTGGCCTCAAATTGTTCAGTGTAAAAGCCTTCATGTTTCAAGAAATGTGGCTTAGAAGCATTCCAAGGACTGGAAATTGGCAGCTAAAAAATGCAAAGTATTAAACAATATTGCTATTTGTCAACTTTCCCAGGTAAATCATATAGGAAACTTGACCAGATGAGTTCATTTTACATTATTTATTTACTTTACTTTATGTCATATTTCTTAACCTCCCATTTCCCTAAAAAAAAAACCATACTTTATTCTAAGGCTGCATTAATAGAATCTTGTAAGTCTTGTGGGAAATCCCCCAGCCATGAGTGGTAGTCACTTACCTTCCCTAATTCGCAAATGTGAGCATGCATGTCTGCGCATGCGCTCAGCCTAAATGGAATGCCATAGAGCTGGGGCAGGTGGGCGGAGCCACCCACTATTTCCTCTTCTGGTTCAGATGAACCGGTCTGAACCAGTAGAATACCACCTCTTCCTCCCTCTCAAAAGAATGAAATATTTTGAGAAATATTAAAAAGGCAGAATATGATATTTCCCTACAGGAAAAATGGAGAAACATGTTTTAGAGGCATAAAGCAGCCCTCAGTCTTTCTTACTAGCCCACCACAGATGCCAGCATTTAAGGAGATGAAGAACTTATTGAAAGAGGAAACCAACTATCTAGATGGCTCCATTCATAAGCAAAGCAAATACTGTCAGCAGAAATCCATTCAAAACAGAATATTTTGAAACTCCTTGCAGCAATGTTTGACAGCTAACTAAGGCAGAATGGTAGGATTAGAACAAAGAGCCCCACACCCAAAATGCAACACCGGAAAAAAGACATTAGCTACAATAGGAACTGCCCAACAACAGAGGTGGGTTCCTACTGGTTCGGACCGGTTCAGCCGAGTTGGTAGTAACTTGGTCTGTCATGCCCCTGAACCGATTCTATCAGCGGCACCATAGGTGTCGCCATGTTGTTTTTTGCTTCTGCTCATTCACAGAAACATTTCTTTTACTAGTGCACATGCGCATGTACCACACATCAAGCACACATGCGCAAAGTGTGCATGTGCCCAAAGCATGTTCCTGAGCAAACCGGCAGTAGCAGAAGCCAGAACCCACCCCTGCCTAACACACTTTCAGAACACAAGCCCCTTCATTGCACATTGCACAACCCCAAGAACAGTTCAAACTTCACCGAGACCTATAAAGATCCATTCACTTATTCAACCATTTGATCAGCTGCCCCAGAATCACAAACCCTGGTGGTTCTGTTCACCAGTAAACAAAATCATTATTTCCAATCAGCCACCATGTTATTTCCAGTGTCTTTTTCCCAGCTTGGAACTGAACCAGATGGATTTTCCTCCCAACAGTTTGAAAGTGCAAACCTCCTGCTGCCTCTTTAACATCCTGAGAAGCTCAGGGGGGTCGGCCCTCAGCCTCTTTCTCCTCAGATTATGCAGCTGCAGGCTACTCCTTCTCTTATCTGACCATCCCTTAAGCAGCAATTCTCAAGGCCTTTCACCCTATAATAAGGTGACCAGATTTTCAGATTGGTAAAGAGGGACACCATTGACCGGGGGGAGGGGGGGCTTGATTAAATTTTTTATATTTTGTCAAAAGGTCACAAAAGATGATTACATGACCCCAGGACACTGAAACCATCATAAATACGAATCTGTTCCCAAACATCAAAATTTTGATCACATGACCATGAGGATGCTGCAACAGTCGCTAAGTGTGAAAAATGGTCGCTGAGTGTGAAAAATGGTCATCAGTCACTTTTTTCAATGCCATTGTAACTTTGGTCACTAAATGAACTGTTTCAAAGCTAAGGCTAGTTTGCATTATAATGCCTTATGCTAGCTTACATTTTCAAGAGAGAGAAGCTAAACTCCTAAACACACAAGGAATTTGTCTATGGTGAATATGCTCTCAGTGTACATAAAGAAAAATAAAATAGAATACATTCATCAAGAATCATAAGCTACAACACTTAGTGATAGTCACTAAAGCCTGGAGGATTGTTCCCTCTGTGCTTCTTTAAAACAGTATACGGTATATTAGAATAGAATAACAGAGTTGGAAGGCACCTTGGAGATTTTCTAGTCTAACCTCCTCCTTAGGAAAGAAACCCTACACCATTTCAGACAAATGGTTATCCAACATCTTTTTAAAACCTTCCAGTGTTGGAACATTCACAACTTCTCTCCTTGATTAGTTTCCACCCATTGCTTCTTGTTCTACCCTCACGTGCCTTGGAGAATAGACTCCCTCTTCTTTGTGGCAACCCCTGAGATATTGGAACACTGCTATCATGTCTCTCCTAGTCCTTCTTTTCATTAAACTAGACATACCTAGTTCCAGAAACAGTTCCTCATATGTTTTGGCCTCCAGTCCCTAATCATCTTTGTTGCTCTTCTGACTTGTGACTGTTTTTCTCCTTTATGACCACTGCACCATCCTCATGACCACATGATGAAAATTTGCTTGGCACCTGGCATGTGTTCATGATAGTTGCAGTATCCAGGATTATGCGATCACCATTTGTCACTTTCCCAGCTGGTTTCCAACAAGCAAAGTGACCGGGAAAAGCCAAACTTGCTTAATGACTGCATGGTTCACTTAACAACTGCAGTGACTCACTTAACAACTGTGGAAAGAAAGGTCATGAAATGAGGAACCATCTTGCTTCGCAATGGAAATTTTAGGGTCAATTGTGGTTGTAAATCGAGGTCTAGCTGTACAGTATATGGAAATAATCCCAGTCCCTTAAAATTGAAGTGTGCTTGCCTTGCATTCTAAACAACAAAATATCCAACCATTTTTTTCTTAAATATTTTAAGCAAATGTTGTACAAAATCTCCCAATGCAATAAGCTTAACACTGTATCCTGAAGTGTTGGAATATAAAAACTGTCTCGTTCACATAGTATGTGAAAATAGCAATGAATTTAAATGTATGAATTTAAAACTAAGTTTGGAGCTATTGTTTATTAGCCAATGTTGCACTCTATTTTATACAAATGCTTCCGTATCAGAAAACACCCATGTTCTTCTATTCCAGACACCTGTAATGACCCCAAAGGACAGCTATTTGTCTATGACCTTCTATAACAAATTCATGGCTTTATACAGAGATACAGTAATATCAACATCCAACTCTGCTCACTGGGTAGTTTCAGATAACTGCTATTTGAGGAGAAGTTTTAGAAGTTACTTGCAATCTTGTGGTGAGTTTGCTGTTTAATCTGCTAGTTTTGCAAAAGGAGAAACTACACAGCCGTAAAAATAATTCCTGTTGCTCAATGCAACTGTGCTGAGCTGCTTTCCTGGCACGATTTGGAAGATATTTGGTCACAGTAGATTAAATGTGGATAAGAGAGCCAGTTTGCCTAGTAGTGGTTCAGGCACCAGACAAGAAAGCAGGAGTTTCTAGTCCCATTTTAGGCATGAAAACCTGCTTGGATAAAATGAGGCCAGTCACTCTTTTTTTCCCTTCTTTCCTTCTTTCCTCCTTTCCTTCCTTCCTCCTTTCCTTCCTTCTTTTCCTTCCTTCCTTCTTTCCTTCCCTCTTTCTTTCCTTTCCTTCCTTCCCTAACTTTCTTCCCCCCTCCCTTTCTCTGTTGTGGGGAGTCGGAAGGAGCATTAGATCTGCTTATTGCCTTAAAAGTGGGATTTTTTAAAAATGGCTTTAAAATGGCTTTTGTTGCTTGAAATGGAGTGCTCCATTTGGGAGGGGGATGCAGGAGGTCCAAATAAGAGGCGGGCTCAGCCTCTGCTGGGATGGAGCAAGCAGAAGGAAAGGCAAGAGCGGGGGGATGGGACTTCACTGGCAGTTGCAAAGCAGCCTTCCCCTGATTGCCTTCCCCCAACCCTTTCAAAAGCCACCCCCATTGCCAGCCTCTCCCCACCGGATCCCCACCTGCCTCCTCACCGCGCAGCCGCCGCTCTCCCTGCAGAAAAATGGCACGCGTCGGCACGCGCAGGAGGAGAAGGAGGGAAACCACTGCCCTCTAAAGGCCACATTGGGAACGGCACTTCAGAGAAATAAAAACATTTTTTTACAGCATCCTTTTTAAAATTGATTTTCTTTCTTTTGGAAAATCGGGATTTTTTGAACACGCTGCGGGACACGGGACAAATTATTAAAAATCATGACTGTCCCACCAAAATCAGGACATCTGATCACCTTACCCTATAAAGAACTATTTTTTGGTTTCAGAAGCAATAGTAGTAGCTGGAAAAGAAATGGTATTGTGAAAATTGATTTCAGTCACATGGGATTAGCTAAAGCCAGGAATATACAGATCCAAGAGGTATATTCAACAGTTAATATAATTCAGAGTTATTCTACTAAATGTATAGAACCATTGCTGATCGTTTTCATCTACTTAACCCTAGACCTTAGCTATAATTATCAATAGCCATATCAATCTGGTTTACTGTATTCTAAGGCCTTGTATTTTGATCTAATGACTTTCTTTATAAATTAACTTGAGTAGTTTGAAATAGGATTAGACATTCTGGGAAGGGAGCATTACTTTTAAAAAAAGATATTGCAAACTATGCTACCACAACTGAAAATAGAAAGTATTAGTAATGGTATTTGAAAAGATTTCAAAGAAGCAGAATTGTGCAAAACGCAGCCTAAAACAATTTCAAGGAAATGTAAGATGAAGCAATAAATGCCAACAAAGAAACAAAATAAATATGCCTGTTCCATTAACGAATGTATGTGTGTGCGTGCATGTGTGTGTGTGTGTGTGTGCGCGCGCGCGTGTGCCATACAAAGGAAATATGCAAGACATGCTCCTAGCATCTGTGCACATATTGACACCTTTACATCTTTAGCGCTGAGGACCCAAAGATATACATTTTAGCAGGTAGGGTCTCATGCCAATGGAGGTGGGGATAGTAAGAATCATTACAAGGGTATTATGCAAAATAGTTGCTTTCACCACCTGCTTAGCCAAGACCAGGATTTTCAGTTCTTCCTCTATATTTCAATGAAAGTTTGAAAGAATTAGATTTTTAAACAATGCTAGGTCAATTTTAGGGCCTTTACTAATCATAAGCCATGGTGTCACCTAATTTTGTCCATCATGTCTGAAGGAGCTTTAGAAAAAGGAGTTGTGACTTTTGAAATGTAATCTCCCTATTGCTATGGAACACAGCCTATAAAATATTTGCATGCTTACAAAACTTTCAGAAATGCAGAAGTCGAGTTACATCACATCCAAGATTCTCCTGGTCTACCAAATTAGTAAATCTCTAATAAAGAGATATGCTTGTTTTGGCAGAACTTGTTCTTGACAAATCTTTGTTGGCTCTTAATAATGATTCCTTTTATATGCTTGTAGATGTTCTACTTGACAATCCATTCTACTACTTTGCCCAGGGCAGATTTTAAACTAACTGGTCTATAGTTTATTGAGTTTCTCCTTCTGCTTTGAATATTAGGACTATGTTTGTTCTTCTGTAGCTTTCTGGTACATCCATTTTTCAAGAGTTTTTAAGAGCCATAATTTTAAAATCTAGTTAATGCTGAATATTAAGCAGTTAATAGTATCAATACATGTAGTAAACGTGGAGAAATAAATTTAGAACTGACAGCAAAGTAGTGAAAGGGATAGATATTTCTGCCTCTGTGTCGGAAAGCCTCACTGGGGCTTCGGCAGGGCTTTTGGAAAACCATGCTGGGGCTTCGGCAGGGCTTTTGGAAAGCCCCCCTGAAGCCCCGCCGTTGTGTCCGCCATAGAGGTGTCCCATGGGGAAGCCTCGTTGGAAGCCCCAGCGCAGCTTTCCAAATGCCCCGCTGAAGCCCCGGCACTGTGTCCGCCATAGGGCGGCTTTTGCCCACTTGCCTCACCAGCCATAAACCTCACTGCATGTTACTGGATCTATCACAGTGATGGCGAATGTTTTTTTGCTAGGATGCCAAAAGGACATGTGCGTGTGATAGCACGCGTATGCGGGCCCACACCAAGGGTGGGTTCCTGCCAGTTCTAACCTCTTCTATAGAAGAAGTTCCACAAATCTACAGTGCCGTTTAGAACCGGTTCCAGCTCCCGCCTGCCCCCCTGCCCGTCCACACATCAACAAGAGTGAGAGGAGGAATTCTGGGAGTTGAAGTCCACAAGTCTTAAAGCTGTCAAGTTTGAACACCCCTGGGTTTTTTTTTCTAAAGGGTTAGGAGTGCAAGAGTCTTGTAACTTGACAGCTTTAAGACTTGCATCCTTCAAATGCCAGAGTTTCTGAGCCAACTTTTGGTTGCTAAGAGTGTTGTTAAGTGAGTTTCACCACATTTTACAAGTTGACCATGTCCACCCAGTCACAGAAAGCCTCCTGAAACCTGGGGAGGGCAAAAAATGGTCCAAAGGGCCTACTGGAAGTTCGTTTCTGAACTTCCAGTAAGCCTGTTGGGCCTGTTTTTCGCCATCCACAGGTTCTGGGGCTTTCCTGAAGCCTGGAGAAGGTGAAAAATGGCCTCCCCCGCCCTCCAGAAGGCTGAAAATCAGCTGGCCAGCACGAGCATTGGAGCTGACATAGGGCAACGCCTCGCTTGCCCTCAGATATGGCTCCGTGTGCCACCTGTGGCACGCGTGCCACAAGTCCGCCATCATGGATCTATCATGTCTTTAGAATCATCACAATGAATGCCAATGAGAGGAGGCCTAATGATCTTGACTGCTCAAAAATACTATAGCTAGGCCAGTAGGGCTACAACTACCATTACCTGCGCTATCTTGTTCTTCCTGCTTCTTTCTTCTGAGTAGGAACCAGAAAATGTACACTTTATACTGCCGACCGATCACTGCCTCATTTGGTCTGCAGATAGAAGGAAGAGAGGGTAAGTACCAAGAGCAAATAAAAAAGGTGGGTAGGGATGTCATCTCAAGTGCTAAGGAAGAAAGCATTAGTCATTATACAATTTGAATATGTACTTTGTAAGTTTCCTCTACTGACACTTTCAAATTCCTTCCCTTTCCTTTTTGAATACTTAAGAGCCATATTGCCAGTGTTCCATCTGGTACTGAATTATGGAAGATAAAGATAAATCATCCACAGTGTGAATCTGTTTTCCTGGACAATAATCTCAGATGAATAATAACCTCAGGCAACAATTCTCTGAGTTTCAGCCATTATTCATTGATCCTGAAGTTGATGGGGCTGGGTACAACTGACCAACAAAGCACTAAAGCCGGTGTTTAAACCCATATCTGTATACACAATATCTTTTATTCAGCCAATAGCAATGAATGTCTGCATGTCAATAGAATTTATGTATGTGACAATGGAAAGTGATTTCTAGCACCAAATAACTACATTTAATACTAGCTACATTTATTGCCATCTACATTTAATATCAGCAAGTTTTACTAGAACTTTTACCAGCAATTATATTTTAGAGACATTGAAAAAAGGTTTATAGAGGCTTTATTATTCTAGTGCCACAAAATAATTTGAATTTGAATTTGAATTTGAATTTGAATTTGAATTTGAATTTGAAAGTTTATTTATAGGCCACCCTTTTCCCTGGGGGGACTCAGGGCGGCTTACAACTCATGGGGAAGGGGATACAAACAATGACACATAAGAACAATACATAATTAAAAAGAACACAACATTCATACCATTCGGGTGGGGGTGGGTTAAATCTTTAGCCCCAGGCCTGACGGGATAGCCAGATTTTAAGGGCTGTGCGGAAGGTCTGGAGGGTGGTGAGGGTACGAATCTCCACGGGGATCGTTCCAAAGGGTCGGAGCTACTACCAAGGAGGCTCTCCTCTGCGTAGTTGCCAGTCGACACTGACTGGCAGATGGGATTCAGAGGAGGCCTAATCTGTGTGATCTAATTGGTCGCGAGGAGGTAATTGGAAGGAGGCGGTCTTCTCAAGTATCCAGATCCACTACCATGAAGGGCTTTATGGGTGGCAAGTAGCACCTTGAAGCGCACCCGGAGATCAACAGGTAGCCAGCGCAGCTCGCGGAGGATAGGTGTTATGTGGGTGAACCGAGGTGCACCCACAATCGCTCGCGCGGCCACATTCTGGACTAGCTGAAGTCGCCGGATGCTCTTCAAGGGCAGCCCCATGTAGAGCACGTTGCAGTACTCCAGCCTAGAGGTCACAAGGGCACGAGTGACTGTTGTGAGGGCCTCCCGGTTCAGGTAGGGTTGCAACTGGGAAGTAATAGGAAGTGAAATAGTTTCTAGTGTGGGCCCAGACTCAAATCTGTTAGCTGTTACTAAAGCAGTTTGGGGACACAACCTCTCTTCCTTCACTGGTGGCCTCTGCTTAATTTGATGATAGCGTTCACATCCTTCTCTCTGGTTTTTAGTGAATAGCAACAGCTCTCTCCTCCTGCACATCAGCCCTGGTCAGAAAACAGAACAGCCAAGAATTGCTAGCACGTGCCACAGGTGGCACACAGAGCCCTCTCTGTGGGCATATGAGCCATCAACTCCACAGTACATGCATGCGCACCTCTCAACTGGTTTTTGGGTCTCTGCTGTGCATGCGGGGGGCACATGATGCACAGGGGTAGAGCGCACACATTGCATTATGGGTGTGTGTGTGCTTTCGGCACTCGGCAACGAAAAGGTTAGCTATCACTGCACTAGACCTATGAGTGTGGATATTTCCCATAATAAGTTGCTGCTTCCCTTATACACAGTATGCATATCATACAGGTGAGGTATTTCACCAAATAGCAAAAGCTTGCCCATCTTATTAAATAATTTGTTTATTTAACAAATCTATTTAGTTGTTCAAATCATTGTTACGTGTGCTGCTAAATTTTCAGCCAAATTTTTAGCATATTTCCAGGTAACAATGTTGCTCCGGAAATAAATATTTTCCACCTTCTTAATTATCTAACTGGTTAATCAATGGCAGAAAAAAAGGAACCCCAAGACACACAATGCAACAAGGACACAAACAAACCTGACTATGTGATGTACCAGGTAATGCTAAAGAAAAGGTTTCTACATTTATTATAGTTGATCCTGGTGTTAAATGCTTTTGAACAAAAATGCACTGGTGGCATTATAATTATATCAATAATGCAGACATATATCGGGTTCTTTTATATCTACTTTCAACATTTCCATATTTAGTTATCATTGCCAAATAACAGAACAACAGGGTTGAAAGCGACTTGTAAATCTTCTAGTCGAATCCCCTGCTCAAACAGGAAACTCCATACCATATGAAACAAATGGTTGTCCAATCTCTTCTTGTAAACCTCTAGTGATGGAACACCCACAATTTCTGAAAGCAAATTGTTCCACTTGATTAATTGTTCTGTCAGGAAATTTCTCTTTAGTTCTAGGTTGGTTCTCTCCTTAATTGCTCCAAAAGATGTATGACACTTTTAAATGAAAAATCTGTAGTGTTCCAGATTTTTCTATATGTTAGCTCCCAAGAATCCTTTCCAGTATGCCAAATAATGATGGACACTGAGAATTATCTGGTGAGGTACATTTGGATGGCCACAAATTCCTCATCTCTTATGTACTCTATGTTACACATGTAGATATTCGCTAATATTATGCTCAGGAGTGGGTTCCTACCAGTTCAGACCGGTTTGGCCGAACCGATAGGAGCTTGACAACATAGGTCGCTGGAACCGGCAGTGACCCAGGCCTGCCATGACTCTGAACTCATTCTCCCGGCAGCACCCTAGGCACTGCCATCTTGTTTTTGGCTTCTGCAGATGCACAGAGCAATTTTTGTTGTATTGCCCATGCGTGCAGAGCACGCATCAAGTGTACAATGCATCCCTGAGCGAACCGGCAGTAGCGACTGCTGGAACCCACCACTGATTACGCTAAACTTCTGATAAAATTTATGAAGGTAATTGTTTTTGTTAATTATTTTAATTCTGTTTCATTACTGTTTTTCATGGTTTCCAGAATTAAATATTTCCCTCTTCTGCAAAACCTATCTCACTTCCTTTGATCATGTCATGCAGAGAAACTCAATGGAGACAGGAATTATGTTTGGAAGAGTTAGAGGTAAAAGGAAACCAGTCTGTTAAAGAACATGGTGGCTGGACACCACCAAAGCTGACACCAGCAGAGTATAGAAAAATCAAAGAATTAGTGCAGAATCAGAAGATGCTATAAACATAGGCTAAGTTCTTTACATTGTTCTTTATATCATGCGTCATTTTTGTGAGTATTATTACTACTGTATATGTTACTTATTACATATACTACATATACAAATATCAGGAAAAATAATTCTTTTTTTTTTCAAGCACAGATTAGCTTCTAATCAAGAGATGTTACTAGTTGCTTCTTCTTGACATCTGAATTGCAAGATATTATGACAAAAATCATTTCTAGAAGCACTTTCTCTAGCCCATGTTATGTCCAAAGCTTAAATGTGCCTTGCTTATCTACACTGATTAGGAAAGATGTAGACATTTGAAGAGCTTTTACAAAACTGCACTCCATTTCCAATCTGATCCGGTCTATGTAAGCTGATGAGACCAATGTAAATTTTGCATTTATGAGTTGAGCTCGCGAAACCTGATTATTTTTCTGTCAAGTAGGAAAATGTTTATTTATCCATAATGCAATACTGTGCCACATTCCTGTGCTAAGTTTTGAAACAGAGAACAAATATACTTCTATTACCAAACTTGAATAATAAGCTTAATGATTTGTATTCCAGAGGAATCTACAGGAGAGTTCACAATCTGAATGTTAGGCATTGTTAGAACTTTTTGCCATCCCTTTGTTTGGCCCTTTTGTAACTGCATATGACATATGAGACTTGACACACCATCTAACACAGGGCTGTCAAACTCTTGGCTCATGGGCCAGATACATCACGCGCTGGCCACACCCATGTCTGGTTTAGTAAAAGAGGAAAAAAGTGCCAGTACATCATGTGACACTGCCATGACAACATGAGTTTGGCACCCCCGATCTAACAGGTTTTGACAAACATACCATGAATATTACTGTTACACATTTTCATTGATCATTCAGGTATTCAGGACATTTTACATACCATAGTAAGCCATGATGAATCCTTGTTTATCAAAACAGCTATATTAGCCAGAGTTAACAAACTAGTCCTAGCAGAGCTGTACTCTTTAATCCACTTAGCCAAATGTTGGTCACTCTACCAAGCCCATGCCCTCTTCAGCAACTTATACAGCCCATTGAATCACAGTCATCAATCCCTCTTGCTTTCCAAATGGAGGGTCACTAAGAAACAATTTCTAATCCCATGCTTGCTATAGCTGGAAAATCAGTTCTGGTCAGAATGTCAGAGTTCCAAGTAATAGACCCATAGCAAGCAAAACTCCAAGGCAGTAGATTCCTCAAAGAATAGCTTTATTGGATATATTATATTGGCACAGATCTGGTGAAAACAAACTCTGAAGGTTTAATTTGTTTTCACCAAATTAAAAGTAAAAGTTTTTCACTTTCTCAAAACTCACAGCTCTGTCTGGTTGCCTGGTGACATCACTCCTCCTTCCTCTGACCAGGTGTGAGAATCTCCTTGGTTCCCAAGGGAAGTATTTTATTTTGGCTACAAAGTCCCAATTATCTCAAATCCCCCATCCCTATCCCTCAGCTCCAGTGTGGGAACACTGAAGCTCCAAGATGGCTTCTGTCAAGTCAGCTTCATGGTTGACACAAGAAGTTTACAAGGGTATACACACACATGTGGAACAGTGGTGGATTCCAGCAGTCACTACTGCTGGTTTGCTCGTGGGCACGCCATATGCACATGCATAGTGCAAGAAAAATTGTTCTGCACATGTGCAGAATCAAAAAATGAGATGGTGTCACCTATGGCGCCACCCAGAGAACTGGTTCAGGGGTGTGGCAGACCTGGGTCACTGCCGGTTCCAGCGACCCAGGCCGCCAAGCCACTACCAATTCAGTTGAACCAGTCCAAACTGGTAAGAACCCACCACTGATGTGGAAAGACCTTTCCTCTTATGCTATCCTCCTGCTTGCTTTTCAGAGTGCAGAGATCACAGAGGAACTTCCCATAACTGTGCACATTTGATGGCAGTGGAGAGGCAGTCCTGCTCTGCAGGCAGGAATGTATCAGGGGACACACCGCACCATAATCAATGAACAGCAGGTTTTTAAGTCAGACAACAAACATCCATCATCACCCTATCATGCCCTTGTCCCCTATTGTGCAATAATATTCACAGAAGCTAGTATCTATAATTTCCACTATCCATTACTTTCTACTGAAGAGTGCAACATAGACTGGTTATTTGCTTTTCAAAGCCACAACTCATCCAGACTTGTTCCTGCAGAGCCCCCAAAACACTTATCCTCAACGTAATCTTAGAAACCTCACCATTTTGTCCTACCCTTCTTCTTTTCCAAATGGGCTCTCAGTTGGAGAAAGAGAAGGGCATGAGCAGAATCCACAAACTTGCAAAAATGTCAGGGACATGCCAAATGCAGCAAGCTGCTACACCGGGCTGTTGTGGGAGAAATGCTTACTTAAATAAGGAGCCAAAGCATTTGGAGACAGATGTAACACAGTCTATTTATAGGCATGCACAGCTATAGTGATCAGTGGACTACTGGCTAAAATAATGCAAAAGACCCCCCCAAACTCAGCAAAGTTTCAGATTATCTATCTTGAGAAATGTTATCCGGGAATGATAAGAAAATAACATAATGGCATGGGATGCAGGAATAACCTTGGGGAAGAGGGGGAACAGCTATAAGCAAGGCAATGTTCAGATAAAGATATTTAAAGCCTAAAATATAAATGTAATTTGGGAAAGCATCTCTGATTTGACTGTCCCTAGTCTACTTTGGCCACTAGACTAGACTTCTACATAAATTTACTTCTGAATTATGGAAGTTGAAGTTTACTTACAGTTGCCAAGTTTGAAAAATACTGCTATGCATACTCACCTAGGCCAGAAACCTTAGTAAGTCTATAAACTTTTTGAATAACTTGATGGCAACACAAAGTTAAAGTATAAAATAGAGAAATGTTAAGATATAGCAACCAGCTTTAAAATAAAAGTTGCTGTATTGCATTTCCCCAGGTCTGGATCCTGAACTTGTGACAATTACAGCTGTAGTAATTTGTTAGTTGAGATGAAATTAATTAAGGACAGTGAAGGACCTAGGGCAAAGGTCAGCAACATGTGGCTCTTTCCTCCCTCTGCTGCAGCTCACTGTCACTCAAAATGTGCATCACAACCGTTAATGTGCAACACCCAGCGGCATGCAATTTATTGAGCTTTTCAACCCCCAGTAGGCCAACCATGGATAAATCCAAGAAAAGAAAAGTTTCAGAAGAAAACAGAACATTTAATTCAACTAAATATGCTAGTTTTGTGGCCGTTCAGGAAATAGTCAGGCATGAGAAGGGTTTTGTGGCTCCCAGTGTTTTCTTTTCTGTGGGAAATGGGTTTCTGACTCCTGAGTCCTACAAAGGAAAAATTATTGCCACAGCATACACTAGCCAGTGGAGCAGAGACATTTGCCAACAGTGCAACTAAATAAATAGGTTATCTTTCCTTCTTCTGTCAAGCAATGCAGATAAACATGGATGAAGTTTTCATCACTTCACGGATAGGTTGAAAATGGCATCATACATTCCTGGCCACCAGAAAGGGTGGATGGCTCATACTCAGGTTGGGACAAGCAAAAAGTGTGGATCAACTGAAAGTCAAAAGTTTTGAGAGTGGGAAAGGAATGTTTTGTATTGGGCTACTTCAATAGGATCGGATTTTTTTAAAAAAATAGTTTCTCATCTAGTATGTAGCTACCCAAGTTTTCTTGGGGGAAAAGCTGGCAATGATGAATTAATGAACAAAAATAGCTCCTCACTTACCTATCTGCAAGAATTCTGATCTAGGATTAAGTTTCTGGAAAATATAGCGTGAAATACAGAAGTGTGGAATAGCTGGCCTTGGCATGTACAATACTTCCATTGACAACTAGTCTGGAAACTGATCAGATATGAACGGAAGCCTAAACTAAATCAGGTTTTTGTGTCCTCAGCTGAGCTTGGTTGGGTTCCAGTAACTAATCTGATGTCAATTAAAAGGCTGTACTGTATTCACTTGCAGATACTATTGCTGGGAAAGCTATTTATCTGGATTTTCATTGAAAAAAAAACTTGGATGGATTCTGTTTTAATGCTTCTTCAGAACTTTGAAAAAATAGTGAAATGTGTTTTATAATTATCAGATACCAAAGGGAGTTGGGGTTTGATTAGGATTTTTGATATACAGTATATACGTTGCCTTGTTTCATGATGGTTTTATTCAGAAGTGGTATTCAGCCAGTTCTGACAGGTTCTGGAGAACTGGTAGCGGAAATTTTGAGTAGTCAGAGAACCGGCAAATAGACTGGTCCTGCCCCCGCTGCCTCCCAGACTCCCAGCTGATCTTCTTTTGTTATCCTGAACAGGAGAACAGCTGGAAAGCAAGTTAGTGGAGTGGGGAGGGAATGGGGATTTTGCAGTATCCTTCCCCTGCCATGCCCACAAATCAACACCCACAAAGCAGCACTATGCACACCAAGCCATGCCCACAGAACTATTAGTAAAAAAAATTGAATCCCACCACTAGGTATTTTCCCTAAATTGTTGGCCTCGGTAAACATTTTATGTCCCATCCTAAAAAGAAAAACAAATATTTTCCATGGTGCACAGCATTTTAAGATGAGTTCTAAAATCAGTTCTTGGCATCCACATTATGAAAAAGAAGATCACCAGACTTGAGGAGGGAAAAGAGCACATTTTTGTGTTATTTCCAACATCTCATAATTTAACTGACTGACAGGATCCTTAGTTCATTTATTCAAGAGCCTGGAAGAAAGAATGGTAATAAAAAAACCCTGATTTCAATTTACATTATGTGCCCTTCATCATTTCCCTGAGGAAAAGTTTAGCTACTTGCACAAAAGGCTTCTCTTTATGATGGGAAATCCTGAATGGAACAGGTTTTCTTGTTACCAATAAAAGTTAAAAGAAATATTCTCAAAAATGACAAAGAATATTCAAGGGCATGTTACAGTTTGTTGCCATCAGTGGTGGGATTCAATTTTTTTTACTACTGGCTCTGTGGGGTGGCTTACTGGGTGTGGCAGGGGAAGGATACTGCAAAATCCCCATTCCTTCCCCACCCCACTAACCTGCTTTCCAGTTCCTTTCTCCTGTTCAGGGCAACAAAAGAAGATCATCTGGGAGGCAGCAGGGGCGGGGTGAGACTATTTGCCGGTTCTATGAACTCCTCAAAATTTCCACTACCCATTCTCCAGAACCTGTCAGAATTGGCTGAATAGCACCTCTAGTTGCCATGGTATAAACCAGTGGTTCCCAAACTTGGCAACTTTAAGACTTGTGGACTTCAACTCCCAGAATTCTCCAGCTGGGAGTTGAAGTCCACAAGTCTTAAAGTTGCCAAGTTTGGGAACCACTGGTATAAACTATGGATAAGGACAGTGGTGGCATACCTGTGACATGTATATCAAACTTGACACATCATATGACATTTTGAGTGACACAGCAGTCTTCAGCAACATCTCACAAAAACTATTCTCAAAGGAAAATTCCATTTTGTGTGATTTTTAGAGGTTGTAGAGACCAGGTGAGAATGAGGTGTGCTCTCACACGGTCTCTGGATTCCTTGAAAATGAGTTTGTTTTATTTGTTTTACATTTCTCACATCTGCCTCAGACTTCCAAGCTTGTATTATTGGATTAATTACGGTTTAATCTGAATTGGATTAATTTGAACATCACATGTAATTCTTTTCACATTTCATTTTCTAGATTCTTTTCACATTTCATTTTCTAGAGCCAGAAAATCAAAAATTGGCCAAAGAACATTAATTTATTTAATATATTCACTGAAATATAACCTGTCAGAATTTGATTCTTCATGTTTACTAGGAAGAGGTGTGATGTTATAAAATATTAATATCATGTGAAAAAAAATCCAAAATGGTAGTGACCAGGAAACAGAAATTAGGTTAATTAAAGGACAAAAGCAATTGAATTAAGCTTATTTCTGATACATACGGAATTGGGTGTTGTTTTTGCAATGGTTTTGGACATTGCAATATATAGAAGTGCCTTGAACATCGAAGTAAAAAATCTGAACATCATAATATGCTCAAATGAAAAAAGTTGGGAAAATATATTCAACTTTTAAAGAAAAAATTCACTTATAATTTAAAAATCTAGGAAACAACATGTAAGACTTCTATTCAGCAAACGGAAAATGATTCAATTCTTTGAAACATAATATTATCCAAACCAACAGCATATGAGTAATCTGCTACAATAGTGTAACGAATAATGTGACATTTCAGCTTCACTAGTCACAAAAGAGTACTAAACAGTGTGCAGATACTACCTTGAGACAGCTTGCACTTTATTTCTATGAAATGTATACACAGAAATATGAAATATTTTATTAAGACATAAGTTATACTGCTTGTGCATAATTATATATCACTAATTCTGCTACTCATAATTCAATTTATTTTATAAGGATGAAACAGACCAAAACCTGATTGAAAGCAAATTTGCAACTGATTAACTTTTTTACCTTTTTTTTGCTTCTGATTTATAGGGATGTTTTTAGAGGACATTGTGGTAGAGAAGGATGAGGAGAAAAGATAGATCCAAGCACAGTTGAAACAATGTGCTTTCACAGTTGCTTAAAAGTCATGGAGCAGCTGCTCTGAAAATATAAAATCTGTAGTTTGGGTATGCCAATGCTTTTCTGTTGGCCTTAGTCATAAAACAAAACACGTTTCTCTGAAGTTTCTGAAAGCTAGAGAAACTCATCCAGATCACTGAAAATTCAGGCCATGAAATTATGATAGAATTATTTGAACAATAATTTAATTTTATATATCTTATTGCTATGATCCATCTAATATAAGTCTCCCTCGTGGGTGCACAGCTACAATAGAAAACCAGCTGTCATGTTATAAGTTGTATACCTATTATACACAGGGGTGGGCTTCAAAAATTGCAGCAACGGGTTCGCTGCCCCGTTTCTGGGTGGGCGTGGCCATGGTGGGCATGGCCTAGTCAGTCTCCTTGACCACAGTGGGGTTGGGGTGTTTTTCACCTTCCCCAGGCTCCGGAGGATTTCCTCAAACATCCAGGAGAGTGAAAACTGCTTCCCCCAGGCTACTGAGGCCCTCCAGAGACTGTTAGACTGGAAACAGAGATCTGTTTCCGGACTTCCGGAACCTCCAGTAGGCCTGTTTTCCCCCTTTCCCGAGCCTCCGCACAGGCCCTATAGTTACCTGGCTTCATGAACAGGCCGCATGGAGACTCCTGGGAGGGGAGGGGCAGGAGCAGAGGTGGGTTCCTACCAGTTCGCACCTATTCAGTAGAACCGGTTCGTCAAATCTACCGAACCGGTTAGAAGAGGTTCCACCAGTGGACCCGGAAAGCAGGCCACACCTACAGAAGAGGTTCCAAAAAATTTTGAAACCCACCACTGGGCAGGAGGAGTGGGCATGGCCAGTCAGGTGTGGCATTTGGGGGTTCACCGAACTGGGCAGAATCGTCCAAACCTGTGTGAATCCCCAGCAGCCCACCCCTGAGTATATACACACAAACTCTTCTGCAATCTAGTATAACGTACCATCAGATATAGCATTCTAAAATCTAAAGTCTGCATCAATTTTTTTAAAAATGCCCATGACACACTTAAATGTGGAAACTTTCAATAAGTGATGTGTCTTATTTATGAGCACCAAATGTACTTCTGCAATGACTATTTCTATTTCTATTTCATCATGAGATTTTCTCTCCTAGATAGTGTACTGTAATGGGGTTTCCCACTGCACCAATTACATAGGATGAAATACAGAGTTATTCATTCTGGAAGTTGCAAAGTGAATTTATAATTAGTATCCAATAAATACAAGTTACTTAAGATTAGTAGCATCAGTCAGTCTCTGACTTTGCTAGCCTTCACAAAGCTATTAAGCCCTGGCTTTTCTTAAAGTAAGCATTTTGAATCTGAAGAGCCGGAAGATGGTTTGGTTTTCTCTGGGTAGATCAGTGTTTTATTTCTGTGGATTGTTGCTCAGATATTGGGGAAATTATCTTTTTTTTTTTAATAAATGTTTTTTTAATTTTAATTAAAACAAGTACAGCATCTTTCTTTACATCTGTAGCAAATGTATCAATCGATTACAGATCCTCCACAATCAACAAACATAACTCATATTACCTCAAGCATTATTATATATCCATTTTCATTTGACTGTAATTATTATTTAAAAATATTAATACAAGTAATAATCTTGAACAATACCTGCCCACACCAGTGGGAAAAAAAAACAAAAAAAAAAGGCAAAAAAAAAAAAAAAAGACAAAAACTACAAAGGACAAGGCAGGAAAGGAAAACAAAACACAGGTATCTATTATTAAAAAAAAGAAGTATATCAGCTGGTTACAACATGCATCACATGTTAGAGGAAGAAGGCGGGGCTTAGCAGTGAGAAGATGGAGTTTCAGGCTATTCCTGAAATTCCTCTATACCAAAGGATTTTTGGACGGGTTTTTGAACCCTAGCTGTCCCGGAGACGACAGTGAAAGGTGAGGGGAGACCCAGTGACCTCAGAGACGTTCGCAAAGTCTCTGGGGGGGGGTATTAACCCCTCGTGCCAATTCCTTTCTGGATTAGCTGCGTGCTAACTGAAACTGCAGGTTGCCCCTAAGAATGGCAGAAGTGATGTCATCTGGTAAGCTGATTTTATTATTCAAGAGAGACTGTCCGCACTAAAAGCTTAAGCTAATTGAAACCAAAGAATAGAAGAATTTAGCGGCGAATTGGTTTTTTTTTAATGGATTTATGGCTGGTGGCTACTTTACTTCTTAAACGCTTCAAGAAACTCTTCGACATCCTCCCCCCTCTGACTCTCCCTAAGTGGATTGTAAAGTTTATTTTCTACTAATTAGCCCATCACGATCTGACATTTTTATTACTTGGCTCTGTTTACGATCAGATAAGATTGCACAGCTTGCAATTTTTAACTGCGACACATCATGGCGTCTCAAAATACCTCTAAGATTTCACTCCAGATTCTTTTTTCCGCATGTCGAGAGCTTTTTGACTCTTACCAAAGACTGGAAAGAAAATTGGATCATCTGATTTTAAAATATGAAGTAAAAACTGAGATCGTTGAATGTTTAAATGTTCCTGAAATACAAATGGAAAATGTGAGAAATGGCGTCTGGTCTATCTCAGAGGAAGAAAGGAGGGGGGGAGCTATAAAGAAGACTCATTTAAAGAGACAGAGTGCAGGAGGAATGGAAAATCCACCCTTGAGAATTAAAGTCAATTTGAAAAATTTTACAAGCCCGGGACAACATTATTATTTCATCACTGACATTCAGAGTCAAAAGGTGTGAAGATATCTTTGTCTGGATTTGCTTATAAAAACATTTGGTAAATTTATCCAACGAATGGCTATTGGACTGAGAAAATCTCGCTGTTGGAGGGACACAGGCTGACAGATGGGAGAATACAACTTAAAATTAGCTAAATCTGATTACTTTAATTTGTAATAGATATAGCTGAATAATAATTGACATTGATGGTAATGTATATAATATGGAATTGGCTAATAGACTGAAGAATACAATTGAAATCTAGCTAAACCTAATTGCTCTCTTTGTAACAGATATAGCTGAATAATAACTGATATTGATAGTAATGTATATAATGTGGAGTTGATATGATATATAACAATTGGATATGAGAAAACATTTTTGAAATACATAAAGAGTATTAACTACAACAATTATTACTATTATAAAAACTAAATAAAATACATACAATCAAATGTTAATCAATACTGGGAAAATGTTATGATATATGATATAATTAAATATTATGGATGTTCAGCTAAAATAGGATATGAGGATTTGATGCTAATAGAGGATTTTACAAGCAAGTAAATGAAAGGTCAGCATGTGTTATGGATTAATTCTTTGGCATAGTTAAGGATGAAGGATGTTTAAATAACTATAGGTAATTAAAACTGAAGGTATAATGATGTTAATATGGTAAACATTTGAGTCAAGATATTTGAATTAATATGAGTTAATGGAAGAGAAGCACCAAAGCATGTTGTAACCGGGGAAATTATCTTGATGTTGCATACTGCTTTATCTCTTTTTGCTGGTTGTAGGCCTACAAGACATCCAAGTCAATTATGACTGAAGCAATATTTAAAGCAAAGTTAATTTAGTGATAACATAATTGCCAAGGTTTTGCATGAGGTATTCTAGATTGTTCAGATGCCGTGTATGTATGTATTTGTTTGTTTGTTTGTTTATTGAATTTATATTGCTACCTATTCGCACATGGCAACTCAAGGCGGCTTACAGAATATAAAACCTTATTTAAAACAATTAAACTAATAAAAAAGAATCAAATAAATTAATATAATATAATAAAATCACCCCCAGCCTGGCAACAGCAGATCACATGAGCCATTTAATGGGTTTCATCCCACTCTGGGTTCCCCAGGCCTGCTGGCAGAACCAGGTCTTCCGCACCTTCTGGAAGAATATTAGAGTGGGACCATTCTAATCTCTGGAGGAATGATATTCCAGAGAGAGAGAGAGAGCCACCATGGAGAAGGCTCTTCTTCTGGGTCCCACCAGGTGTATCTTCCTAGGGGATGGGACCTGCAGCATTCCCTGCCTTCCTGTTCTGATAGGTTGGGTAGATGTGACCGGAAAGAGATGGTCCATCAGATAACCTGGTCCCAAGCCATGAAGGGCTTTAAAGGTGACAACCAGTATTTTGAATTGCACCCAGAAGCAAATCAGCAGCCAATGCAGCTCCCGCAGGAGAGATGATACATGTGTACACCTGGGTCTGAGGACAAAAGACATTACTTTAAAACCGAACATATAAGGACAAATCTAGGCTGCTCTTGTAATGACTTGGGAATGAAACCAAGGTTATGTGATCAAGACATGTCTTCAAAAAATGGTTAGCAGGGTATGTTTGGGCTACAGTTAGAGGAACATAAATAAAATGAGTCATGTAGCTGTTTAGCAAAGTCACACAGACTTCACCTCTACATCAAACCATTACATTCCTTAATATCATTGGCTAAACAAGGATGGGATCTAAGGTTGCCACTTTAATTAGGTTAGGACTTCTTTTCAAGCTAGTCAGATTTCCCTGACATCCACCTCTTTCATAAAACCATGACAGTTTCATTGTAAGAGCAGGCTGCTCAGTTATCAGTGTGGCTTGACCTTATTTTTTATCCAGAATATGGAAAGTATGTGCATACTAAATCGTACTGGAGGTACAACTAAAAGAGGAGGGGGTAAGCATGTAACGATGGTTTGTGAAAGTATGGCAAAAATTGCATAGTCCTTTTCTGAAGTAACATCTGGCATGAACCTATCATGAAAATATATATAGTCAATGCATATATTTTATGGCATAATTTAGTAATGTGAAAGAATGATGGATGGTTTCTACTGCAATGCCAGTCCTGTTTTTCCTTTTTGAACTTGCTGAAAAAAGAGTAGTGTTATAAAAATACTGATGATTGAATTTTTTTAAAACTGCCTTAAAGAACTTTTTATGACTTCCTTCTCAATAAACCTATAGAGAATTAGATTTGCACTTATTATTCCCACTTCTTGAATACTACAAATGAATAATGCAAAACAATCCTTCTAAACCATAACATTTTTGTGTTTATTATGAAACCCAAAAAACGAGGAATAGGGTTGATTTTGTGCTTCTGATCTGCTCATATTTAGGTCACATTTGTATTAAAATTACAAGCAAGTTGCTACACAATAAATGGAAAACATGAGGAAATGTGTAGGATGTATACCTGGATGCACATGCACAGACAATGCAAAAACAAGTTATCTTGATTATGTGGTGTTTATATAGTATAAACAGGGCATTAAATAAATAGAAATCAGTATCATAACTAGGACAGAACAAAGAACAATCTATTTGACTCAGGTCAATTATCAGCGCACTGTACCAATTTGCTGCCTGCCTGCTTACCTGTGAAGGAACCCAAAATAGCACAAGTTGACTTTGAGGATGGCAGTTTCATGCAAGACCAGTTCTTAGGCATTTCTCAGTGCAGACAGTGCACTTTTCCATGTGCACTGAAGAAGAGGTTTGCAAAGGTTAGGAGAGGAAAATAAATTCTAATATTAAAATACCCTAATAAATATTAGAAAGAGAGAGCAAGATATTCACTACAGTCATATCTGTAGTTGCATAAATATTATTTATTAATTAGTGTCACTGCTGGCTAGAGAGCCAATGTAAAAGACACCTATTTTGTAAATGCTAATTTACTTAAAAATAGTTACTAATTTAATTTTGTTTCACTGGTAAGTTCACAAAGTACAATTTATGCACTGTATACTAAATGACTAGGGACGCGATGGCTCAGTGGCTAAGACACTGAGCTTATCAATCAGAAAGGTGAGCAGTTCAGTGGTTCAAATTCCTACCGCCACATAACGGAGTGAGCTCCCATTACTTGTCCCAGCTTCTGCCAACCCAACAGTTCGAAAGCATGTGAAAATGCAAGTAGAAAAATAGGGACCACCTTCGTGGGAAGGTAACAGCGTTCCATGTGCCTTTGGCATTTAGTCATGATGGTTACATGACCATGGAGACGTCTTCAGAAAATGCTGGCTCTTTGGCTTTGAAACAGAGTTGAACACTGCCCCCTAGACTTGGGAACGACTAGCACATATGTGCAAGGAGAACCTTTACCTTTACCTTTTATACTAAATGAAAAGTGAAAATGAATCCAAAATATAATTCCTAGTGTGAACATAAGATAGATGCTTCAGGATAGTATAGAGCTTGGAAAAACACTGTTCA
Organism: Thamnophis elegans; assembly: GCF_009769535.1. Lineage (NCBI taxonomy): Eukaryota > Metazoa > Chordata > Lepidosauria > Squamata > Natricidae > Thamnophis > Thamnophis elegans. Next base: position 29,126,953 of record NC_045549.1, on the reverse strand, counting down.
GGAATCAGAAGAAAAATATCAGTACGTTTTGGACAACAGATTTTAGTCTTAAGAATACTGTATAAAAATAGAAGCCAAAATTGAAACATGCAATATTATTTGTACAGGTTCATCTTATTTTGTCATGTGGAATTGAATTATTGAAATTTGCTTTCTCAATCTATTTAAAATTTTCTAAAAATAGGGATTAATTCCTTTGTGGGAATACAATGTGAATACTTGATTCGCTAGATTTATAAAAGCAGAGAAAAGAGTCCATATGAAAGTGTTACAGCTAATTATATAAATATCAGACAAATGCTGGTGTATCTTCCAAAAAATATGGCCACCAAAGAAATGCTGAATTAGATGGAGCTTTAGCCTCATTCAACAGAGCAATCTGGATCTATCTATTTATTTATTTATTTATCTATTTATTTATTAGATATTCCTCCTGAAAATGAATGCTATTCCATATTTATACTTGCATCACAAATTCAGCATCCAATCCATGCCATGTCATGCTGATGAGAAACTTATGAACATACAAAACATGAGAAAACACAGGGAACATACAATTGCTTCCCATTGGGGTTAGGGAAATTTTATCTAAATAGCAATCCAATTTTCTCTTTTTCTGTGTGGCCGTGCATTTGTTTAATTAGTATCAGTATACTTGATGCATATTTTTATTTGTTGATTGGCCACACATCTCCAAAACTACTCCAAGTGGTTTACAATACTTAAAAGAATGCTTACTTTGAAATATAATAACACAACAAAATCATATAAATAACATTCAGTGTAAAAAAAATTAACATTAAAAACAGAGTCAATTCTTAAGAGATTTATGGGACATTTGAATATCTCAGGAGAGGTGGTCCAGAGGGCAAGGGCCATGACAGAGAAGACACACTTCTTCAGTCTAAGATGACAATATTTACTTGAAAGAATCTGGAAGGCTCCTACTCTGCTCAATCATACCAAACAGGCAGAAATAAAGAGAAGGGTTTCATAGGTAATAAGGAATACCTTGAATTTTATCTAGCAGCCATGGAATAAAATAGCACCCAAGCTGTCCTTGGAGGCATCAGTGGGCACTTTGCTTCTTTTAGAAGGATCCTAAGATTGCAGAACAGATATTGTACTTAGACAATTCTTTATTCAGTTTACATCTTTGTCATGTACTGAAGCTTAGTGACAGACATTTCTTTGAGAGGTAATGATTTCATATTAATGTCTCTGGGCAGTTAGACTGGGAATGAATTTTGGGATAAAATTTACTGTATGGCATGTTGATTTTGGCATATTTTTGGTTGCCTTTTTTATTTGTTCTGATTCAATGACATATTTCAGTACTATTTCTGCCAGATAGTTGTTTATTAAACTTTTTAAAAAATCATTCACTTTTTGTTCAATTTAATATTGAAGACCTGGCTGTCTCTAAAATCTAAATACCTAAAATTTAATCTAATGTATAATGTAATGTAAATGCATTCACACTATGTAATGATTTCTATTGCTGTTGCATAGTGCAATGAAACACCTAAGAAGAACATAACCAACCACATGTATCCAAAATAGTAACAACCATATGGTGTCCATTCCATTTTGTTCTGCTTTCAAATTTGTTTTTAGTGCAATTTATACCTTTCTAATACCATATACCACCAGTTGTGAATTTTACTGAGAACAATGTGGTGGAGATATGCATTGTTATGGAGAATACGCAGAGATCCCCCCCCCCCGTTCCCAGTTGACTGAGTCAACATATTCAACTATTTATAATTTTTCAGATATTTTGGATGGCCAAGAATGTTTCTCTACAAATTTGATATTACCAATGGTCTTGTATCAATGAATTCATAGTCACCTACTCTGCATGGTTACTGATACAGCCATAGATTGGTCTTCAATCTGTTAGTGTCACTTGCAGTGGTGGGTTCCTACCATTTTGGACTGGTTCAGCCGACCCAGGCCTGCCACGCCCCCAAACTGGTTTTCCGGGTGGCACCATAGGCACCGCCATCTTGTTTTTTGCTTCTGCGCATGTGCAGAACAGTTTTTATTGTACTGTGCATGCATGCACAGTGCATATCAAACGTGCACAGGCAAGGCGCACCCAAAAGCGAAATGGCAGTAGTTAGTGCCGGAAGCCACCCCTACTTGCAGGTATTCAGCTGACCTTCATACCAGTATCAATTGTAGTGGACAATTCTAGCAGATATTATTTCTCCCATCCTCCTTCTGATATCTTGCCCTGCTCAAAAGAAATGAGCCTACAAAGAAATCATCTTCATTATACTCATACTATTTTGGTACTGATGGATATTTATTGAGGATTTTTAAATATAATTTTCATGTTTTATCCATGGGATTATATTTTCCACTTTTGTGACATTTGAATATATAATTTAGGTATAGTTTAAAGCTTTATAGTTTCTATTCTTACATGATTTTTTTTGCAGTATTTGCGTATACATTGTCCTGTTTCCACTATTTTGTCTGCTGCTGGTTCTCTGTAAGGGTCAAAACCATATTTCTGTGTTATTACTTCCTCACAAGATTTTATGATAGCTAATGCCCAATACCAGAGAGAGAGAGAGAGAAATATCATCATGGTGTACCATAATTCTTCAGTTGTAACTGTGTTTTCTGGAGACAGGTCCATCTATCTAAGTAAGCATTTTTACAATCCCTTTGCTCCATATAATTTGATACTTGATCAAAGATTTGGTCAACATATGCAGTCAGAAGGCTTACTCTTTAGTTTCAAACACTTTTCAGTTGTTTCGTGTTTTTTTGAAGGCACAATCTGAAGAAAAATCTTTTGTGCATTGTTTTCATGGGACACATTTCTGTCTTAAATTTCTGCAATAGCCTTTGAAGTATTTTTCTTTCATTCATGAATGTAAATGTATCATATACATCAAGGGTATCTGCTCTGTTCAGTGTGAGAAACTTCATTATTTCCCATTTGTCCTCATCTTTCAATTACTCTCAGTTACAATATAAATCTTTGTTGGAAATGTGTTGCAGTAACTTCTGCTCTCATAGTACCCTCAATGCATCTTTTTTTTTTTAAAAAAAAAGAAAGAAATGAGGTTGTTACCAAACAAGGTGCAATTCTCTAAAAGCTGCTCAGTAATGCTGCAAATGGCCTTCTAACCTTACACTGACTCTCTGTGGCTTGACTGTGCTGTAATACAACATTTTGTTATTTTAGCAAGCTATTAAAAGCTATGCTCTTTTGCCAAACTTGAATCTCTAGCATGCCATAATTACTGCATAGGGATTCAGTTTCATGTTTGATATCATGTGTCATCACATATAAGAAGGCAAGAACACAAGGGGTGAACATATAGTATTTATTAAGATCAGTTTGCACTCAGCTGTAACCAAGAATAAAAAGGAATTTATTTCCCTATACTGAGTAGATGGTGGCAATAGGGCATTCTTGAGGGTAGCAACTTGGATATAGACTCTCCCCACCCCCCACCCCCCACCCCCCCAAAAAGAAATTCAACTAACCACCACATTTGATCTTTTTAAAACAACAACTGAATCTGAACTTCTTTTTTCAGGTATTCTCAAGTTGATGGTTGCTCTGGGGCCAAACTACTTTCCAGGTTGTTTAAGCACTAACTTTGGTTTAAATGTTCTTCTTTGATGTTTATTTTCTTTCTTAATCTTAATATTGTTATGAATTGCATTGTTCTATTCTTTTATACAATACTTCTTTTTAGTAGAGTTCCTTTGTGACTTAGGTGGGACATACATATGTGACAAACACAAATAAAGTTGGCTATCTAAGATGCTTAATAATTTATTATGCACTAAACATGCAGGAGTCATGGTGGTGCAGTGGTTAGATTGCAATATTGCAACCTGTATTTGCCCACAGCCAACAGTTCGATCCTGACTGACTCAAGGTTGTCTCAGCCTTCCATCCTTCTAAGATTGGTTAAATGAGGACCTAGATTGTTAGGGGGCAATATGTTGACTCTGTAGACTGTTCAGATAGTGCTGTAAAGCACTATGGAGCAGTATATACATCTAAGTGCTATTCTTAATGCTATATGTTAGTATTTGTATACAGGGCTATTATTTCTAATTCTGGGCACCATACATTGAAAATACTACATAATTTATGTTGCTGTCAACGTAACAAATGAAATCCAGTTAGAAGAACCTGCTTCTACAGCTAAGTCTACAATCTGGAAATGTGTATATTTTGTATTTTCACTGACATGAGATTGATGAAACTATATAGACATCAAAATTATAATGCTATGATATAAAAATCTTCCCTAAAAAAATTCAATTTGACTTATCCATTAATATCTCAAATATTATAATAAATATTTTAAGACCCTTTCTGAAGTCATATCTTATGTTTTGGTTATAGCATCCATTTTAATTTTTTAGTATAATATTTCCAGTAAACAGCACTTTTTAGAAAATCAAGAATAAATTTTATGTTATATGACAATATTTTTGTCACACTTGCATTTACATTATTAATCAAATGGATGTCTTGGTTTAAACTTGTAATATAGAAAATCAGTGCAGTATGAGTCATGACTAATTATTATGATCAATTCAAAGTTCTGTCTTATCTATTCAGAAGGAAGCACACTAACTTTGAAAGAACTCATGCTACATGTCAAGCATTGTAACCAAAAGGTAGCTACATATAACATTTGGAGTAAACTGCTTCTTTCTTCCTGTTGGCAAAAATACATTTTGTTCTAACTGACACCATATTTCATTTATTTTATAAAAGAACACATATTCCTCTTGACAATTTATTTACTTCTTATAACTTTAATATTGCTTACAGAGTAAGGATAGACCACAGCGAGGAATCCAGCAAACCTGCATATAAAAAGAACAAGTTTAATAGTTTGCCACCATAAATGCAAATTAATGAAGTGAGTTTTCAGTTTTGTTTCCATTTCTGCAATAAACTAATTTTTATAACTTCTTTTATAGGCATTCAGCATTGCTGAATCATTGCTACTGGTATCCAGTATAATACCTGAGTTATGTTTCTTCATCTATGGAGGTAAATGTTGAACTGGTCCATATAAAACAGGTGATTTTTTTAGTATACTTCATGAATCTTATCCTAAAAATATCTTCAAAGAATATTATTGTTTTGTTTTTAAGATTGCTTGAATCCTTTATAGAAGAAAAATAACAGCTTTTGTGAGAAACTAAACAATGGGCAAGTGACAAGAATATTGGAAGATGGTATCTGGGAAAAAAATAGAAATACATCTGCACAGAGAAGCAAACAGTTCAAGGAATATCTCAAAACATGGATACCATCTGCACAGGAGAATATAAATAGTTCAAGGGATATCTCAGAAGAAGGACAGAATTCTGCAAGAGGCAATTTTAGAAGAGACTATCTTTTCTAATGATACTAAACTGCCAAAATTATTTACACGTCTTTTCAGTATAAGGGATAAGCAAAGCACTGAAAGATTAAAATGGGTATCTGTCTCAAAGGCTGAATTATACGAATGATGCTTTTGAAATGTATATTAGGAGGATATTTTCCTATATTTTCTGGGATATCTGTGGGGAGCAAGTTTAAAAGGAGGAGGAAGGAGGAAAAGAAACAAGAAAGAAAGGGAAGGGAAGCAAGCAAGCAAAAAAAAAAATCAGCTCTAAAAGTTTAGCTGGGTAGAGAACATGAGCAACATAAGGGCAGGGTCCTTTACAAAGTTTTCAGCTGTCCACCTGACAGTCCTAGCTGAGATCTTCAGGCAGTCACAAAAACAGCTGAATGGTTTTGCAAAAACCCAGCATTTGCCATTTTACTGTTTGTGTTTTCTTCTAAACTTTTAGAGTTGAATTTTCTTTTAGTCAGTTCCTTGAGGCAAAAAAAAAAAAAAAGCTGCAGTAACGTTGTCTTTGCTTGCTTACTTCTGTTCCTCTACTTTTCCACCTGGACTCAAGGTAAAGTTTTTAAAAGGATAGAGACCGGAGGCCAGAGATTGGGGAGTTTAATTTTAGCAACTAATTGGGAGGCGAGAAAGATCAAGTCCATGTCTCACAGCTTTTTTGGTTTTCTTTATTGAAGAAATGTGAGTTTTTGGGAGACTGAGGCATTAAACAAGGGAAAGGTTTTGGGAAGCTTGTCCAGAATCTGCTGCCTTTGCATGGAGGGCTGGGTTCCCAAGCCTATAACAGCCAGCCAGGAAAGTTTTGCAGCCTTCCAATGGCCAGCGGATTGGGACAAAAATGTCTGAAAGCAGCCACCATTTCCACAAGGAATCGTTGGGGGTGCTTCCAGGAGGTGTAGGCCCAAGCGCTGTGGGGTCCTGTCAGGGTGGGATGGGATAAGTGGGGTGGGGGTGCTGTAGCATCCATGTGGTCGGTCATAATAGTTGTCTATCCTTGAAACAGGATTATTGGGGTGTCGGTTGTAACTTTGAACAGTCATTAAATGGCCTATCATTTTTCAAGGAATACCTGTATTCCAACCTAGCATATTTGGTGAGATCAGTTGTGTTGTATAGTACTGCTGCCATGGATTCTTTCATTAATTCTGGGTCTATGGATCAGTGGTGTGTTCCAGATTCCATTGCAACCAATATGGTGCAATGGAGCCAGGCGTCCACCACATGTACGAGTGCAGCACACTTGGCAGAGCATCACGCAGGCGCCATATACTCCGTGCGCATAAGTCCCGATCAGCTCAAATACAGATAAGGAGGGCAGGCAGGCAAGTGGGCCCTCCAGAGCACTGTACCAGAATGATACCTGGTGCTCCCAGCAGGCACTGGTATGCCCGTACTGGTGTGTACCGGTCATATCCCACCACTGCTATGGATGTAAAGAACCCTGTGACATTGAATGAAACCATATTGTCATCTTTCACTAATGTTAGGTCTTTGATTTTCTGTATGCACTGTATTGGGGAGTTGATGGAATATTTTCTCTGCTCCATGAGATATCCATTTTTTTTTTGTAAGTTGTATGTTGGGGTCTGTGACAACTACACAATTGGAGGTATGTCAGGCTTGTTATTTTGGGCATCCAAGGAGTTCACAAGTATGGATAAAGATATGATATTCCTGTGTCATGTTACTCCTGATTAGCAGCTAGGATTCAAAATATACTGCCTGGGATTTGATGACAATAGAAGCATTAATATCAGGGATCACAGATACATTTTTCTCTACTGACTCAATCAACCTTCCACTTTTCAAATTACTTAAATTAATAGTCACAATACATTTGCTGGTAGCAGATTTCATAGCATACCATGCCTTACATAAAGGCACAGTTCCTTTCATTGTTCCAAACATTTTCATATTTTAGTTTCAATGGATGACCTCAGGACAAAGAAAAAAGAAAGCAGATAATTACCTCCCTGCGACCAATTAGATCACACAGATTGGGCCTCCTCCGTATTCCATCAGCCAGCCAGTGTCGGCTGGCAACCACAAGGAGGAGGGCCTACTCAGTAGTAGCCCCGACCCTTTGGAACGAACTCCCCGTGGAGATTCGTACCCTCACCACCGTCCAGGCCTTCCGCACAGCCTTGAAGAACTGGCTAGCCCGTCAGGCCTGGGGACAGAGATAGTTGCCCCTCCCGAATGATGAATGCATGTTGCCTATTGTTTTTATTACATGTGTCTATGTTATTGTTTGCATTTCCCCCTCCCTGATTTTATGTGAGCCGCCCTGAGTCCCCTCAGGGAAAAGGGCGGCCTACAAATGTCAATAAAATCAAAATCAAAATCAAATCAAATCAAATAATACTTTAAGGAGAGAGAGAGTTGCACATGCTGTTTAATTAATAGCACTTCTCCATTTCAGAAGACCTGGTCAGAATCACTGTTTCCAGCTTTGCATCTTCTTTCAAAAGTGGGTGTCCTTTTATCAATATTTCAGAAGAGCTTTGGAAATGTACAAAATTCACCCTATGTTGCCTAGGCAACAAAGGGTTGCTTCCACTGTAGCACAATGCTGGAAAAGATGGAGGAAGGCAAACACCATGGTGTTTGCACTACCGGCACCATGGTGCCAGTTTTTCTTAACAATCTTCTGTGAAACAGTGATGTTCAGCAAATAACTTGAAGGTGTCCCATGAACTGTTAAAGAATCTTAACTAGAAGCTTCTGTATGTATAAAAATGTATATGGAAAATGAAGCTTTAGCTGAAAAGGCATTAACAATTGTGCTACTTTTTAAAAATAGATTTTTTTTTCTTTTATCAACAGAAAAAGTGGATTTCTAGCATTTATTATAATCAGAATCAAGTATTGGAACAAGAGGAATGTTGTATTTTATATACTAATGAGAAATGCAAGATCATGTTCACATACCATTAATACTTATAATGCTTATATTAAACACAAGAAATATTAAAGAATAGGAGTGTTTCAAATTGTTGGAAGAAATATCCATCTGGTTCAGTTCCAAGCCAAAAGAAAGATACTGGAAACATGAAGATTGATTGGAAAGATGGTTTAATGGTGAAGCAGAACCACCAAGCACGTGGTTCTGGTGCAGCTGAACACATGGAGTTGAGAGTGAAGAGCTTTTATACCTTCTTTTGGCCTTTGCATTTGAATTTCCTGTTCTTGTGCAAGAACCTGTATTCTATTGGCTGTTTTCAGATTCCCATGGGGTCATATTTGTCTGAACTCCCAGGTTTGGTTAAAGTTTGCTGGGTGATGCAGTGTCCTTAGGAGATTGTGCAATGCATTGAGCTCTGTGTCTTCTGAATTGAATTGAATTGAATTGAATTTTATTATTTGTATGCTGCCCTTCTCCGGGAGGGACTCAGGGCGGCGAACAACTCAAAAGGGGAAAAGGGGAACATAGAACAGAATACAAGTAATTAAAATAGGCAAGAATCACACAACCACACAAGTCGAGAGGGGAGGGGAACTCATCAACCCCAGGCCTGCTGGCAAAGCCAGGTTTTGACAGCTTTTCAGAAGGCCTGGAGAGAGGTGAGGGTCCGAATCCCTGCGGGGAGTTTGTTCCAGAGGGCCGGAGCTGCCACAGAGAAGGCCCTCCCCCGGGTAGTAGCCAGGTGGCATTGGCTGGTAGACGGAACCCGGAGGAGGCCAACCCTGTGTGATCTAATGGGTCTTTGGGAGGTAATTGGCAGCAGGCGGTCTCTCAAGTACCCAGGTCCAATACCATGAAGGGCTAAATGGTCCTATTATATCCTGAAAGGCCACATCTTAATCCCATCACACTGGAGCTGTAGGTCTTTTGACTTGTAGATAGGCTGGTCCAGTCCTACTGGAGCTATTAAAAAAGGTGGGTGCTGCTTTCCAAGAGCATGTTTCTTCTTTAGGGAAATATAGTATACTGCCTTTTTTTACATTTCCCAAAATATTTCATTCTTCTAGGAGAAGGGTGGGTGCTAACTGTGTACAGTTTCAATATCCAATGTATTTTCTCCTTGAAAAAAGATGTTCCTCAAAAGATAGGTGTGTGTGTTAGAGAGACAGAGAGAGAAAGAAATGTTTGGGGGGGGGTGCTTGAGAGAGAGAAATTAATTAAAGGTTGAACATTTTGTGGCTGAAAGAGAAGATTCCAGCAGCTGTGCAGAGATTCTCTGAGCCCAGTAAAGGTGACCAACATGAAGCCCAACATAAACACAAGAATGCAGTAGTAATAACCTGTCAAGAAATACCATATTGCTAGAACTCTAACAGGTGTTTTGCTTCTATGGTTCAGCTCGAGTCTCAGGTCCCAGTGTGGGCTATGTTTCCCCTTTTGCCCAGGCCTAGTAGAACATCTGCCATTTCGTAGTCAGCAATCTTTGGAGCAGAAGACACCTGGAAAATGGCCACATTCATGTAAGCAGTTCTATAGGCAAAAACAGCAGTTTGTGGAATTCATTCAATGAATTAAGTATGGTATGCCTGAGCATTGGTAGATTGAATCTTGCCATAAGGATAATATATAAAGAAGAAGGAAAAAGTGTGGAAGTGGAAGAAGGGAGAAATTAAAAATATTAGACATTTCTGGGAGAGGAGAGTGATTTTAGTGATTTTAGTGATTTTAGTGATTTTATTAGAATTTATAGGCCGCCCTTTTCCCTGAGGGGACTCAGGGCGGCTTACATAAAATAAGGAAGGGAGGGTACAAGACAATAAACGCAAAACAATACATAGAAGTAAAATAGTAAACAACATTCATTCATCATTCGGGTGGGGACAGATTATCTTTATCCCCAGGCCTGACGGGCTAGCCAGGTCTTAAGGGCTGTGTGGAAGGTCTGGACGGTGGTGAGGGTACAAATCTCCATGGGGAGATCGTTCCAAAGGGTCGGAGCTGCTACTGAGAGCAATAATTATATGGGTAAAAGGCCAGAGTGGTGGTAATAGGATCCTGAAATGAGAGTGAATAATGAATAAATTCCTTCTAGATCTATTTGTGGAAGTGGGGGCACTCTGCATACTTCATAATTGGAGAGAGGATGGAAGTTGCTTTTCAGGTTGTTTGGAAGCTGGTTATCAACACACTGGTGATTTGGCATAATTTAGAGATTATATATATAAAGTTATTGAGAAATTGGAGGGGATAGAAGGAAAAAGGATGCCAAGAGGAAAGCCCCATAACCTTCTCTAGAGATTCTTTAATTAGAAGGGAGAGAAAGATGTGGGAATACAAAATAAGCTGTTCTTAAGGGTTGCTACAATTGAGATGAGCTTTAACTTTTGAACCTCTATCTTCAACCTGTGAAGTAGATTACCAATTTCTGGGCTGTAACGCTCTTGTTTCACTTGTCAGTAATAATTATTACTTCATCAACAATCTTATTTTGAAAAGGGTACTTCCCCCTATGCACATATTCAAGTCTTGGTAATATAAGCCAGGTGTACTCTTTCATCCACAATCTTATACTTATACCTGGAGGAGAGGGATGAACCACTCTTCAAAATACACCCATCAGCTGCAAACCCAGGACAGGAGAGGTGGGGTGACCATTGCCATGCTGGAAACTCTGCAGGGGATTAGAGGCACTATTCTGGATATAACCCTTTGCGAGACCTTGTTTTTTTGAAGTAGGATTGTAGGGACAAAATGTTGCTACTGCGCTGTCCCCTATTGCACAGCAGCTTCTATGCCATATTGCTAGACCCTGGGTTTGAGATACAGTTTCTGCACCAATTGTTCTAGGTACTTTGACCATATTTCCTAGGGCAGAGATCAGAGGCATCTTGTGAATTCATTTAACCCTTCACATGAATTATGGGACTGACTCATATAGGAATTATACCTGATTTTTACCTTGGATCAAATGGAATGAGGTTTGAAGTTAGAAGAAACTGTCATGGCCCTTGGCAATGGTAAGAACATCCTCTGATTCCCATGGAACTGACTGGTGCTACCTACACCTATGGGAAGGATAATTCTATTTGATCATTGTTCCTAATGGCTAATGACTGACTAACACATACTAGGGTAGTCCAGAGGATACTTTGGTTTTCCCCCACCAAGATTAGGGAGGTCACTCACTAAACCTTTAGTCACATCATAAAATGTTTAGGTTGCAAAATTGTTGGGCATGACTGTAAGTGACTTACGCTTGTTCTATGACTTAGCAGAGATAACCAAGAAACTAGATCATAGAATAAATTGCTCAGGTGTTCTCATCTGAGGCACAAATGGCCAGCCTCAAATTATCATATTTTGGACTCCCTAAGCAAAGACTTTGTTCCTGGGAAATGCTAGGAAAAATGGAAAGAAAAGGATGACCAACAGCAGCAGAATGCATCAATAGATGCATCTCTGGAAAATCTGAAGGATCAGATGGAGGATGGATTGTCCTGGCAAAAACAGTTAGTATGTACACTATATGAGGTACAATATATGTGGTACCTTGCTCAATAGTACTAACTGTGAGAGGCATCTTGGAATCCTAGTGGACAACCATTTAAATATGAGCCAGCAGTGTACAGCAGTTGCCAAAAAAGCCAATGCAGTTCTAGGCTGCATAACAGAGGGATAGAATCAAGATCACGTGAAGTGTTAATACCATTTTATAATGCCTTGGTAAAGCCACACTTGGAATACTGTATTCAGTTTTGGTCGCCACGATGTAAAAAAGATGTGGAGACTTTAGAAAGAGTGCAGAGAAGAGCAACAAAGATGATTAGGGGACTGGAGGCTAAAACATATGAAGAACGGTTGCAGGAACCGGGTATGTCTAGTTTAATGAAAAGAAGGACTAGGGGAGACATGATAGCAGTGTTCCAATATCTCAGGGGTTGTCACAAAAAGAGGGAGTCAAGCTATTCTCCAAAGCACCTGAGGGTAGACAAGAAGCAATGGGTGGAAATTAATCAAGGAGAGAACCAACTTAGAACTGAAGAGAAATTTCCTGACAGTTAGAACAATGAATCAGTAGAACAATTTGGCTCCATAGGTTGTGAATGCTCCAACACTGGAAGTTTTTAAGAAGATGTTGGATAACCATTTGTCTGAAGTTGTGTAGGGTTTCCTGCCTAGGCAGGGGGTTGGACTAGAAGACCTCCAAGGTCCCATCCAACTGTGTTATTCTGTTCTAAACATTTGCATGTGTTTGCTAGGAATTGACACTGACTTGATGGCATATAATCATAATTAAAATAAGTGCCATTGATTTAATACAAAATCAGCTTGTACCTATTCATGAAGAATGTGAATCCATCATTTTCAAATTTATGGATGAAACACTATGAACAGTCCATCTGAAATGCAAACTCTTCAAACTGTAAAGATTTGGCTCTGTACAACATACTATCACAGAAACATATTTTAAGGGTCCTCAAATTCAACCTCATGCTCCATGCAAAAATCCAGAATAAAAAATAAACAACAAATGATTGTATCACCTGTGTTTATTGCATACAAAGGGGAGCTTACCACCTCCTCCTGTTGTCAAATTGTTACCACCATTAGAGAAGGTACCAAGGTACCGGAGTTCGAAGAACAGTTAGGTGAACATTATTGTATATACCTGATCAAGTACATCTCACTTCTATAGATAACCCATCTCATGCCTTACCAGCTCAGATGAATATAAGTAGTAACATAGACAGTAATTGCCTAAAAAGGAAACATAGCTGCAGAATTCAGTAGAAGCCAAAAAGCTTTTATTTCAAGAAACAGAATTAACAACTGGAAGGACAGAAGGGGAGAAGAGGCTGATGTTTGAGTGGGATATAACACCCAATCTGTCCTACTAACAATGGCACATTTCTACTTACATTCCATCTATTCACCCATTCAAACTTTGTTACACAAGTAAGATGCCCATAATAAAAATGTATTAAAATCTGCTCACTCATTAAATATACGCTAAAGAGATGCAAGCAGATGTTCATGGCTAGGTTTGTTACTATTCCCTGGTTACACCAGATCCATATGCCAGCATATACATAAACATACTTCCGGCCAATAAATAAATTCAATCACAAACTAGGTTTAATTTGAGGCACTTTGATTTACCTATAGCTTCAACAGAAGTTGTTTTAAAAAATAAATTTAAGAGTGGCACAAGAGTTCATGAGGAGGAGATTTTTAAAATATACTCCTTCTTTCCCTGCAGTGAACCTCTGAAAATGCTGCCTTTTCCCCAATGAGGCACCACTGAATTTTTTTTAAAGTCCTGTTATAGATGGAGGGAGGAGGAGAAAGGGAGGAAGGGAGGGAGGAGAGAAGGAAGGAAGAAAGGAAAGAAAGAAGGAAGGAAGGAAGGAAGGAAAGAAGGAAGGAAGGAAGGAAGGAAGGAAAGAAATAAGGAAGGAAGGAAGGAAAGAAATAAGGAAGGAAGGAAGGAAGGAAGGAAGGAAGGAATTCTTTCCTTTTCAGTACCAGACTTCTAAAATGCATCTGCACAGAACAATTACACATTATCAAAAGTATCAATTGTTATTTTAAAAAAATGATTATAATACGGGAAAGAAAAAAGATTGAATATCTAAACAGTTACTTCTTAAAAATTGTCACACTTCATCTGGACACTTGGAGAAAAACAGTCCTGGTTTAGAAGCATGACTGTTTGACAGGGAACCTGTAAACTAAGGTTACAGCTGTAGCATTAGTGACTTACTTCAGCATTCAACATTTCTTGGTTCTTGTTTGTGGAGGCATCGTATAATCAACTGTTCCAGTACTACTGCAAATATCAATTTATTCTGACAATAATGATGTTTGTGCTGATTTCACAATAAAGGCTAGATTTTCAATAAATGTTTTCCTTCTCATTTTTAAATAGGGTGATAGTGGTAGACACTGAAGTTTTAAAAAGTTCTTGATTCAAATCCCACCTGCCTATGTGTTTGTATTGATATATGTACCACATTCACACCCACACACATGTAGAACAGCAGAGAAATTTAAAAGCCATTTGTGCAAAAGTAAAATTATCTACAGTACATTTTTTTTCATTATCAATGTTATCTTATCAATATCAAATCTGTATAGTCTCTAACTAAAGAAAGTTAGTGAAAGTTACATGCTATTAACCTTTTAATGTTTTTGGATAAGAACTCCCATAAATTCTAGCTGGGATGCCAGGAGCAATGGTCTAGATCCAGAGTTTATATACACACTTGTATATTTGCACAACATAGAATGGGGGCAATAACTAGTGACAGATACATCATTCTGTATTGGTATACAGCCCAGCAGGGCTGGAAGTATGCAGTAGTCTGACCGGGCCATGAATTTCCAGTCAGTTCTGCATGTGACTGTCATTCAACCTCCACAAACATCTAGAAAATATTGCCAGTTGTTTTGGCATAATTCAACAATATTTTCTGCCAAGACTTAAAAATCTTGACAAATATAAGGGGACATCTGAAGTACAAGTACTTTTGCAAAGGGAAATATCAAAAAAGCAACATGAACACATTTCAAAAAGAGCACTTTCTGTTTTAGTTTTAGATCTTTACTTTTTAATCATCTGGTAAAATCTAATCCTAATGTTTCAATTTGCCTAATCATTTGAATCTCGACTTCTTCTCAAGTATTTTTTCCACCTTTTTTTTTAAAAAAGAATTTTGTAGCACTTGAATTTCTGTCAGTGATGAAACAAAAACATCTTAAATTAGTATATTCCTTAAATTCCACGTATTATAAAGTGGAATTATTATATGTGATGGGATAATTTACACACTGAAGAGAAATAGCATTAATGAGATGATAAAAAGTTCTGGAAAGTCCAGGGGAAGACATAGAAGTTATGGTGGCTTTGAATCAGTGATGGGATTCCAAATCTTTTCCTAGTTGTTCTAGGAGAAAACACTTTGTGTGCGTCCGCGCAGCACTCAAAGACTGCCCTCAGTGTCAATGCTGATGAGCTGAGCTATTTTTCAGCTCAGTTGACGCGCAGCAATCTGCTCTGCCGCATGAATCAGCTGAGCTAAAAAACAAGGGAATATAGGACAGGGAACAACGGGGGTAGGAGAGCGGCCTAACCGGAGGTGGTATTTGCCGGTTCTTCAAACTACTCGGACTTTCTGCTACCGGTTCCCCCAAACCTGTCTGAACTGGCTGAATACCACCTCTGCTTTGAATCCCTGAAACAGCATCCATTATTTCGTATTTGGAGTGAACTGCTTATGAGCTTATTATAGATTTAAGCATTGGGGAAAAATGTCAGCCAGAAGCACTGTTTTTGAACTCAGTTGGGTCACAGGAACTTTCTCTGCACTCCATTCTAATTTGCAGTTTTGCTATAATAAAAGCCCCAGATATATTGCTACTGTCTAGACATTTTATCTGAAACAAGTGTCCTTCCTAATCCCAGAGGACTTTTCTATTTTATTTCCAATAAATCAAAGTCTGTGAAGAGCTTTGGTTCTTATTAAGACATACCCTTCACAGTCCAGTGATTACCAACAGTGGCAAACCATTGACAGTTCATTTACATATAAGCGATGACTTTCATTGAGTAGTTGGCCAAAAAAAAAAAACAGTGGACATTCAGTGAGCATAGCCAATATTTCTTGCTCTTTGATGAGGATTGAGTGCCAATTTATTTATGGAAAGGAAAAAAAATTTTTTACCATCCTTACTGAGTTTGGTGTTTTGTTTTGTTTTTGCTTTTGTTTCCAAATGTAGGCAGCAGTCTTATAAAATGTCTGCATCTCAGTATTCTCTAGAGTCATTATGCCCCAGGAAGATGACAGCAGTAGTCCTACAACTCTGATGGACCCAGTTACAGCTCAGTGGGAATTTTTTGAAAACGAATTACCGTTATTGAAATAAACTATTTTTAAAAAAAAAAAAAAAGAACACAAGACTTTTGAGATCAAAAAGCAGCAATAGAGCTCTGAAAATTAAAAAAAATGCTACCCCAGTTATAAGATGGGTATATTATCACACATTATATCATATACTGCATCACTATATAGCAAAATAATATAGTGTCATGCATTACGATTCATAGAAATAAAATGAAATTGTTTTACAAAGCAGATTTTTTAATGTATTTGTATTGGTCCTATGCATATAGGAATTTTAAGTATCACCCCCTAAAGACTAAGGAGACATATTTCTATTATAAGAATGAAACTTTTCATTACAACATTAGAAATTTCCATTAGAGGAAAATGAAGTTAGAACTAAGGTTTCTTATCTATTAATTCAAGGTTCTTATCTATTAACTAAGGTTCTTATCTATTAACTCAATTCGATGCTGTTGTAAGGCTCGCTTGTCTGTCATTTGCTTCCTGACTTAGTCACTCTCTTCTAATATATGTGTTTCCTCTTGCTCCATTTGCTCCTTCTTCTTTCTCTCTCGCATGGATGCGGCAACTAGAGCACCAGCAATTCGAATATCAGCTGATTTTAGCACTGGGTGTCCTCTTGCTGTAACATAAAATAAACAGATATATGGATTATCTAAAGGGAACACAAATAAAGATGATTCTAAATTGAAATTATAATGGACAAAGATAAAGTGGCAGATTACTTATATGAAGAGTTATGTGAACTACTGCCCATTTCACTGATATAAAGCTAATATTCTATATTGCACAATATTAATACTGTACATTATAAAATATACATGATTAAGAAATCAGATACATGGATGCTTAGCCTGAGATATTTTGTTGTTATGCTTTTTCAAATGTACTTGTCTATGTGATTCGTGGATATTCCTTAACAAGTTTGATTTTTGATAATAGTGAGCTGTTTCCTAGAGGTTTCATACAAAAGAGAGAGAGAGAGGCGGGGAGAGAGATAATCAAATTTGTAGCAATATTTCATTGACTAATCTATTATATGCTTTTTAAACTAGCATGCTAATTTGACTTGGAAGACTTTTTTGGAATATTGCATAAATGCACTCCCTGTGATGTCATCCCATTTGGTTGATACCACATTCTCCTCTATGCTATACTGCGACAGATCTTTATTCCCTTCGGGAACTCCCCCTTTCCCGGGGATGGCTTTCTTGCCTATCAAGATGCTTCCTTAATGATGGATTTTGGGATCCCGAGAGGTGGCATGCGAAGAAGAGACTTCTTAGGGGTTTTTTACAGGGGTTTTTTAATCAAATTTTAAGGGGAGGGCAGGGGGGTTGATACGGATTGCTCAGACAGGCTTGGGGGGTAGTCTGACAGGGCACAGGCCAGAGCTAACTAATGGGCGCGGGTCGGGAGTGCTGGGAAGGGTTGGGATTCTGGGGGAGACATTAAGTCATTCCATTGGGGGGTTCACCATCTCTATTGTTTGTGGGAGAGGCAGATACGGTGGGGGGCGAGGGCCAAATTATGTTCGGGGGACGCAGGTCTGCTGTTTAAGAGCGATCGCACATTCCGACACTCATCACCCTTCTCACACCCCTGGGTGCTAGGGATTACAGGACCCTGGTCTCCGGCTGGTGTCGCTTAACGCCAGGTCCGTGGTACATAAGGTTCCCCTCATTTACGACATCATACAAGAGGGTAGAGCGGACCTGGCATGCATTATGGAGACCTAGTTGGGCCAAGAGGGGGGTGATCCCCTTAGTGAATTATGCCCACCAGGCTTCCGGGCGTTTCACCAGCCGAAAGCCCATGGCAGGGGTGCAGGGTGGCAGTGGTTATTAGGGAAAGTCTCAGAACTCAGGGGGTCACTGTGCCTCAGATAGGCAGGTGTGAGTCCCTTTTTGTGAAATGGGGCCTTGGAGTTCAGGTGGGCCTTTTTGTTACGTACCTGTCTCCCTGCTACGTTTCATTGGTTCTGCCGGAGCTGCTGGATATGTTAGCTGGATTGGTGGTTGATTTCCCCAGGCTTATGATCCTGGGGGATTTCAATCTGCCTTCCATTGGCGAGACATCTGAGTCAGCTCGGGAGTTCATAGCTTCCATGATGGCTATGGATCTAACTCAGTTAATTCAAGACCCCACCCATAATGGGGGACACACGCTCAACCTGATTTTTGTCTCTGGGCAGTGGATGAATGATGTAGATTTAGGGGATATTTCTATCCAACCCTTGTCATAGTCGGATCATTTCCTCATCAGGCTTGACTTTCATACTTGCTACCCCTCACCACAGGGAGACGGAACCGATTAGATGGTTCCGCCCCAGGTGCCTGATGGACCTTGAAAGGTTCCTGATGGAGCTTGGGACTTTTCCTGAATCCCTTGCTCACAACTCGACTGAAGCCCTAGTGGAAGCCTGGGATAGGGTGGCCACTGGGGCTTTGGATCATGTTGTGCCTTTGCAGACTCTGACCTGGTGTCGATCCCGGGTAGCTCCCAGGTTTACCGAGGAGTTCCAGGAGATGAAACGCTGGAAAAGATGCCTAGAGAGTGGTTGGAGGGCCAGCTGGTCCGAATCTGATCAAACACTAGTAAGAATTAATATTAAATCCTACTTAGTGGCGATAAAAGCAGCAAAACGGCAACATTTTTCCATTCTTATCACGTCCACAGATAACTGCCCAGCCACCCTGTTTAGGGTGACCTGCTCCTTACTTAACCAAGGAGCTGGGAAAGAACCCTTGCAGGGTAGGGCTGAAGAATTTGTTCAGTATCTGCAGGATAAAATCGCTCAGATCCGGACAGGCTTGGACTCTGACTGGGTAGATTCGGGCGAGTCGATGGGGATGAATCTTGTGGAGACCATCTGGGATGAGTTTGATCCTGTGACCCCTGAGGGCATGGACAGGATTATGGGGAGACTCAGTGCTGCCACTTGTGTGCTGGACCCATGTCCCTCTTGGTTAGTCTCAGCTTCCCGGGAGGTGACACAAGGCTGGCTCCAGGCAATTACCAACACTTCGTTGAGAGAGGGGTTCTTTCCCACCGCCTTAAAGGAGGCGGTGGTGAGGCCCCTCCTTAAGAAGCCTTCCCTGGATCCAGCTTCTTTAGCCAACTATCGTCCGGTCTCCAACCTTGCTTTGTAGCGAAGGTTGTTGAGAATGCGGTAGCACATCAGCTTCCCCAGTCTCTGGATAAAGCTGTCTACCTGAATCCATTTCAATCGGGTTTCAGGCCCATACAGCATGGAGACGGCATTGGTCACGTTGGTTGATGATCTCTGGCGGGCCCGGGACAGGGGCTGCTCCTCTGTCCTGGTCCTATTAGACCTCTCAGCGGCTTTTGATACCATCAACCATGGTATCCTACTGCAACGAATCGAGGGGTTGGGAGTGGAGGGCACCGTTTTATGGTGGTTCTCCTTCTACCTGTTGGATCGGTCGCAGTTTGTGTTGACTGGAGGGCAGGGATCGACCCCGAGGCGCATCACTTGTGGGGTGCCCCACGGGTCGGTTCTCTCACCCTCCTGTTCAATATATATATGAAACCACTGGTTGAGATCAACCATGCTTTTGGGGTACGGTATCATCAATATGCTGATGATACCTTTAAAGATCACTCAAATGAGAGATATAAACAAGACTGGAAAAAATGGATTGACTATATACAAAATAAATACGGGACCAAGAAATTCCAGTTAGCCTATGCTTAAGATCAGAAATGATTTAAACTGTTAAAAGTTAGTTCAGTAAGAAGAAGCTAAGGTCAATGTAGAATGTCATTAATTTCTTTATTTCTTTTTTCTCAATAGATTTTAGACTGTGTTAGTTAAAAATCCATACCGTGTACGGGTTCTGGGAAGTCGGGGGGGAAGGGGGAGCGGGTTGGGTGGGTGGAGGGAGGGAGGGGTATACAAAAAAAATTGTACTTCAATGTTTTAATGATTGACGAATGATGAAATATTTGTGTTTTTTAAAAGAAATAAAACATATTTTGAGATCAATATGCTGATGATACCGAACTTTTCATCTCTACCCCAAACCACCCAAACGATGCCCTCAACATGATATCCCAATGCCTGGAGGCTGTGTGAATCTGGATGGGGAGGAACAGGCTCAAGCTTAATCCCTCCAAGACGGAGTCGCTGTGGTTTCTGTCATCTCAATTTGTGCATCTTGTTCCATCTTTGATGATAGGGGGAGAAATTTTAGCCCCCTCAGAGAGGGCCCACAATCTGGCCGTCCTCCTGGATATGCAGCTTAGTTTAGAAGAACACCTGACGGCCGTGACTAGGGGGGCCTTTTACCAGGTTCACCTGGTACGTCAGTTGCGCCCCTTCCTGGATTGGGATGCTCTGTGCACAGTCACTCATGCCCTCGTCCTTTCTCACCTGACTACTGTA
Organism: Thamnophis elegans; assembly: GCF_009769535.1. Lineage (NCBI taxonomy): Eukaryota > Metazoa > Chordata > Lepidosauria > Squamata > Natricidae > Thamnophis > Thamnophis elegans. Next base: position 29,106,337 of record NC_045549.1, on the reverse strand, counting down.
ACGCTCTCTACATGGGGCTGCCCTTGAAGAGCACCTAGAAGCTTCAACTGGTCCAGAATGCGGCTGCGCGGGTTGCTCCCATGTTACACCCCTTTTAGGCGGCCTGCACTGGTTGCCGGTTGTCTTCCAGGTACCATTCAAGGTACTAATTATGACCTTTAAAGCACTCCATGGCTTAGGGCCAGGGTACCTGCGAGACCACCTACTGCCACCGGTAGCCTCCCACCTTCCAGTGCGATCCAACAGAGTTGGCCTCCTCAGGGTGCCGTCGGCCAGACAATGTCGGCTAGTGACCCCCAGGGCGAGAGCCTTCCCTGTGGGAGCACCTTCCCTCTGGAATGAGCTGCCCCGGGAGCTTCATATAATCCCCGACCTCCGGTCCTTCCAACGCACCCTAAAAGTTGGCTTTTCCAGCAAGCCAGCCTGGCCTGAACAAAACAAAATAAATTATTGATCACTGTTAATTTTAATTCAATTTTTTTTAAAAATTGTCATTGTCAATTTTAATTGGGTTTGGGATACTCTATTTAATTTTTTTTAACTTTTGTATTATGTGTTTCTTTTTTTTTTTTAAATATAATTTTTATTAAACATTATTACCTTTAAAAAACAGGGAGAAAAATACAGCGACATAAATACAACGACATAAGCAAAACAAATCATACATAACAATATAAAGTAAGACATACAGATACAAATGCCGTTTTAAACATACAACCCCCCCTCCCCCCCCCACGGTGACAGTCATTCACAGCCCAGTTTTTTCTTTCTTTCCTCATTATTAGGTCTCTAAGCCACATCTTCTCATTGCAAGATTCAGGGATCTATTACGGTACCTATGTTAACTTTCCCCATTTTAAGTCCCTGCTGTTCTCCTAGTCGCCTACATATACCATAGGTTCCAGCTAAGATAATGTTCTGTTTCTCCTTTGTCCCTCAGCCAACCCGTCATTCTGTCCATTTCTGCACATTCGTAGATCTTTTTAACTATAGCATCTTCCGACGGTATAGTGGTGGATTTCCAAAATTGTGCATAGGTTATTCTTGCGGCCACAATTATATGCAGGCTCAAGTGCCATATTGAACTGCTTATGTTATCTGGTTTGATGCTTAGTAACAGGTTCTCAGGTCTCCATTCAATGTTTGCCCCGGTAACCTCTTTTAACCACTTTTTAATCCTTTTCCAATATTTCGTGGCCTCAGTACAGGACCACCAAATATGATAGAATGTGCCATCCTTTCTTCCACATTTCCAACACAATGGAGATAACCCAGGAAACATCTTGGCTAACCTCGTTGGGGGGAAGTGCCACCTATAAACCATCTTGTATATGTTTTCTTTGAATGCAGTAGATGTTGTAAGTTTAATGGTCTTACTCCATAGATCCCACCATTTGCCCATTTCAATTTCATAACCTAGGTTTCTCTCCCATACTATTAGAAGGCTTTTGTCCATCTCTTCATTAGTATCTTGGCAGGTCAAAAATTGGTAGATCTTCGATAACATTTTTTTGTCTCCACCAAACAAGATCTTATCTAGCCCCTGAGGGTTTGGGTAGATCCCGAAACGTGCCTTATCACTTTTAAACCTGTTTCTAACCTGTAAATATTCCCACCATTCCAAATTCCTTCCCTGTTGCTCTAATTCCATTTTTGTTTTCATGTTGCCATCTTCTGTCATGATATCTTTATATGTTATGTTTCTTGTCCAATTAAATAGACTCGGATGCGTTAAGGCCTCTAATGGTGCCAACCAACACGGAACCCTAAGATAATATTTTTTCCTCATTTTTTCCCAGACCCCCATCAAAATATTCCGAATATAATGTCCCATGAAGTACCTATGGGGGGTGTCTCTTTCTTGCCAGAGGGAGGCATGCCATCCCTGGGGGAGGTCATGTCCCTCTATAGCCAATAGGCGCCTTCTATTCAACATCACCCAATCTTCCACCCATGTCATGATTGCTGCGTTATAGTATGCTTCCCAGTTGGGTACTCCGAAGCCTCCCAGTTCTCTGCGTTTTTGCAAAGTTTGGGCTTTGATTCGTGCTTTCTTGCCTTGCCATATAAACTGTGTCACTATTGTCTCCAAGGATTTAAAAAAAAATTTGTCTAATTTAGTTGGTGCCGTTTGAAACAAAAACAAAAATTTTGGTAATACATATGTCTTGACTGTCGCAATCCTGCCCATCAGAGACAATTGTTTGCTACTCCAATTAGTCATATCTTTGGATACCTGTTGTAGCAATTTCATATAGTTATCTACCTTGATAGAGGAACATCTCTCCATCAGCCAAATTCCCAAATATTGTACTTTGTGGGCCATGTTGATCCCTAACAGGCTTTGTACTTCCCTTTTCTGGTTCAGAGTCATATTTTTAATTAACAGTTTTGTCTTCTCTTTGTTTATACGTAGCCCCGCTATCCTACCGTACTCCTCTATTTTACGTAAAAGTTGTATCCCAGACACCATAGGGTCCTCCAGGATAAAAACAAGGTCATCAGCGAAAGCCTGGACCTTAAATTCCTGAGCTTTAGCTCGTAACCCTTTAATTTGTGTATCGCTTCTCACTATTCTAAGAAGGGGTTCTAATGTGAGGATAAACAGTAGGGGGGATAGCGGGCATCCTTGTCTTGTGCCTTTACCAATCACAATGTCACCCGCCTCTTCTCCGTTTACCAATATTGGCCCGGTTTGTCGTACATAAATTGCCCGAATTGCATTTAAGAAACTTTCTCCAAACTTCATGTTTTCTAGTTGTGACAACATAAAATTCCAATTTATCCGATCAAAAGCCTTTTGTGCGTCAAGAAACATAAAGGCCACTTGTTTATCTGGCCGAGCTTCATAATATTCTAAGGCATCCAAAATAATTCTGACATTGTCTTTCAAATGCCTTGACGGCAGGAAGCCGTTCTGATCAGGGTGTATAAATTTGTTAAGGAAAAATTTGAGTCTATCTGCCAATATAGCTGCAAAGATTTTATAATCCACATTCAAAAGTGAAATGGGCCTATAGTTTTTAATTTGGGTACGGTCAGCTCCAACTTTAGGCAAAAGGGTTATATAAGCCTCGGCCCATGATTTCGGTGCAATAGAATCCGTCAAGACAGCATTAAATATTGCTATCATCTCTTGTCCTAAAATTTCCAAAAAAGATTTATAGATTTCAACTGGCAAACCATCATCGAAACTCATAAATGTTCCTCTCCACGGAAATCTTTAGTAAAAGGCGAAAGATTTATACGATCTGAAGAGAAACCAGAGTATGTGTGTTTCTTTTAATGTCATACGCTGCCCTTGGGAGAAGGGCGGCATATAAATCTAATAAACCTAAACCTAAATCTTTTTTAAAAAAATTAGTAAAGCAAACATTTTGGCAACAGTAGAAAAGTAATTGTGAATTGTGATTGTTATGGACGGACGGACGTTGTTAAATTTACATGTTTCCACATGCTCACAGGGGATTGGTTGCCCAAACCATGGGAAGTCTAAACAACTGTCATTGGCCAGCTGATCTGCCAGAGCTCCTTAAAAGGTGAGCTGGAAGACCATTACGTATCATCTTCTGCCCCCTTGGTGAGCCGGAACAAGTTTTACCACCTGCACCAATGGGAAGGAGAGATGGTGAATGATTTCGTGGCCAACTTCTGAGAAATCGCAACCCGGTGCGAATTCATCAACCCAGAGGAAATGATGAAGGACTGGATCATCCTAGGAATGAGAGACCTCTCCTTGCAAAAGAAACTGCTGATCAGAAGGGGAGTCTCACTCAAGGATGAGGTCGAGGAACCACGGGCAGCAAGTCATCGGATAACTCGGCAGCGCATGTAAGGAAAACCAGTGGGGTACACCAAATGTTCAGGGAACCCAACTGGGCATCCGAAGTTCTGAACTACGACAATGAAGAGGATGATGCCGCCGCCATCCACTGTGTGTACCCAGAGAAGAGACAAAATGCAAAGGACATAGAGGGCAGGCAGCCACGTTGTCCAGGCTGCATGGGATTCCATTCAAGAGCGGTATGCCATTTCCGGGAAGCCATCTGCCGCAGATGCCACTGGAAAGGCCACATTGCCAAGGCATGCAGCGCAACCCAGCCCACCCCGCCCCAGCCTAGACCCACAGCTCTGCAGGGGAGACCAAACAACCCATGACCCAGCCAACAGCAGAATAGGTGGAGAGAGGAACAGTACCAAGCCCAGAGGGAGATCCATCACACCACTGTGGGCCACTCAGATGCCTACAAAGGGGAGAAGTTCCATGTCACAGTGACCATTGAAAGGGAACCATGCAAGATGGAGCTGGACATAGGATCATATTTTACAATTTTGTCCTGGCAGACCATTAAGAAATTGAACCCGACAGCCAGCAAGAAGCTCCTCAAACCACCAAATGTCTGGCTCAACGACTACCAGGGGAACCGGATCCAAGTCCTAGGAAGAATGGAGGTTGAGGTGGTGTTCCACGAATTCCAGGGCTGTCTACCCCTCATGGTCATTTCCAGCCATTGACCGTCTCTACTGGGAGTGGAATAATTCAAGCCCCTGGGGCTAGACATCACCGGCCTGCATCGAATTTCAACCCATGACCTGGATCGGCTACTGGCAAAGTTCATGGACATCTTCAACAGGGGCCATTTCATTTAACCTAGACCTCCATGTAACCCCCATCAGGCTCAAACCCCAAAGGATCCCCTTTGCTCTATGGCCCAAACTGGATGAGCAATTGGACAAACTAATTGCCCAAGGAATCCTTGTGCCGACTGACCATGTGGCATGGGAAACCCCAATAGTCACCCCGTGAAGCCAGATGGTTCCGTCCGCCTCTGCGTGGATTACAAGTGTACGCTGAATAAGGCCTGACAGCAAAGTGTGTACCCAGTGCTAGTTGTGCAATATCTGTTGCATTCCCTAAGAAGCGGGAAAATATTCGCCAAACTGGACCTGGCCCAGGCATACCAACATTTGCCTATGGGTGAAGCCACCATGGAAGCACAGACAATAGTGACCAACAGGGGGGCTTTCAAATGCTCCAGACTGCAGTTTGGAGTCAGCGTAGCCCCAGGACTGTTTCAGTGTTTAATGGAGCAGCTACTGCATGGAATCCTGAGGGTGGTGCCATACTTTGATGACATATTCATCTCAGGGGACTCCATAGAGCAGCTGATGGAACACATGTGCGAGACTTTGGGAGGAGAAGGGACTTAAAGTGAACCCAAAGAAATGTAAAATCAGTGTGAGGCAGGTAGAGTTCCTGGGATACCTCATAGATGGGTCTGGAATCCACCCCACCAACAGCAAAGTAAAGGCCATTAGAAACGCCTCCACCCCAAGAAACAAGACAGAGCTCCAAGACTATTGAACGTTTATAGTATTTTTTTTACAACAGAAGGTCACCATTGCTGAGCTGCTGCATAAGCTCCTGGGAAAGATAGCACTGTGGACCTGGATACAGAAGGAAGACTGGGCTTTCGCAGCGGTAAAAGAGCTCCTATCTTCCAACAGCATGCTTATCCAGTTCAACCATACTTTTCCAGTTTGGATCACCTGTGATGCTTCCCTGGAGTTGGAGCGGTCCTCAGCCATCACCTACTGGCTGGATCAGAGGCTCCCATAATCTATTACTCCAAGACCTTGTCCCCAACTGAATGCAACTACAGCCAGATCGACAAGGAAGCCTTGGCTGCAGTCGCAGGGATCAAGAGATTCCATGAGTGGCAGACATTTCAAACTCATCACGGACCATAAACCACTGCTGGGGCTCCTCATCAGGAACCAACAAACCCCACTGTACATGTCCCCAAGGATGACCAGATGGACCATTTTTCTCACAGCGTATGATTACGAGCTGATCCACCGCCCAGGGAAGGACACCAGCCACACCGATGCACTCAGCCATTGCCCATTACTGGAGCTGGTGGAAGACCCTGCCCACACCACCATGGTACTGCTGATTGACATTGACCCAGCCAGCCCGGCCACCACCAGGGACATCGCCGAGCACACACAAAAGGACAAGGGGTTGCTAAAGGTTCTGAGCTGGGTGTTGAGGGGGTGGCCACAGGAGAAGCTGAGTGAGGAGTTCCACAGCTACCAGAGTAAGCAGGCAGAACTATAAACTATCAAGGGTTGCTTGTTGTGTGGGGAGAGAGTCATCATACCCCAGAGGCTGCGGAGGCGAGCCATAGAAGCCCTCACCCGGGGATAGTACGAATGAAGGCACTAGCCCAGAGCTACATCTGGTGGCCCAATATGGATAAGGACATCATGGTGTGGGTAGCCACTTGCAGGCCCTGCCAGGAGACATGATCAGCCCCACCCCGGGCACCTGTGCGAGAGTGGGAAGCAGCCAAGGGACCATGTTCATGCATCCACATCTACTTCATGGGACCAGTGGAAGGGTAGATGTTCCTGATCGTGGTGGATGATTACTCCAAATGGCTGGAGGTCATTATCATGCAATCAACCATGGCAGTGGCCACCATCAGAGCTCTCTTTTTGCAACCCATGGCCTACCCAACACCCTGGTCTCTGACAACAGCCCACAACTGACCACCAAGACGATGGAGGCATTCCTCACAGAGTAAGGGATCTGGCATGTTCTCATCACCCCATTCAATCCAGTGAGCAATCGACAGGCCGAGCGAATGGTGAGGCTCACAAAAGAAACCCTCACCCAAATGGGAGCAGGAAGCTGTCAGGAGAAGGTTGACCAATTCCTTTTCACCCAACACATCACCCCCCATGTGACCACCAACAAAAGCCCAGCAGAGCTATTGATGGGGGGAAGACTGAGGTCTAGACTTGACCTGTACCACCCGGACTACCTTCCAGAGAACCCCCTGGATTCCGCTCGACCAACCTGGGAGTTTAACATAAACAACTAGGTATTCGCCCACAACTATGCAGGGTACACGACTTGGCTGGCAGGCTGAATTGTGGCCATCACCCAGCCGAATTCATACCAAGTGGAGCTAGAGGATGGATGAATCTGGAGGAGGCATATCAACCAGCTCCGACACCGCGTGGGGGATGCTGAATTGAGGAACCAGGGCAATTAGATCACACCCGCCAGCTCAGAACAACTTCCAGAGAACTCCAGGTCTCCACCCCGTGGAGCATGCTCAATTGCCAGCTGGGAAGCAGACGGGCAGGAACCTGTCCTACCAAGCCAAGATATCGAGGGACAACCGTCCAACCTGAGCCATGAACACATAGCTGCGTCCAAAGCTGTCCAGCAAAGAAATGGCATCTCAGGAGCTGAAGGAACAAGGCCAAAGCTCAACTCGTGGGCCGAGAAGCTCCAGAAGGTTACTTCCCAGGCATCCAGAGGAACAGCAGGCTCAACTGCAGTGGCCAAGCTCCCAGGGACAAGTGATCTGCACAGTTCAAGTAGGAGACCGGTGCACCCCACCTACCTGAAAGACTACATCACCTACATAGGCCAGGGATTGGACATTGTTCATTGTAGGAGGGAAGGGGTGTTACGTACGGACATACATTGTTAAATTTATATTTTTTCACATGCTCACTGGGAATTGGTTGCCCAAACCCCGGGAAGTTTAAACAACTATCATTGGCCTGCTGGTCTGCCGGAGCTCCTTAAAAGGCGAGCTCCGGCAGCCCAGCTGGCAGAGTGCAGTCACTTACTCTTGCAATAAAAAGTGCTGAAACTCACTCGCGCCTCTCTCCTGCTGCTTCTTGCCGATCTAACAGTGATAATAATCTTTGAAGTAATAAGAGCTTCAGAGTTACAAAGTGGAAGTTAACATAAGCAATGCTAACCAAGTAAGTGGTGGAACTTATCTTCCTCTAGAGGGCAGAAAAGATTCCCCAGAATTAGAAGAATTAATACAGCCCATGGTATGATAAGAAGTTTTCTTCAAATTAACTTTGTAGTAAAACAGACAAGGGAGAATTAGACTTAGAAATTCACCTCTCCTTTAATTAAAAGCCTTGGGAAATGTATTACCCAACCCAGAGGTTGAAACAAAAGCCCTAAAGACTTTTAACTGTGGCTAGCTATGACGAAGGAAAAAATTCATCCAAGTAAGCCACCTGGGAAAATTATTATCTTGAGAAGCAAGGTTTGAATAATTATAATAACATAATAATGACTATGAAAATAGAAATCAGTATGGAATTTGTACCCTGTTTCCCTGAAAATAAGACCTTCCCAGATAATAAGCCCAATCAGGCTTTTGAGTACATGCAGTAAAATAAGCCCTCCCCCGAAAATAAGTTGTCTCCAAAAATATTGCAACACAGCAGCAGCCATGAGATGACCATGCTCGCTGCCTACTACACCTCAAAAATAATAAGACCTCCCCGAAAATAAGGCCAAGCACTTATTTCGGGGATCAAAAGAAAATAAGACACTGTCTTGTTTTCGATGAAACACGGCATGGATCAGGACATTGTTGAGGAAGGGGTGGCTGAAGTCAAGGTATTATAGGCTGGGCCCAAGTAACTATTAGTTGCTACTTCAGAAAGGGCTGCAGGGATTAGCAGGTATTGTCAGTTGGGTAGCAGTTATGTCTCTTTTAAGTCTGAAGTGCTTGTAAATAGGAGCGGCTACTGCTGCTCTGAATGCACAGGTCGCTCATACCACCTTTATGAACAGAAAGCCATTTATTTTGCTTTCAAACTGAACTGAAATGTAGTCATGAATAAATGAGAGAAACTGAATAAAAATCAATTTGGCACCAAGATCTTAGATCATGTAGGTAGCCTATCAATGATTTCAACATCCAGCAAGTTGGACCAAACATTTGTTTTAAAAAGCATTGGCAATTACTTGTACTACTATACAATTACTAGTATAAATTCTAGTTACTAATTTATATAGTAATGTAATTTTCTATTTCTGGGACTTTACTGTATTTAGTAATTAGCAGAGATACTAGGCATGGCAATATAAAATTATGGTTGCTCAGATTCAAAATTTTTAAATATTTTATAAGAATGTGATTACATTAGTATTATCCATTCTTGTTAACAGAGACTGTTAGATTAAAAAACATTTGAACTGTAGGTATTTAAATGTACATATTCCAGATCCCCCCCCCCCAAAAAAATACATGAGAATAAAATGACTTCACTATCTGGAAATTTTGAAGTAGAGAATATTTGCTATATTTTAGGATTCTGAATTGAACCGAGATGGAAGGTCTGTTGTGTTGGCCAAAGCATCAAAATATAGCTATAGTTATACAGAACATCTTCATATTTTCAAGATTTGAAAATATGGAGATTTTAACACCAAGTAATCAGAATGTTTTGAGAGTATTGAAATACATGTATGAGACTCAGCATTCTGCAGTCTGGAAAGTAAGTTAGGAGATTCCCAAAGGTCGGCATTGAGTTATAAATAATCAGAAGAACCATGAAATAACAACATTCATTGAATAGCTTCAATTCATTCATAATAAATGCCCAGATCCACTGCAAATTTATATGCTGTCAAGAGTCACTATGGATAGTAAGATATAAATTAATTAAATAAATAAATACATAATAAATAAATAATAGTTAGAGATGATTTCCTCAGCCTAAAGCAAAAGTTAACAAAATAGAGATGAAACTAAATGTAAGGAAACACTGAGGTATATGCAGTTTGAGAAAAATCAACCATAACTTGATAGCTGTATTAATAATATACTATTATTATATTATTTATAATTAACCATAAAAAATACCTATGTTGGATTTTTTTTTAATGAAGTGCCCTGTATTTGTGAAAAAAGCATATTTGATGTGAAGTAATGGTAATCAACAGCATCATAATTTTATTAAACAAATTTCTGGTATGTTTATACTTGAAAATATTTGTGTAATTTGAAACTATATATCAAAATGTTTGTTCCAGCATAGTGCCTTATTCATTTGTAGAAAGAGCTATTGGATCAGGTAGGTGGAACATATCCTTTTAAAATACTTAATAGGATGGAGCTTTTATTTGTAAGGGAAAAGGGCCACAAAACAAAATGATTATAGTGATGATATCATATTAAATGTTCTGGACTAGTTCTGCAAAAAATAAATAATGACAATTAATATTACAGTTACCACCACTTGTCCAAGACAGATAAATTTCTTCATGCAATATATAATTGACAAGGGATTGCTTTTTTTAGAAGATTGTATAATAACCGCTAGTCAAAGCAACTTTAAAAGATAGATAAAAAGTGATTTATAAAGTAAGCAATTATCACAATGTTCAAAGATGGAATCTTCTGTGGGACAATGCAGCTCAATGTCCTAATCTGAACTTTTAACTGAAAATATATAATTACATACATTTTCAATCTAATCTACCAGAGATTATTTTAAAAAAATAATCTCTATAAAAATCTCTATAAAATACCATCCCAAAACCAAAAGGGGAAAATTGGAATCTGGAATGATAAATGAATAAAGGGAAACAGATGGAAGTCATAACTGCAAGAAGCCACAAACTAAAAATTCTTTTGGCAGTATATGTGAAAAGCTAAACAGACTTTTATAAAATACTGTATTAGCAGGGACACAAAAGAACCACTTTCTATTTTCTTAAAAATAAGACTTGAGATATTTGACAGAGACTAGCATTTTATTTTGTACAAAAAATAAATTTTGTGCTAAAATTATTATCCGATATAAGGTTACTTTGAATAAATTGTTCCTGAGACTTTGTTAGCAGTGAACAAATGAATAGGCATATGGCTCAATTTTCACTGGGCTTGCAAAGATAATTGTTTTGCCAACTATTTAAGCTTGTTACATGGGGGCTTTAGAAGGCAGGCAAGGACAGGTGGGGGCACATGAACAAGCTTATACTGAGCCATTTTCTGCTTGCCGTGTTCCTAGCCTTCCGGTCTTGAGAGGTTATAAAGTGGTTTTAAGTCTGTCATGTCCTATCCCAAATTTATGCCTCTATATAAATATGCAGGCTAAACTGCAACCCAAACCCAGGTCCAAGTGGCTTTGTGCCTTTACAATTTCCTCCACTGTAAGATTTTTAAACTTCTACAATAAATTAGTGTTTCTCAACTTTAGCATGTCAGTTCTCACATTTTTAAGACTGTTTAATTCATTATTTTGGATACCAGGTTGCTGCTCTACTCCTGTAGGAAGGAGAGCAAATTAAGGTACTTGCATACGCTTCATTAATCCCTCCTAGAATTAATCCTGCTAAATATTTGGTATTAGCATCTCCCACACGGCCTGGTATCAACATTCCTCAGTACATATTCAGAAAGCCTGGGAGCCTGATAACCTGCTGTACCAGAAGAACATACAAAGGCTTGCCCTCTGAAACCACTTATTAACAGCCTTTATCTAAACCTATATAAAGCATGTTGCAAAGACAACTGACAATTGCCAAAAAGGGAGCATACAATTAGTATCTGAAATAATTGTGATTATATTTTGTGCTAATATTAGCACTTTAAAACAGAACAATAATCCCAGACTGCATTATTGTGAAGGCCACTCAGCTGGTGATACAAAGCAATGGATGACAATTCTTGATTGTTGATTACATTTTGATGCTTTGCACAAGCAGACGCCCTCACTCTTATATAAATGTAAAGCACTTCGGAATTAATATTTTATTGTAGCATTGATCAGATTCTTTGCTTATTTTGGGGTGTCTTGTGGTTACAGAAGCAAACTATTGTAATATGTTCAGTAAGTATCTATTAACACAAAGTTTTATCTAAGTCTCTGGTTGCATGCAGTGAATGGGATATTCTTCTTTCAGTGGTTAATGGTTCTTTTCTATGAAGCACAAGTTAAAAGGAGCAGAAATTTATAGTTCTCAGTTAAGATCTTGGAGCCAAGCACCTCACCTTCACTTGACATCTCATCCAGCACAGATTTTGCCAGCAAACACACATGATAACATCCTAATTAGAAATTAGTATTTTTAACAATAGGGCTATATGATAAATTATACTGTGTACTAGAACAGGGAAGTAGAGTTATAGCAGAAGACTATTTTCATTCTACAAAGCTTAGTATTTAAACATCACTTCCAGTTCTCATCCTGTTGGACTGAAATCTACTATTTTCATTAAACTTGGAATTATGATAATAAATTAATTCATGAACATACAATAAACTATATTATAACGTGTGTTTTTTGTTTAATCCCCTTGCAAAACTCTCTTTCAAGTTTAATTCATTATATTTTAGCAGCAACTGCAGGAAGATTTATTTCTCTGCTGTTTATTTTTATTTTTTTAAATTAAACAGCAGAGAAAATTTGTAAAATCAAAGTAACTGGGATTCTGATATGTGTATGTTGTAAAGTTACCGTTCTGTTATATTCAGCTTACCTTTTTAAATGCATTTTATTATAGCATGTGCAATGAGGTCATATTTTCCATTTGTAGGAACAAAATGCCACATAGTATTTATCATTAGGTGTTTTGACCCTGAAAATATGCTTTCTGAAGAATTATTTATTATGGTATCAATGTCTGACTAACGGAAGTTTTAATTATGTAATATATCTAAATTTTTAGTGCTATTAAAAGAAGGAATTTCCTATACATTCACTAAATGAAGCATTAGGGGTGCATATTTTCTGCATATTCAATCAAAAGCAGCCTCTTCTTAAATAGGCTGAAGAGGCCATTTCAGGAAACTGTTTTTCTACATCACAAAATGACTACATTGTGTTGATTATTTAATCCAAAATGCTCAATCTCCTGTAAAGTCCTTGACTTGCGACCGGTCTTAAGTCCTCGACTTATGACCGGCTGCAAGTCCTCGACTTACTTCTGACAGCCCAGCAACCAAAGGCTTGCACCTATTGACTAAGATGCACCAGGCTGGAAACGGGCTTTTGCCATGCCCCTATTGGTTGCTCTGCTTGACAGCTCCCGTATAAATAGCTGTCAAGCAGAGCAAGGTGCTGAAGTTGTTGATACCTGCGTTCTAGTTATTTTGTACTAATAAAAGTTGTTGCACATACCTCAATGAGAATGAGGCCTCATTCTCCATCAAGAATATAAAACTCTGAAAAACCAAAGAGCCTTTTCAAGAAAGGACCCTTGATTAAGTTCTTCTTAGGAGGACATCACTATATTTTACTATCAGTATAATTTTGACATGGTTCTTGTCTCAAGCTAGTTCAGTTCTTCTGATTGAGATCCTGATAGTTATCTTATCTTATTTTAGTTATGTTATGTATATGTCCTTTCTAATTTCTGCTGCTTGCGTTATTTTTATCAATATATGTGCATTTGGGTTTATGTTTATTTTCTCTATATTGTTCTATATTTAATTGACTGGATATGACTCATTGGGACATTATGCTTATTTAAACGGGATGCATTACAAATGCAACACATTCTACCAACATTGTTTGTTGAATAGTCTTGTTCATGCCCTAGGATATTTTTTTCCATTGCTGTTCACCAAATAGGTGACAGAATTATATCAATGCTAAGCATGCTCAGTCATCATTAGTGTATTCTGGATTAGGGATGCCTTTAGGTTTTTCTAATTTGAATTTGTTTGCAAACTGAGTTTGTCCCAGATCATTGTCAGCTCTCTCATGTGCACAAGGTACTTCTTTGACTACATATGAATTTACACATAGATAACAAGTCCAATATTAAAATGCAAAGATAATTAAATATGTCTTGCATATCAAAATAACTTAATGCAACTTGAATACCTTGATATATGGGTCAGAAGGGTCATTCTAATACTCTAGCTCAGATAGAAAAAATATACACATTTGAAGTTGCTTCTGTGGGAAGAAATATCAATCTGGTTCAGTTCCAAGCTGGGAGAAAGACACTGGAAACATGGAGGCTGATTGGAAAGATGGTTTAATGATGAATAGAACCAACAGCAGTCCTGTATCATCTGACAAAATGGAGTTGAGAGGTGGGGGGGTGTTATACCTTCTTTGGGCTTTGCATTTGAACTTCCTCTTCCTGTGCAAGAGCATGTATTCTATTGTCAGGTTCCTATGGGGTCACGTAGGGGTTATAGCTGGCTCTACAGGCAAAAGAGGAAATGCAAATCCTATATGTTTGTCTGAGTTCCCAGGTTTGGTTGAAGTTTGGACTGCTCTGGGGAATCATGCAATGTCTGAAATGCCCTTAGGAGATTGTGCAGTGTAGCGAGTTCTGAATCTTCTGCTAAATAGTAGTGGATTAATCCTATTATGTCCTGGAGGACCATGTCCTATTCTTCTTAATCCCATCATCTTGGATCTGAAGGTCTTTTGTTTTGTAGATAGGCTGGCCTAATCTTTCTTAATAGGGACGAAAAAACTGCTGGGGGTGGTGGTATTAAGAGTAGTTTTCTTCCTGCCACTAAAAAAAGCATGTTTCTCCATTTCTCATTTAGGGAAATATAATCTGCCTTTTTTAATATTCCTCAAAATATTTCATTCTTCCGGAAGGGGCAGGTGGCTTCCCCCACTTCATTCCTGAAATCTACAATCAAGTAGATTCAAACAAATTAGCTACAAGGTACATTTCAATTAATATTGTGATGTTCCCAGCATGTTTAATTAATAATCAATCAGGAGGATCAAGTCACATGAATAATAAAATGCTGGATACCATTCTGGTGCTTTAGACTTTGTATGTAAAACATCACATTTCTACATAGATTTTTCTCACCTGACCCACCTGATAGTGCCTACTCTAGTGGCAATCTGGAAACTGGTAAAAACCTGAGTCTTTTGGAAGACCTTTAGGAATTGACTTTTTGAATAGTTGGCACCAGTGTGTAATGTAACGTGATGCTTTGTATTGATTATTGTTATTTTATTTTATCATTAGTATCTGTAGATTAACTAAATTAGTCTTTTGTATTGAAGTGGTGGATAAATCACACAAAACAAGTCAACAAATGTTGGCCAAATGCACATGGTTAGCTAAGAGTAGAACCATTTCAATCTATGGAGATAGGTTTGTTTGTTTGTTTTTAAAAAAACAGCCTCATAATTTGTTATAATGCCAAAGCATGGCTTGGAATTTGCAAATGAGTGGGTATCTGCTGCAGAACAAAATGTCTTAGCCACTTATTCTTCTTGCATAATAAAAATATTTAGCATTTAGAGTCTATCAACAAATGTCAACATCATTTCATGTTATCTGGCCTTCGTACCTCTTTAAAAAGCACTAGAAGCATAATGACATCATTAGTAGTAGCTGAAGTATTTTGCCTAAAGGTCTTTTATTCATTCTCCTTTATTAAAACTGGGGAAGATGCATCTTGTAGATTGAATCAAGTTTTGAAATATGAAGATGGGAAGACCTTTAATAGGAATTAAGGAATTGTGACTTAGATTTGCATATACCTTGACTGGGGGATTTTTTTCTTGCTTTCTTTTTTCTGCTACTTTCTAAAGCTTTGCTGTGGATCCTGCTTTGTTTTGAAGATTGTGACATTTCTTAAATAAAGATTGTGACATTTCTTAAATAAAGATTGTGACATTTCTTAAATAAAAATGCTCAATAAGAACAACACAATTTCTCATGGTTAAAAAATGTGTGTGCATTCATAAAAATCAGTGCAAATATATCTATTAAGAGATAAAAAAATAAATGTAAGATATATTTGACACACATGGCCCTGAAAATAACCAGTGTTAGCTAGACACAATTAAGTTTTATTCAAAGAATGAAAATTATTTCAATAGTTAATTGTGCACTGAAAAGTATGCACAATATGCTTGAGTTTTCAGTGCATTAAGCAGATTGATCCTGATATTGCAATTCTCTGTTGATTTCAACAGAATTTAGATACTTAAATGTTTGTAGCCTTATGTAACGTTATGGTGTCTTATGAGTACATCTATAGATTTCAAATTGAAAATCTTTTATCTGACAGCTTTTTTACAAGCAAACATGTTAAACAAAAATAGAATTCTTTCTTGGTAATTTATGTAACACTTCTGAATGACAAAATAATAAAGTAGAAAAAAGTACCATATTTTCAAGTTTATAAAACACATGAACCATTAACTAATTAGCTTATTGAAAATTGAAAATAATTTTAAAAGGTAAGTATGACACTTGTAAATTCTTGGCTATGTTAACCAGACACATCAATCATATTTTAGCCAAGGGTTGTGCAGATGCAGCCAATGAGATTGTATACTTCTTAGTTGAGCCAATTCAGATGCCAGCACAATCTCAGATTGTCTTGTTATATAACACAATTCCATCCTTATGACATCCTAATTTATTTTCTCAATTATCCTATTTTTACATCTTGTTACTATTATTGTTAATATTAATAATCATTAATATAATTAATAATCATTAATCATAACATTAACCTACCACCTGCTTCCAATTGATTCTGGGTGGTTTACAAATTATTAAACACATTTTAAAACAAGGAACAATACAAAAAGCACAAAAGCAACACAAAACAAAGGAACCGTTATGGCAGAGAAAGCAAATTAAAAGGAAGAAAAGGGACATCAATCATCCTCACCAAAGGGTGAGGAGAATATCTATATCTTCCAAATAATAGTAGAGTTGGAGGAGAATTTAAATTTCAAGGAGAATCACATACCAGTGGATATTTAGAGAAAATCTGGGGTCTCAATAGATGACATTGCTTAAATCAATGGAAATCAACACACAAGCTTCCAGATCAAACCAGCCAGGCAAATAGCTAATAAAATCATCAGAATTTGCAAATGTATTATCCAGTATATCTAAAATTCAAAAATTTTCAAAAAATTCAATTTTTCTGTGATTTTGTGGGCACTTGGTGGGCATGGCTTGGTGGGTGTGGCAAGGAAAGGATACTGTAAAATCTCCACTTCTTCCTGATCAGCTGGGACTCGGAAGCACAGAATAGATGGGGGCAGGGCCAGTCAGAGGTGGTATTTACCAGTTCTCCAAACTACTCAAAATTTCTACTACCGGTTCTTCAGAACTGGTCAAAACCTGCTGAATACCACCTCTGGTGTTGTTCCTATCTTACATATGGGACTGAAACATAATGAGTTGCCTGAGCTATTAAGACAATAGTTGCTTTGGATAGTGAGAAATGCAGGTATAAATTTAATGCATAAATAATCACTACAAGCAAGTGCTTTCCTGCATTTTCAGTCACCATCGTACCCAAAAGTTAGACAGATCAAAACATTATCTCTTTATTTAATTTATAATCATTCCTTGAAGAATTTTCTTCTCTAAATCTTTACCTTCCAAACACATAGCCAAGTACTTACTATAGTATTGAATATAAAATTATATAAATAATGCATCTCACATATCTGCACATACATAAGTGTTCTGACCCCCCAGCCTGTGAATAAACCAGAACACAGGCTTGGCTGTTTGCCACTGTTCAATTACTGAGATAACAAATCCTTTGGCTGAGGGCCCAGGCAACTCACCTTCAATAGAGTAGCTCTGCAGTAACCCAGATAATTCAAATGAAGCAACGCAGATAGTCTAAACGAACAGACACAGCTAGAATACACAGATAGATTTTCTTAACTACTAATTCGAACAGTTGTTTCCTGCAAATGTCCCCTCCCAATGCCTCATCTATAATCTCTCTTGGGAGGGGCCAATCAACAACCACCTGTGCTTAATCATCTTCTGTGAGTTTGCCTACAGAGTTGCTGCTTCCGTTTTTCAGCCCTTCTCAATCTAGCATCAGGAACAGACTGTCTTTGATCCGCCCCACTGCTCCATGACTCAGGCGCCTCCTGGTGGCCAACCAGCCTCTCTGGTCCCTGCTCTGAGTCTGATATAGTCTCATATGGTTCCTCGCTATTCAAGTCCATCAGCAGTTCAAAAGGATCCTGCTGGACCACAACACATAAGTGTCCTATGCAAATTGCCAGTGAATCAGTTTTTGTATTATGCCATGTTACAAAGTAAAATGTATAATCTTGGGATTATACAAATCATAGATTGACAGGTTATGGGCACTGAAATAATAGTGTTTTAAATTCCATACTCACTTGCACTGATAATGTCACTTAGTTGGGTCATAAAACGTCTGTAAGCAAACAACCCAGTTCAGACTTCATGAAGAACTCCAAAGTGAAAATTCTCAGAGTGCATCATAAAGTCACTTAAAGCAACATCAATACCATTTAGATAGTACACTGAATAGAATACAAAGATAGAAAACAATTAAAGCCACTATCCTAACATTGTTAAAATCAAGCTAGCTAGAAAACAGAGCTATCAAAGAGATTTGTCTTAAGGTAAGGCTAAGCGGATCAATGTGTCTGCTAGACTTGTCTCCTTGGGGAGGGCATCAGAAACATGGGGATATGTATCTATACATATATTTTAAAACTTAAATTCAAAAGCTATTTCAAGAATGAACATTGTATTAATGATTTATATATATTTTTTGGAAATTATACTTGTCAATTTTTTTCCTGTTTCGGAGACAGGATCACATACTTGACATCTCTAAATTTCTTGAACTGACTGCAGATTTAAAGCTGTTCTTCTGTCTCTGATTAGTCAGGAAACAGTTGTCTCAGAAAAGGAAGAACACAGTGCTACTTATTTTATCAAACTCTAATTGCATACACTCACAAATGAATATGTTACATTCTCTCCTTTAAAAGACATATCATGTTACTTAAATGCCTTGGTATATTTTGTTTGAATGTTTTATTTTGAATACACATCTTTTTGTTCTAACTGCTTTACAGAGATCCATAAGTTTAGATTTTTCAGCATGTACAATCCACCAACACAGGGCATAAAATAGTATAGAACTCTGCAGATTTTTAACAGAGCAGAATAATAGAATGACAAGAGTTGGAAGGGACCTTGGGCTTCTAGTCCAACCCACTGCTCAGGCAGGAAGCCCCATACCATTTCAGACAAATGATTTTCCAATCTTTTCTTTAAAACTTATTGGAGAATTGACAACTTCTGGAGGCAAGTTGTTCCACTGATTAGTTGTTCTGTCTGGAAATTCCTCCTTAGTTCTAGGCTGCTTCTCTCCTTAATTATTTTCCATACATTGCTTCTTGTCCTGCCTTCAGGTGCTTTGGAGGACAGGTTTCTCTTCTTTGTGGCAACCCCTTAGATATTGGAACACTGTGATCATATCACCCCCTAGTCCTTCTTTTCATTAAACTAGACATACCCAATTCCAGCAACGGTTCTTTATAGGTTTTAGCCTCCTGTTCACTAATCATCTTGGTTGCTCTGCATTCTTTCTACAGTCTGAACATCTTTTTTTACATTGTGGCAATGAATATTGGATGCAGTAGTCAAACTACTAAATAGTGTAGGATAAAGATTAGTCAAATAAATCCTATCCGACCATTCTCAATTTCAAAATGGAGGCTAAACTGGAGGGGAGCTGCATTCTAGGCAAGTGAGGAGAAAACATTTCTTTGACATATGAAAGCACAACCATGATCAATTTTTTGTCTTCTTTCCCATGTATCTGCAAGTTGCTTGTGCTTCCTCTTTTGTTTTTGTTTTTTTAGATAAAGGTAAAGGCTCCCCTTGCACACATGTGCTAGTAGTTCCTGACTCTAGGGGGCGGTGCTCATCTCCATTTCAAATCCGAAGAGCCAGCGCTGTCCGGGGACATCTCTGTGATTATGTGGCTGGCATGACTAAACACCGGAGGCATACAGAACATTGTTACCTTCCCATCAAAGTGGTCCCTATTTTTATACTTGCATTTTTACATGCTTTTGAACTGCTAGGTTGGCAGAAGCTGGGACAAGTAACAGCA
Organism: Thamnophis elegans; assembly: GCF_009769535.1. Taxonomy (NCBI): domain Eukaryota; kingdom Metazoa; phylum Chordata; class Lepidosauria; order Squamata; family Natricidae; genus Thamnophis; species Thamnophis elegans. The sequence continues at coordinate 29,086,627 of NC_045549.1, read as the reverse complement.
GCTCACTCTGTTATGCAGTGCTAGGGATTTGAACTGCCAAACTGCCAACCTTTCTGATCGACAAGCTCAATGTCTTAGCCACTGAGCCACCGCATCCTTGTTTTTTTAATCACAGGATTAATTTTCTATTTTCTGTGACCCACCTTCAAATGTTCAGTAGTGAGCCCATGTAAGTGTTTGTATGTTATGACAGTCCAGAAGACTGTTGTTCTTGGAGGTTATGGATTATACGGGCACGTTATAATGAGATACTTAAAAGATTTCCTATGCTGTGAGCTGGCTGATGAAATGTATCACTGTTGATTCTGCTGACCTTTCAGGATACATCTGACATCCTTAAGCTTTGGCATATTCATGTGTATACTGGTTGTGTTACAACTAGAGTCAATTGTGTTGATTTCATAACTGACTCAATGGTAATCTCTTATCAAATATAGAAGTGTTCCACTTAAGGAATATTACTGAATTTTCCTGCATCAACATTGAGGGTAGGACACTGAACCACATAAGTGCAAGTGCACTTCTGCGTATGACAGAAATAATACTGTGGTGCTATTTAGAGGTCTCGGAAGAGTTATGAAAGACTGCCTTGGGGCAGTGGGAAAAGATTTAGCTTGTCATTCTGGACATCTAAATCAAACACTCTTCATTTGACTTCTTGTGAAGCTCTATTAGGAGCAAATGATATTAGGAATGGAAATGGGAAGCCTCAGAAAAGGTATCTTTGGGGATGCTTTTTCCAGGAGAAAATAAACCTATCAGCAAAACTAAGCTAAGCCATCAACCCACCCCCTAAGATTTGATTTAATGAAGATTGCAGGTGGCAAATTCTTCAAATGGGTTGGTTATGGAAAGATAATCAGTAATAATTAACAAACCCTCCAAGGCTTTACTAAGATTAGATTTGCTTCTTCCCACTTACTTTCCCTATGCTCCAAGCTAAAAAAATCCCAACCAATCTAAAGGCTAAGAAAAGTATCACTCCCTCATTACATGGTTCCTCTGGTGCTTATCAATGATTTCCAAAGCATAGTTTCAAATAAAAGAATTTCCTAATGTTGTTGCAATGCTAAAAAGGAATGGCCTTTTCCTTCTCTTTAAATTGCAATTTACAGTAGTGTTTCTGTCCACATTTACTAGTTTTTATTTGTAACAAGCAACTCTTCAGTGCCAATTATAAATACCTTTGTTTACTAGATAGATATATGATAGATAGATAGATAGATAGATAGATAGATAGATAGATAGATAGATAGATAGATAGATGGATGGATGGATGGATGGATGGATGGATGGATGGATGGATGGATGGATGGATGATGGATGATGGATGATGGATGATGGATGATGGATGATGGATGATGGATGATGGATGATGGATGATGGATGATGGATGATGGATGATGGATGATGGATGATGGATGATAGATAGATAGATAGATAGATAGATAGATAGATAGATAGACAGATAGACAGATAGACAGATAGACAGAGACAGAGACAGAGACAGAGACAAACACACACTCACTTAGGTGACAGCACCTGGGTGACATTGTTGAAGCTTTGAACTAAGCAAGATTGAACTAGTTTTGTATATGAATGAATATCACCCCCAAGAAACAATCCTTCGTGTTTCATAGTCTCTCCCAAGTAAGAATGAAAAGGTGTCTGTTCCAGACAAATTGTATCCTCAAGATACCAAGGTATCAAGCTATCAATAGCAGCAATCTAGCACTAAGCTGACTCTGCTAGCAGTGATCCAGAAACTGTGCCGGATGAATCAGATGATGGAGGTCCACCAAGCTCAAGAATGTGTCGTGAACTCCAAAAAGCCGATTAAAGGCACTCAACTCAGCTTGTCTATCGTAAGTGATAACCATGCAACCACTGGCAGCCAGTTTATCATTTGGAAACAACAGTTTTGACCTGAGCTTAATGCTTTCATATCTCTGAATATTGTATGCTGGTTGACTAAAATGGATATCTATATAAATTTTTTAAATAAATAAATAAAATGACTTTTCAAAAGAGGTATCTTTCTCTGATAACAGGGCATCTGGAGAGCCAGGGATGGAGGCCACGCCTCCATCCTGGTACTCCTTGACCTCTCAGCGGCTTTCGATACCATCGACCATGGTATCCTTCTGCGACGACTGCGGGAGGTGGGGGTGGGAGGCACTGTCTTACAGTGGTTCTCCTCTTACCTCTCGGACAGGTCGCAGTCGGTGTTAGTCAGAGGGCAGAGATCGACCCCTAGGCCCCTTACGTATGGAGTGCCGCAGGGTTCGGTCCTGTCCCCCCTTCTTTTCAATATCTACATGAAACCGCTGGGCGAGATCATCTGACGGCACGGGATAAAATACCACCAGTATGCGGACGATACACAGTTGTATCTCTCCGCCCCGTGCCAACTCAATGAAGCGATGGACGTGATGAGCCAGGGCCTTGAGGCTGTTAGAGACTGGATGGGGGTTAACAAGCTTGTTCTCAATCCAGATAAGACCGAGTGGCTGTTGTGCTTCCCTCCCACTAATTGGCCAAGTGTTCCATCTCTCAGGCTGGGGGGTCAAATGATATGCCCCTCAGACAGGGTCCGCAACTTGGGAGTCCTCCTGGACCCACAGCTGACTTTTGAACAACACTTGTCAGCTGTGACCAGGGGGGCATTTGCTCAGGTTCGCCTGGTGCACCAGTTGCGCCCCTACCTGAACCGGGAGGCTCTCACAACAGTCACTCGTGCCCTTGTGACCTCTAGGCTGGAGTACTGCAATGTGCTCTACATGAGGCTGCCCTTGAAGAGTATTCGGCGACTTCAGCTGGTCCAGAATGCGGCCGCGCGAGTGATAGTGGGTGCACCACGTTTCACCCACGTAACACCTATCCTCCGCGAGCTGCACTGGCTGCCTGTTGGTCTCCGGGTGTGCTTCAAGGTGCTGGTTGTCACCTATAAAGCCCTTCATGGTATTGGATCTGGGTACTTGAAAGACCGCCTACTGCCAATTACCTCCACTAGACCGATAAGATCGCATAGATTAGGCCTCCTCCGAATTCCATCAGCCAGCCAATGTCGGCTGGCAACTACCCGGAGGAGAGCCTTCTCGGTGGCTGCTCTGACCCTCTGGAACGAACTCCCCGTGGAGATTCGTACCCTCACCACCCTTCAGACCTTCCGCACCGCCCTTAAAATCTGGCTGTCCCAGCAGGCCTGGGGCTAAATACCCTAACCCCGCCTGAATGGTATGACTGTTGTGCTTTCTTTTAATAATGTATTGTCTTATGTCTATAACTTGTTTGTTATCCCCTCCCCCCTGAATTGTGAGCCGCCCTGAGTCCCCTCAGGGAGAAGGGCGGCATACAAATAAACTAATTCCAATTCCAATTCCAATTTTAATTGCTTTGTGCTTTCTTTAAGCTCTAATTTGGTTTTGTACTCCCACAACAGGGCAATGCTTCCATGTTGCTGACCAGTAAAATACTTGGACAAGTACAGTAAGTGAGATAATCTGGTCAAGGTGCATGATTCACAGAAGACTTCAGTTTTTACACACAATATAACTGTTTGAATCTGGGAAACAAATATTGCAACCATTCATTCAGTGTCATTTAGCAGGGAAAAATAGTACTGCTAGAGACTATGGGGTTGTCATAGCAATTTATGGGACAAAATTCATCAATAACTATCTTCTAGGAGATTTAATCTTGAACAAAAGACAGAGCTCTCAAAAGGAAACATACTTAATGGCATGTGTTAGAAACATGGTGACATACTCATTTTTCTTTTTGCTGAAGAAATAAAAATTAGTAGTTTAATTTAATACACTTACAATTGACATTTCCCCCTGAAAGACACGTTTCATCAGGTGGTATTGTATATAAATTAATGTTTGTAAACAAATATGAATTAGAGAAATGACTATATCTGAGTTTATTGTACAAGCTTATTTCAATATTCAAAAGTGGGGGAGAAAAGTAGAAAGGTGAGACAAATGCAAAACATTTCCAGTAGTTGAAAAATGAGTATTAGTGTTTTAGAAAATATCAGGCAAATTACTTGAAATGTTTCTTGAAATACTGTAAGTACTTATCCACTAGAATTTATCTGAAACATAAGTAGCTTGACTATTCAACTTGTGCCAAAATCTGATGGTTCAGAGCCCAGGGGTTTAGATTAGTACTCTAACCCTTCCAACCTAATTTTTTTTTGCCTGTGATTGCAGTAATCAGAACTGGCAAGCATTATAGGAACAAGATTAAAATTCAGAAAGCTAAATCCTGACATACAATATACTGAGAAAATAATGAAGAGTAACACTGCTCAAGAGACAAAAGCATATCATCCACAGATAATGAAACAGATATATTTTTTTTATTTAATTTATAAGCTGACTCTGTGTGCTTTATAATTAAAATGCCAGCATACAATATATACTTGCAAAGAAAAAAGTGCAGGGGAGCAGGGTAGTGTCAAGCAGAAACACTGCCTAGAGTTGCTAACAATCCATTCTAATCAGTCAAACACCGTCTCCACTTGAAGTTGTCTATCAAGATCTAGGTTACTGCTAGACAGTTTATTCTCTCTCTATCCAAAAGATGGGGACTCCTATGACTCTCCATAAGTTACTCAACTACTAGCAGCTCCAGTGAGCAAGACCTGAGGCTTATGATATGCAACATCTAGAGCAGTGTTTTTCAACCACTGTGCCGTGGCACACTAGTGTGCCGTGACATAGTGTAAGGTGTGCCATGGGAAAAACACCTGCCTATAGTCAATATAGGCACAGAGTTAAATTTTTTTAACATTTTCTAATGGTGGTGTGCCTCGTGATTTTTTTCATGAAAAAAGTGTGCCTTTGCACAAAAAAGGTTGAAAAACACTGATCTAGAGAGCCATGTGATTACAGAGGTGGTATTCAGCCAGTATTGACAGGTTCTGGAGAACTGGTAGCTGAAATTTTGAGTAGTTTGGAGAACCGGCAAATAGGCTGGCTCCACCCCCATTGCCTCCCAGCCTCCCAGCTGATCTTCTTTTGTTGCCCTGAACAGGAGAACAGAGCTGGAAAGCAGGTTAATGGGTGGGGAGGGAATGGGGATTTTGCAGTATCATTCCCTGCCATGCCCACAAAGCCATGCCACACCCACAAAGCTACACCCACAGAACTGGTAGTAATTTTTTTTGAATCCCACCACTGATGTGTTTGTTATTTTTGACTCAACACAAAGCAAAATATAATATTAAATATCTGAAATGGTAACATATTAAAATTCACATAGCACTTTCTGATGCAAACCTACCAGTATCTCTACAAGGGTCAACTAGTAGAAATATTTGAGTTACTGACAAGAAACCCTTTCCAAAACTGGTACTTATAGCAGAGGAAAATATAGGCCTACATTTAGAAAAACTTTGTGTACATTATAAAATCAATCAAAGCAGTCACAAATTAACCAACTTTGTTTGAATTTGACACTGTGAGGTTTAACATGAAGTGCCTTAAATACTTATCCATTATGAACGTAATGTATTTTCTCTTCCTTTGAGTACCCAGATATTTAATCTGGCATGTCAACAAGCTTTATAGAATACCATTAAAACACTCTAGTTTTTAGGACGCTAATTGTTTGAGTTTATTTTAAATGATCAAAGGCTTTCTTAAGTCACGACAGAAACCCCATATAGCTTCAGCTCTGTTCTTTTTAACATCTTGTAGCCATTAAGAGGCTGCTTGCCTCCCTAACACATAACATAATGCTGTGTTATGAGGCATTCCTTCTTGTTACAAAAATGACACCATTTTCAGGATCTTTATATTGTAAAAACTTACGGTTTTTTTTTATGCACTGGGAAATCCAGAGACCATATTTAGCTAGCCAATGTTGTGGCCTGTCAGCCAACAGCCCCTCCAGCAGCCAAATCAGATGAGGAGGTGGTGTGGGAGTCAGAGCCATCATCAAAGCAACCTGAGAGCTCCAAGGGGGAAGAGGGAATGGAGCTGTTAGATATAAAGACAGAGGTGGAGCCTGGGCTGCCCATCAGCCCTCAGATGGAATGTCAACAGCCCCCAGGAGGTGGCTAATGAGCAAGAGGAGGAACAGCTGGGTCCAGTGCCTGACACACGGATGCACAAAAAGGCAGATGAGAGGAGAGCAATGGAAACCTATGGGCCAATCCTTGGGATGGAAGAGTCACCTCTGCTAGCGAAACCTCACCTTATCTCTGGGGATAAAAGGCAGGGGGCGCAAATGAATAGGTGGAGCTGTTGGTGGAATCTGACAGCGATGAACACTATGGGGCTGCCCTGGAGGCTGAGGAACACTCTGGGAGGTGTTTGGAGTCAGAACAGGGACTACAGAGGTCTGTTGGCCACCAGGTGGCGTCTGAGTCAGGGAGCAGAGAGGAAGAACAGAGGGAGGCTGTCCCTGACATAAGTATGTGTAGGGCTGCAAGGAGGAGGGAGCAGCTTTGGAAAAAGGGTCACAGAAGGAAATAGGAACAGATGACTACTGATTGGCACTTCCCGAAGAGCTTATAGGTGGGGTGATGGGAGGGGAAATTTGCAGGAAACAATAATTTATTGATCCAGCTGTAGAGAAAGATTGGGAGAATTTCGTGAGTTTAAGCCTTGTTTCATAGAGATAGCTTTCTGGGCTCCCAGCCAAGGAGTTGCTTATCTCCCTCCTTAGTTATGGCAGACAGCCAAGTCTGCATCTGTATATATTGTAGAGACTTGGGACAGAACAGTTTGTTTCCTGCCCTCTAAAACAGATTTAAATATAATTTAAAATGGAGCAGCTTCATGCAGAAAACGCACAGCTCATGCAACAGGTAGCTGTGCTGGCTTCCCAGGTGGCTCAGCTCCAAGTTCATACTGCTCCACCACCACCTCGGAGGAAATGCCCGGTTGCAGTGCCTGATAAATTCGATGGCAGCCAAGCCATGTTTCCAGCTTTTTTTGGACAATGCCAGCTGTTTATCAGCTTAAGAGCAAAGGATTTCCCCACTGAGCGAGATAAAGGGGGATTTATGATTAGCCTTCTCTCTGGCTCCACAGCTTGTTGAGCTACCCAACTGATGGTTCAGGTAGCCCTTTGCTGGATGACTTCAGGGGGTTCTGTGACCACCTCAGATTAATGTATGGGGACCCCATTAAGATGGAGACGGCTACCCGACGTCTGAAGACTCTGAAGCAGGGCCGGCGTTCCTTGCAGGAATACATCAACGAGTTTAGGCTACTTAGCCAGGATTCGGCTTAGAATGAGGCAGCCCTAATGGACACATTTCAGGATCGGTTGTCGGAAGAATTGCAAGATGAGCTGGTGCGTGTGGATAGGCCACCAAATTTCAACACACTGGTCCATCTGTGTCTCCAGATTGATGCTCGGTTGCAGAGGTGTGGAAGTCGCCGCATATCCCAAGAGAACAGGATGGTTCTGGCCATGCGTGAGACTCCAACTCCATGGAAGGAGCCCATGGGATTAGGTGCAGCCAAACCCCGCTTGTCGATAACAGAGAAAAACAGGTGTTCAGGGGAGGGTTGTGTTTTTATTGTGAGGAACCTGAGCACATGGCAGCTTTTTGCCCCAAGAAGAGACGAGGGGCGTCAGTTACTGGACCTACTCCCCAGCCCCAGAACATTTTTGTTGGGAAATGCCCCAAGCCCGATCTAAGAGAGACCCTGGGTTGGGTGCATACCAATTCAGAGCCATGCTCAGAGACAGTGACTTGTGGGCCTCCCCAACACCTGATCCTGACATCACGAATAGTCCTATCCAGTAGTCTGCAGGGGATTCTGGCACATGCTCTGGTCGACTCCGGGGCTACAACAAACTTCATGGATGAGGCATTTGCGACCAAGTATGCAGTCCCTCTGTGTCCAGTAGATCCTCCTATGCTTGTGGAGACGATTGATGGCTGGGTGCTTCTATCTGGGCCTATCAAGGCTACCACGTAACCCTTATGCCTGGTCATCGGGGCTCATGAGGAAGCCATCTAGTTCTACATTACTTCTGGTCTGTATTTCCCTGTGATCTTGGGCTTGGCTTGGCTGCAGGCACACAATCCACAGATCTACTGTTCTCAGAACCTTGTCACTTTTCCAACCTTGCAATGTGTGGACCACACCCGTCAAGTCTGTGCAGGCCAGTTGCTGAGTCCACCCGGGGTGTCCTTGCCTTCCGACGTGTTCAGTGAACAAGAAGCAGACCAATTGCCACCACAGCGGCCATATGATTGCCCCATCAATTTGATTCCGGATGCGCCGCTCCCCGTAGGTCGTTTGTATTCGATGTCAGATCCAGAGTTGGCCGCATTGTGGAACTTTTTGGACAAAAACCTAGGTCAGGGTTTTATCCAACCCTCGTCTTCGCCACTGTCTGCCCCGGTCTTGTTTGTCAAAAAGAATACTGGAGATTTGAGACTATGTTGTGACTACCGTAAATTGTCTATCATTGTGCGCAATCAATATCCTCTGCTCCTTATTCCTGAACTGTTGGAGCAGCTCAGAGAGGCTACAGTTTTCACGATATTGGATCTGCATGGAGCCTATAATCTTGTCCGGATCCTGCCTGGGGATGAATGGAAGATGGCATTCAGCACCAGGTATGGGCATTTTGAGTATACAGTCATGCCTTTTGGGCTGACCAATGCCCCTGCTGTCTTCCAACATTTTATGAACGACATCTTCTGGGACCTTTTGAACCAGTTTGTTGTTATTTATCTAGATGACATTCTAATTTACTCGTCCTCCAGGGAGAATCATTGTCAGCACCTCCGCCTGGTCCTACAATGGCTCCGTGAGAATCGCTTGTATGCGAAACTGGAGAAGTGCCAGTTTGGGCAGTCCACCATCAAGTTCCTAGGGTGTTGTGTCTCTCCTGAAGGCATTGCAATGGAGCCGGGCAAGGTAGAGTCTTTGCATAGTTGGCAACCTCCTTGGCGAGTGAAAGATGTCCAGCGACTCCTCAGGTTTGCCAACTATTTATCCTTGGCTTTACTTCTCTGACTGTGCCCCTCACTCGGCTCCTTCAGAAGAAAGTTCTGTTTCACTGGAGTGCCCCTGAGCAACAAGCATTCCAGGCCTTGAAGCAGGCCTTCATGAAAGAGCCCATCTTGAAGCATCCTGACCCCCACCATCCATTTGTAGTGGAGGCAGATGCATCAGATATCACTGTTGGAGCAGTATTACTTTAGGCTCATGCCTCTGGCCGTACCCTCTTCATTTGCACTTATTATTCATGGAAACTCAATTCTTCCAAGCGCAATTATACCATTTGGGAGAAGGAGATACTAGCCATTAAGGTGGTATTTAAGGCCTGGAGGCATCATTTAGAGGGGGCCAGACATCAAATTGAAGTCTGGACGGACCATAGAAATTTGGAATTTTGGAAGACCGCATGAAAATTGAACCAGCATCAGATTTGGTGGTCTCTCTTCCTTGCACAGTTCAATTTCCGCATGACATACATCCCCAGTGCACGCAACCAAAGGGCAGATGCACTCTCATGGAAACCCGAGTATCTTGTACCAAAGACCAGATTCCACCCCAGACAGTTTTGCCCGTAGAGTCCTTCTCTGCAGTTCAGGAGCCTGTGGACTTATGGCCTGAGATATGCGAAGCGCAATGGCATGACGATTGAGTGGAACAACGGAAGGCAGAGGCTGAGCCTGTCTCCCCATGGACATTCACCAATGAACTCTTATGGTACTGAGACAGACTCTATGTACCAGTGGGGCCACTTCGGGGACTTATTCTATCCCAGTGCCATGATAATCCTGCGGCAGGGTACTTTGGCCTCTTCAAGACCTTGAACCTGGTCTCCCATACTTTCTGGTGACCCCGATTACGACATGATGTACAATCTTATGTCACATCTTATGTATGGTGTCAGTAGGCCAGGTCAGTGATGGGAGCCCCCTCCCAAGGCTGCTCCAGCCATTGTCAATACTGAGGAAATGCTGGGGGGCCATTTCTATGGACTTCTTGATGGACTTGCATCCGTCTTCTGGATTTTCCATGGTATTCGTAGTGGTAGACATGCTGATGAAGATGGTGCATTTTATCTCGTGTCAGGGATTACCTACAGCCCACGGTACCGCCCACATGTTTATCCAACATGTTTTCAGGCTGCACGGCCTACCTGACAGGGTCGTGTCGGACAGGGGAAAACAATTTACAGCCCAGTTTTGGAGAGGGTTGATGAAGGTCTTGGATGTAAAAATCTGCTTGTCCTTGGCGCACCATCCAGAAGCTGATGGAGGGATTGAGAAAGTGATCAGGATCTTGGAGCAGTATCTGCGCTGTTTTGTGAACCAGCAGCAAAATTATTGCTACCTGGCAGTGAGGGAGTTTGCGTTCAATAATTCACAGCACACATCCATGCAAATGATGCCATTCTTGGCCAATGTAGGGTATCATCCTCGGTTCTTTCCCCTCACACCAATCAACTCACCAGTCCCCAAAGCTAAGGACTTTTTGTCGGAACTACAGGCGGTCCATCAAGTGTGTGACGATATCTGGATAAAACCAAGGAGGACTATAAGAGAATCGTGGACAGGTCTCAGCGTGCAACGCTGGCATTTACTGTGGGGAATCGAGAGTGGCTGTCCACTAGACACCTTCCATCAGACCGGCCGGTCAAGAAGTTAGACCACAGTTGGCCCATTTCCTGTTGAAGTAGTCATCAATCTGGTCGCCTATCGCCTGACATTGCCACATTTGATGCGAGTCCATTTGGTCTTTCATCAATCTCTCCTTGTTCCTGAACGGCCACCTTGTCCTCTTCACCAACGAGATCATCCCCAGCCAGAATCTCATGATGATGAGGAGTTGCCCAATTACAAAGTTGCCAGTATCCGGGATTTCTGATAGCTGAAAGGACGGTTCAATACCTGATTGAATGAAAGGGCTATGGGCCGGAGGATTTTACCTGGGAGGATGCGACCTCTGTGCATGCACCTGCTTGATCATGGAAGGTGCAGGCCTTCCATGATCAATTCCCATCTAGGCCACACCCTGAGCGTCAGACCCAGGGAAAGGGCCCTGTGGTGAGGGATAGTGTTGTGGCCCAACAGCAGCCAGCTGAGCTGTTGGTGGAATCTGACAGCGATGAACACTATGGGACTGCCCTGGAGGCTGAGGAAGACTCTGAGGGGTGTTCAGAGTCAGAGCAGGGACTAGAGAGGCCTATTGGCCACCAGGTGACATCTGAGTCAGGGAGCAGTGAGGAAGAACAGAGGGAGACTGTCCCTGATGTAAGTATGTGTAGGGCTGCAAGGAGAAGGGAGCAGCTTTGGAAAAAGGGTCACAGAAGGAAATAGGAACAGGTGGCTTCTGATTGGCCCTTGCCGGAGAGTTTATAGGTTGGGTGATGGGAGGGGAATTTTGCTGGAAACAACAATTTATTGATCCAGCCGTAGAGAAAGATTGAGAGAATTTCGTGAGTTTAAGCCTTGTTTCATAGAGATAGCTTTCTGGGCTCCCAACCAAGGGGTTGCTTATCTCCCTCCTTAGTTGTGGCAGACAGCCAAGTATGCATCCATGTATATTGTAGAGGCTTGGGACAGAACAACTATAGAACATATTTTAAAAATCTCCATCTCTGTCTTTACAAAGATTGAAAATAAGAAAATTCACAGTGCAACAGATTAAATGTAACTTAAAGGTGACTGCTACAATTCTTCTAGCAACTACTTTAAGAGCCATTGTGGCTGAAAAATATATCTCATAGAATCACGTACAAATTCTATGGTTAACTTCCAGAACTTATTTTCACAAAAAGTGCTGATAATAGTTCATTAGGCCAAATTTATGAGTAAATGAAGAGCAACAAAGACTGAATCAAAGACCAAAGTTTCCTAATTAAAAACCAACCTGAATGCAATAATATCTCTCCTGGCACCATCTCACCAACAATGAGGGGGAGAAAACAGAAGCTACTCAGGGCATTGCAATTGAAGATATAGTACTGTAGATAAATTGTTGCCTGAATTGAAGTATCTGTTTTTCAGAATTGTTGAGAATTGGACTAAGACGGGGTGGCAAACTCAAGGCATCTAAGGTGTGCTTAGATCTGGCCCACAGGGCCACCCTGGAAACATTGAAGGACCAGCCTGCGGTGCCTCTGCCAGTGAAAAAGGAGCTCATGAGGGCCGCATGTGGCCCTCCCAAGCTCCATTTTGTCTAGCAGTTGGTTGCAGGAGGCTCTCCCAGCCAAAAACGGAGTTCGGAAGCCTGTTTTTGCTGGCAGACAACTTGGATCACCACAGGCACCCCCACAAGGCAAGTGATGTCATGCTGGCCATTCACCCTGGTCAGGCCCTCCCCCTGCCCTTCACCCAAAGTCAAACACAACCCTGATATAGCCCTCAATGAAATCGAATTTGACAACCTTGGACTAAGATTGGAATAGAAACAAGTAACTTTCTGCAGATCCAAACTCTTTCTGAACTGATAAAGAATTATGATGCAATTTAATTCATGAACTTAATAGCCCAGTAAGCTGAAAACTTTAGCGAGCCAAAGTCAAAAATTAAATAATATTTATTTTTCTATTTCTTTCCAATCATGTCTTCATACAAATCAACCTCTCAACTTAGGTTTTATTTATTTATTTATTTATTTATTTATTTATTTATTTATTTATTTATTTATTTATTTATTTATTTATTTATTTATTTATATGCAGAAGCAAAGGCTAAAAAAATTAAGGGAAGCAAAGATAATTGAAGGGTTGTGGAATTAATCTCTATTATTTCTTTTTCCTTCTGTTTTTCCTGCAAACATTTGCAAACTTTATGTCTTTATTGTGAATATTATAATCTGGACATGAACATGAGTGGACTAAAATGAGAGAGTATCTTAGAAACATACCATGTTGACATGAGATCTAGAAGAATTTTACCTCATTCTTATGCATGAAAATAAATACAAAATGAAATAAAAAGTTTTTATAGCAAAGTCTGGACAGAGATACATAAAGTAAGGAAAACATAACTACCTTTCTGAAATTGCTATCAAGTTTGCTAATCAGAGTTTGAGATTAGCTTAATCCAAAGTGTTTGTGCTATATAAAACTTTCATAAAAACTTTCAGCTGATCTACTTATACATTAAAATTTCCAATGGAAATTTATTTTCCATATCTTACAATGATTGAATTATTGCTTATGAATATGTAGTCATATTGACATGAATATATAGACATATTCATATTCATATGTTGACATATTCACATCATTAAATACCAATTTCTGCGAAGTCTGAATTGATAAATCTGAAATATCTGACTTTCAGATGCTGTTTTTTCCTCCCCTTCCTAGGGCATATGGGTCTCTTTCAATCATGCAATGTTGTGTAGGTAGTACAGCTGCATATTTTCCAAAACTCTTGATTGACATATTTGGGAAATCCATTTTCTATCCCTAGTTTAAATTTTGAATTGTATTCCCCCCCTCCCTCAAATTCAGTCTTTTTTTAAATAAGCATTTAGTTATCCATTGGAGAAATGTTATGTAGCAAAACTAAGTGGAAAACTTTTGGATACAATTGACAAGCAAGCAACACGAACTGTCCTTACTATCATTCAATGCCTTCAGCATATCTTACAAAATGACACCTTCAGGATATTTGCTTTGTAGTCCTAACTGTTTTAGGCTTTTCAGAGTATTTATTAATCACTTTAAAACTCAATTTAACCCTTGCAACCATTTTCAGAGCAGATGAATGATTCTGCACCCTCTCACAAAAAATAATAGAGTCACAAAATGTGTATAGATCATATAAAGGTAAAGGCTCCCCTTGCACATATGTGCTAGTCGTTCCTGGCTCTAGGGGGTAGTCCTCATCTCTGTTTCAAAGCCAAAGAGACAGCGCTGTCTGAAGACGTCTTCATGGTCATGTGGCCAGCATGACTAAATGCTGAAGGCACACGAAAGGCTATTACCTTCCCACCAAAGGTGGTTCCTATTTTTCTACTTGCATTTTTACATGCTTTCAAACTGCTAGGTTGGGACAAACAATGGGAGCTGACTCCATTACATGGCCCTATGGATCTGAACTGCCAACCTTTCTGATCAACAAGCTCAGTGTCTTGGCCACTGAGCCAGTAAGTCCCCGATACAGATCATATAGATATGAATAAATGTATGTGCTACATAAAACATATTTTTATTTTTATGAATGTGAAAATATTATTATTAATTCTCAAAGAAGTACAAGCTCTGGGGGAAATTAACTCAGTAATTGTCCAGTTTGAAACAAAAACCAAGATTAGCTTGCTTGTTTAACTAGCTGTCAGACTTTCCTTTGTATAGTCCATACTTGAAATAGCTAGTCCAACATTTAAGAACACTGATTAATAGTATTAATTAGACAGTAGGCTAAAATTTCATCACAAGGATTCCAGTGAGTACTCTATAGAAAATAGAATACTCTGCATCTGGTTATTTTCTTGGTAACTTTTCTTGGCACCCCTGAGTAGTGTGTATCAAATGCTCCATTTCCATTTACAAAAGTAAATAACAGATATATGATTATAAATGACCGTTAGTCACACTCCTACAAAAGGAATCCATTAAAAATGTTTACCTAGATATATGTAAGAATCTTCTCCATCAACAATTGGCTTCACCCAGGTTGACCGAGGAGCAGCTGCTGTTATCAATTTGAGACCAACAGGAGGATACAACATGAATGAAATTTCGACTACCTGAGTCTTATTAAGGCTTATGTTTCTTACACCAGAATCTGAAAAAAAACCCACATATTATTTTTTACTATAAACAACATTTTCAATGGTGTATCATTTTATTTATTTATAGAATTCATTGCCACAAGACGTGGAACTGTCACTAGTTAAAAGAGAGATAAGATAGAGAATAAGCATGTTGCTGTGATCTCACATGGCTACGGAATATAGTACAGGATTTTCCAATTCATTGGTGACAGCATTACATTGATATTAGATTATAAAAAATACAAGAACAAGTTGTTACCAGGTTTTTATATGAGGAACTGAATGTACAGTATATGTTTATTACATTTGTCAAGGCATCCATTCATATTAAAAGGAAGTCAGGTGAGGAAGAGAAATACATGATTGCTAGCCATCTTCAGTTTATCGTATAATCCTTACAATGATCTCAGTAATTTCCAACCATTTTTTTCCTAATCATGTCTTATGGTGCATGGCACACCAAATAATAGGCATTCCAACTTCTGAGCAAAACTATGGTAAATTGGGTAGGAACATTTTGTAGCTATAATTTCTTTGCCTTTGCCTTTCTTTACCAGAATTTGGTTCTGAAAATATTATTGTGTAATCATAGACAGTTGTTTAGCATAGCCAGAGATATTAGAAGGTCATAAATAAGCATGGCAATATGAAATTTCCAAGATGAGCCTTGCTTCCTCTGATAGTCCTTGTAATGAGCATGCAACATTTGATGGAATAACATTTAATAAAATCTTTATCCACTATTATAGTCTTTACCCAGCTTATATATATATGAGATGTTTAATATTTTTATTACCATAATAAACACAAACCTTTCTGCTATATAAAGAAAAGATATGAAGTAACACATAATATCTATATTGTACAACATATCATATGTAAACTTGCAATATAATATAAAACTATTCAATTTAGCATATATATTTTAAAAATCAAAGTTTGACAAGCTAAGTACTCTAGTTATAAAGGTAAACGCTCCCCTCGCACATATGTGCTAGTCGTTCCTGACTCTAGGGGACGGTGCTCATCATCGTTTCAAAGCCGAAGAGCCAGCAATGTCCGAAGACATCTCTGTAGTCATGTGGCCAGCATGACTAAATGCCGAAGGGGCACAGAATGCTGTTACCTTCCCACCAAAGGTGGTTCCTATTTTTCTACTTGCATTTTTACATGCTTTCGAACTGCTAGGTTGGCAGAAGCTAGGACAAGTAACAGGAGCTAACTCCGTTACATGGCGCTAGGGATTTGAACCACCGAACTGCCAACTTTCCTGATCAACAAGCTCAGCATCTTAGCCACTGAGCCACCGTGTCCCTTACTCTAGTTATACTAAACCCTAATTCTTATCTTAAACTATCAAGTGGAATCAGATGCCTTTTCTGGTCCAGGTTGAGGCACGCTGAAATAAATGTAATTACACTTTAGCCAAAAGTTCTGGTCCAAACTAATTAAATGAATGTCAATAACTCCAAAATATATAAGCTCTGAAAATATTACCACAGAAACCATTTTAGTGTTGGTTTTTTTTCTTCAATATGAAATAAGTGAATGTCATATATTTTTGTCACATCATTTTTATTGAACAGTCCAGTTCATTAGTAATAAAAATGGTAAACACTGCAATTCATTCATCAAAGTGAAAACTACTATATTCATATGCTAAGAAAAGGGAAAGCAACATACACTGCCTTTATTCCATAATTAATTAAGCATCTGTTGTTTAATTATAATGTCTTCTTATATAGAAATGTATCTATAAGCACATTAATGAAGATTCATAAGGTCAAGACTAGCAGCTGAAAGGTGAAATTGTTTAAAAAGTCATTTCAAGGGATGTCAGCAAAGGTTTGTAATTAGGAAAAACAAATAAAAGAAGTTAGAACTGCTAGTTTGGAGAATATAGCACCTTTCTTCTGCCAAAATACAGTCCTGTTATGGTTCTGTAACAGAAGGGAAAGGATGGGATTGCAATATGTGAACACATTATGCAAGAGCTAACAACATTTCCCAGATCCTATTAACTGTTTATGGAGTGCCAGTTCACATACTGTAAAACTTGGACTGAAGCTTTGACCAGGAGGATATGATTACAGTTACTGAATTAATGCATATTCATGGATAGCATCAAAAGAAAAGAAAAAAACTGGCAAAAAAAAGTAGGAGCAGAAAATTAGAAAGCCTTCAAATATGAACAAAAGACACTTTGAAAAAAATGTTTACAAAGTACTAAAATATTATGAATATTTTTTCCTTGGTAAGGCCACACTTGGAATACTGTATCCAGTTTTAGTCACGATGTAAAAAAGACATTGAGACTCTAGAAAGAGTGCAGAGAAGAGTAACAAAGATGATTAGGGGACTGGAGGCTAAAACATATAAAGAACAGTTGCTGGAACTGGGTATGTCTAGTCTGAAGAAAAGAAGGACCAGGAGTGACATGATAGCAGTGTTCCAATATCTCAGGGGTTGCCACAAAGAAGAGGGAGTCAAACTATTCTCCAAAGCACCTAAGGGTAGGACAAGAAGCAATGGGTGGAAACTAATCAAGGAGAGAAGCAACTTAGAACTAAGAAGAAATTTCCTGACAGTTAGAACAATTAATCAGTG
Organism: Thamnophis elegans; assembly: GCF_009769535.1. Classification (NCBI taxonomy): domain Eukaryota; kingdom Metazoa; phylum Chordata; class Lepidosauria; order Squamata; family Natricidae; genus Thamnophis; species Thamnophis elegans. Next base: position 29,069,291 of record NC_045549.1, on the reverse strand, counting down.
GAACAATTTGGCTCCATAGGTTGTGAATGCTCCAACACTGGAAGTTTTTAAGAAGATGTTGGATAACCATTTGTCTGAAGTGGTGTAGGGTTTCCTGCCTAAGCAGGGGGTTGGACTAAAAGACCTCCAAAGTCCCTTCCAACTATGTTATTCTATTTATATTGTTTTATTCAGTAGGTTTGTTATAATAATTTGTAACATTCAAAACATTTCAGTCTTTAGGCATTCACATTTCAAGAAGCTTGTTTTAGGATTAAAACAAAACTTAGTGCTTTGAGTGGCGTCAGTTGCATGCTCCAACTACGCTTACTACCGGTATTTAATTGGATATTGTGTTGGGACTTATGCCTGAATTGCTTTTCTTCAACCTTTTTCTAGCCTAACCAGCATAGTGGCAGGAACTAGTTATATCCCTGCTGCTATGGGTGATGGAGTGTTGAGAAAAAACAGCAGTTAAGCACATGGCCATGCAGAAGATTGCTTGTAGTTGCATTCCTGCCAAACTACTTGGCAAGTTATTGCTTTTATTTTTTTTAAGTCTTTACTATAGGAAAGCTGAAGGTCATGTTGGTGGGTGGTTGCAATTTCTAAAAAATGTTGCTAATGCTGTTGAGCCTGTGTAAAAGCAGAAATTAATACCATGTTAATTTAGTTGTTTTGAGCTTTGTTATACTTTTCTGTGCTTATTACTATGCTGAATTTCTAAACAGCATTATAAAATGCCAAAACTGAAGATTTTGCATTGCCTCTTGTCCTCCTGTGCTGCTAGGTTTTTGTTTTGTTTAACGTCTGCTGTGTGTATGGTTATATGTATGTGGATGGCTAAGAATGTGGCTGTGTATTAGGCTATGAGAGATTGTTCTCGCCCTCTTGTGAGCTTTCTGAATATATTTTACCTGCTGGTTGTAGAACAGGTTTTTGCTAATATATTGTAATTATAAAGCAAAAATGTAAGCACCACATTGGGTATAGCATAAACATGTTAATAATTTTTAACTGCCAAATGTTCTAAAGTAGGTAAATAATGTAGATAATATATTAATTTCCTTATAGCCTAAGGGGCTTTATTTAACAAAATGAAGATTGATTCTCTACCAAGAAAGGCAAATGTTCTTGTTAAATTTGTTTTAACACTATTCTTTCAGAAATGTTTTAAAATGATATTGCTGTGTGGTTTTATGTAAATTGGCTGGCCGACAGCCTATAGCCCCATCTATTCTTGTGGTATTTGTATACAAAAGAAAAGAGCAAAAGTTTCATACTGTGGTGTATTGTTTCTTCTAGCTAAAATACTTGAAATGTTTTTCTGTTTCAACAGCAATTAGAATCCTTAAACTGTTTCGTTACATCAGGACACAAACCATGCAGAAAGTTTAGATGGCATGTTTTAGTTGGAGTTGTTTTATTCCAATCTCAGCAAAACATGTTTTCCATTTTCATTTATAACCATACTGTAGAAATACTGCAAGAAGTTCTGGCATGATGCTCACTTATACAAAATAATTCAATCTTCAAGTGGGAATTCAATCAATTTAATCAAAGAAGGCATACATACTTTAATGGGCAGTATAAAAATATTGAGCTCCTGAATAAAAGTTAAGTTAACTCCATTTTTCTTTTCTTAGCATTTCTTCAACAAATACACTACACTTGCTGTCATAAAACTCTAACAAATGAATAATTAAAATGGCAAATAGTTAGTTGACTAAGTTATTGGGGGGAGGGGGGTTCTTCCATTTAATTAAGTCTGCATTTTGGAAACTGCCTAGACAAGTCCCTACAGTTTTCTTGGTAAGTTTTTTCAGAAGTGGTTTGCCATTGCTTCCTTCCTAAGACTCAGAGAAAATGACTGACCCGAGGTCACTTAACAGGCTTTGTACCTACAGTGGAGCTAGAACTCAAGCTATCCTAGTTTCTGGTATGATGCCCTAACCTCTACACCAAATTGGCTTTCAAGTAGGTGCTAGCAAATGATAAAAAGTGTATATTTTTCTTGACAGAAAATCATAAAACAAAATTCGTATGATTCTACAACTAGAAATTTGAAGTACCACATCTTTTTCAATCATATAGAGATGACTGCCAATGGCTCTTGATCTTAAGAAAGCTTTCCTTAGACCAGGAGTGTCAACAGGGTTGGGATCCTACCAGTTTAACAACCGGTTTGCTGAGAGCGCACACATGCAGTTTAGAGAAGACTTGTCTTACAGATTACTGCTTGGGAAGGAAAACAGGTGACGCATGGTAATCTACTCTGCCGTGCGATTTACCTGAGAAAATAAAGGTAGGTAAATCCCAGGGGCAGGCGGGTGGCCCCACTTGCTAGTGGGAGCGAACCAATTAACTCCCAGCTGATCTTTGGAGCTACCAGTTCTCCTGAACCAGTCTGAACAGGTAGAATCCCACCCCTGGGTGTCAAACTCATGGCCTGCGGGCTAGATGTATCATGCCTGGTTTAGCAAAAGGGGAAAAATGATACATCATGTGATGATGCTGTGATGACGCGAGATTGACACCCCAGCCTTAGCCCATTAAACAACATTACTCTTTAATCATCATAAAGGGAACATTTGTTTTTTTATTATTCTTCAGGCAAAAAGCAGGGAAGTGTGGAGAAGAAACAAAGGATAATATGGTATAAAGAGGTGTGTCATCATTATTATTATTACTATTAGTTAACTAGGCTAGAAAGCAGGAGACTTTGAGTTGAAATCCCGCCTTTAGCCATTAAAGCCAGCAAGGTGACACTTAGCCCAACCCACCTCCCAGGATTGTTGTTATGGAAATATAGGAGGGGGAAGGTGTGTTGGATAAGTTTGCTACTTTGAGTTATTTGTAAAAATAATAAAGATGGGATACAGATAAATAAATAAAATAGCAGTGTTTAAATGTTCACAATTGTACTATGCATAAAACAGTATTTCTGATCTCTATGATCAAACAGAATTTTTATCCAAACTATAGTATATTAGTAAAATGTGAACATAATTTGCGAAAGATTAATAAATAATTTGTCTGTAACAAAAGGTGAATGACATTAAATTGATGGTCTCATTTCTCTGAAAGCTGTGGCTCACATTATTAATTAGACTTCCCATTGTGCAAAAGATTAATAAGAGAAGGAAAGAGATTCAGTCACAGACAGAAGGCAAATATAAGAACCTTTTAATAAGAAACCATTGTAAAATTTCAACATAGCACAATAAAGTTACTGAGTACTGTTGCAAATGCTTGAAAATAATTTAATGTACATTTTATGTGAGTTCCCCCCCCCATTAAGAGACATTTAAATATACAGCACTTAATTATTATGGATTTGCATATAGTATCTTATTTTACTCTAGACTTGGAAGCAAGCCACCTCTAAATATTTAAGAGATATTTCATGGACTCTAAATAGCAGGAGTAGTTTTTAGAGATAAGCAATTTTGCTAATAATATCATTCTCCTATTCAAATATATAGGAGCCCATATATCTACATGCATAGACTACTTCCCTAAAAAGTCAATTTAGTACAGTGGGTAAGAAAATGGATAGAAACCTAGATTCTGTAAGTCCTAGTACACCTGAGGCTCAAAGCCAATTGAGTACCCATGGGCTAGTCATTTTCTCTCAACACTAGGAGGGAGACAATGGCAAACACTTACAGAAATCTCATCAAGAAAACTGCAGGGATTAGTCCAAGCAGTCTCCAAAATTTAGACACAGTTAAATGGAACAATAAAAAACCCAACTATTTAGCCAACCAACCAAGCAGTCACCAGGAGCCAACACTAACTTTAAGGCAAAAAGATAAAGACACTCTATTGCAACAGGTCTCAAAACAACTTACATTGCTTTATTGAAATAAAAGAATTAAATACAAAAATTGTATTACGAAATGAAACAATACGAGAAAATTATTATAAACATTACTAAATATTTTTATTTACTTTAATAGATGTGTAATATTCGAGGTTAAGACACTGTTGAACGTCTCTTAACTCTAGCCAATACAGACTATATTACGAAATGTTAACAATTATAAACTAGCATATGGAGGGCTATAAATTAAAATACTTGCAGTACTACATTTTTCATATGGCATTTTTGAAATATATGATAACCAATCACATATTTAGTTAAATTGTATGTATGTATGTATGTATGTATATATGTATGTATGTATTTATTTATTTATTTATTTGAAATACAAGTATTTTCAAAATCAATATTTACCATGAGAACAAAAACAAAAATTAGGTCCCAAAGGATTCAAGAAAACAATTGTGGGGTAGTAGTAGTTGTTTTTATCACAACAGAAAATACGTTGATTTTCCAAGTGTTAAAATATTCATCTAATAAACATTTGTAATTTACTGAAAATGTTAATAATAATAATTTAAATTAAAGTCAGGGGGAAAAGAAGAATAAAGAGAATAGAATTACAAAGAAGAATATTTTTTTAAAAAATCAAAAAAATAAAAATAAAAAGGAAAATAAATATTTAAGGAAGATATAATCTGTATCAAAACACCAACAAATTTAATAATTATTCACACCCCAATAAGGTTACATGCAGAGGTGGTATTTTGCTGGTTCGCCCCGGTTCAGGCGAACCGGTAGCAGCGGTGGGAGGCTCCACCTACCCACCCAGATGTTATCATGGACGCTCTGCGCAGTGTGCTCTCCCGGTTCCAAACTGGTAGTGAAGGTAAGAGGATGTCTGGTTACATACAAGTATTTCTTCTTCCCATTACCCATCTTTTATTTTTACACAAATCCATAAATCTTTTATATTTCAATCAGCAAAAAGTCAATAAAGGGGTCCCAGAGATTTATATAAATGTCTCTTGTTTCAATCTCATTCAAATAAAATAACTTTGTACTCCTTTATTTTCCTTCTAACAGTCTTAGTCTTTTATTCATTCAGATGTTGTTATAGGAATTAATCACTCTTCAAATTTTCTTTTTCCCATCTTCAAGGCTTTAGCAAACCTCTTTTGTAAATCCAGTAAGGAATCATTATTCAGGTCATTCACTTAGCTCAGTGTTTCTCAACTTTGGGAATGTGAAGATATGTGGACTTCAACTCCCAGAATTCCTCAACCATGACTTACTTTATCCATTTGCATTTCCTCTTTAACTGTCATATAATCCAGATTTGTTTTATTTTCTCATATTTCATCCATTTCTTTATTTTCCACTATTTCTGCATTCCGTGAAAGGTTTTTTTTTTTTCCAGATTTTTATCCTGTAGAATTTCCAAGGTACTCTTTCACATCTGTCACTTTTTCTTAACAACTTTCAAAATAATCTATCTATAGAAACAGACATTGTAACTGCTGTTTTCTTAATCTGATAATTAAATTAATTATCATTAACGGTAACGGGTAGAGGTTCTGGATACACACCGCGTTCAAGTTCTTGTAATTAACACACAAACAAAAGGAGCCATCTTTCTTTTCTCTGAACAAGACAAGAGCAGCAACTCGGGGCCTAGCAGGTTCAATGAATCCCCTCTTCAAATTTTTGACAATAAATTTCCTTAATTCGTCCATTTCCCTAGGGTCATTGAATAAATCTGAGGCTTAGGGAGTTTCACCCCGGGGAAAATATCAATGCTGCAGTCAGTGGCCCGTGTGAGGGTAATTTATCAGAAGACTTCACTGAAAACATCTTTCAAGTCCCAGTACTCTTTCGGGATTTTCTCCTCCCCCTCAATTTTTTCTTGCCCTCTGGCTGCCAGGTTGGAGTCTGCATTATTCAGTTTGGGAGCCGCTCCTTCTCTCTCAGGGGGCGTAGCAGACTGGATGCATCACCAACCCTTCCTCCTATTTATGTGTGGGTTCCAGTTACGCAGCCAGGGCAATCCTAATATAAGGGGCCGGTCCATTCCTGGGGCCACAATAAAACGTATTCTCTCTTGGTGGGTTCCCATCCACATATCAAGATGCTCCCGCAATTGAACCATCCAGCTGGCAAAAAGCAATTGGGAATTTTAGAGTTTTAAGTTTCAAACCCAGTTTTTCTACTATTTCTGAGCTCACAATGCAGCGTATGCATCCGGAATCTAAAAGGGCCAGCATTTTTTCTTGTGCCCCAGAAGAGGGCACCCTTAGCTCAACTGGAATAGTCATGGGTCCCGATCAGGAACACACCAGGCATCCGTCATCAGAATCGGTTTCACTTTCCTCCAAAGAGCAGGGTGAATCCTCCTCCCCCTTCATCGCAGGTTCTTTTCTCTTGCTGCGAGGCTTTTCCAGCTTTTTCTCTCTCCGAGGAGGGGGCTTTTGGGTCATCTTGGTGCAGCAATTTGTGGCGCGATGCCCCTCCTTCCCACAGCGGAAACACATGAAGGGTTTGAGTTTGCTTGGAGACCCACTTTTCCCACCTTTTGGGGCTCCTGGGGGGATTTGGCAGGCGGGGTTTTCTCACTCTCACTATCTTCCTGGTAATTCTCCCTGGCTAAATCAATCTCCACATCAGCAGCCACTTACCAGGGTTGCAGTCTACGGGGGGTCTCCGGTTCACGCAGTGCTGTTAAATTTCTTTGTTTAACCCATCAGTGAAATGGTCTAACAATGCTTCTTCAGACCAATCCCTCATAAAGGCTGATAGTTCACGAAATTCTTGTATATAATCAGCTACTGGTCTCTTACCCTGAGTAAGAGTTTTAAATTTGATTCTTGCTTTACGCTCTGTGAGTGGATCATCAAAGCGCTTTCTCAGGGCGGCCATAAATCTATTATAGTCTCTCAGTAGGGGGGAATCAGCATTATACAAGCCCACCATCCATGCTGCTGCCTTATTTTCCAAAGCCATAGTAATAACTCTTACCTTCGCTTCATCATTAGCCAGCTCCTCCCCATACATTTGCATGTAATTCCATACTTGAATGACGAAAAATCCTAGATCCTTTGATTCCCCCTCAAATTTCACACTTAAAGGAGGAACTTTAGCCATCCAGCATCTGTGGGGGGCTCCCCCTCCTCTTGGGATGTTTCTAACTGCAGTGATTGGGATCGGAGCTGGGTCATCTTGCTCAGTTCCCCCCTCAGCCCCTCCCACTTCTCTCGGGTCGAATAAAGCCTCTATATACTTCTCCTCTGTTTCATGGAGATCGGCTTCTCTCTCCAGTCCACTCTCATGGGCTTGCGCCTCTCCCAGGCCCCTTTAAAGAGTTTCATCACCTGGGACATCATAAGGTTCTCCTCTTCGGAGTCACGCCAGTCAGCCGCTGGTCGTCTCAGTCTCCTCATAGTAATTCAAGTCAGAGATTCTTCAGGGTCATCTTTCTGTCCCACTCCCCATGTCCATCTGGCCCGAATGGATCATTCTTCCAAGTGCAGGCCAGCCATTCACTCTGTCTCTAAAGGGCAGGAGGATGCAGTTGCTCCCATATCTTCTTCTTGATCGCTGCCTTGGTGGGACATCTTTTAGGTTTTGGGTGCACCCCCCTCGGAAGGTGTCAGCTCCGGGATGGGTGCAAGATGAGATCCAGCTTAATATCAGGGCTGCTTCACTTAATAACCAAGAAAGAAACCACTCAACTCCATTTTGCAGAATTAAGAGTACATTTACTGATTATAAGTAAATAGAAAATAAGCAAAGCTGGATCTGAGATAAAAGCACGCGCAAACATAGATATCAATGTATGACCCATTCCCCTCCCCTTGGTAACCCCAGCCCATAGTCCAAACCAATTATTCCACAGGTGTCATGTGGGAGATATCTTCAAAAACCATCATCAGGTTGGTACACTGGACAGTTGGCCTTGGCGGGAAACTCCTCTCCCTGCTACATGCGCAGTAGATGGTGAGAACAACTCCCTTCTTACAGTCTCTCCTGTACAGAATATTTCCCACACCCAAATACCATGCCCCCCTCCCCATTTCAATGGCAGCCGAAAAGCAAGCAACAAAACAGAGGCTGACACTTGGACTGCAAGGCGATCAAACCAGTCAGTCCTAGAGGAGATCAACCCTGACTGCTCTTTAGAAGGACAGATCCTGAAGATGAAACTTAAATACTTTGGTCTCCTAATGAGAAAGAAAGACTCACTGGAGAAAAGCCTAATGCTGGGAAAGATTGAGGGCAAAAGAAGAAGGGGACGACAGAGAATGAGGTGGCTGGATAGAGTCACCGAAGCAATAGGCATGACTTCAAAGGATGGTAAGGATAGGAAGGCCTGAAAGAATGTTGCCCATGGGGTCACGATGGGTCAGACATGACTTTGCAACTAACAACGACTACTCCACACCATACCCAGGAATAAATAATTTCTGTATAGTTGCAGCCAAAGAAGACATCCAAATAATGTTTTATGTTTTTCAGAAGAGAAACTCCTACAGCCCAATTCTGGGACCAGATTTGAAAAATACATTCTAATATTGATGTGGCCAAGGAGATCTTTTGAAAATTAGCAAAGATACATTTTTTTTTCTTTCATACCTACTCAAAAATAAACAAAATGAAAAACATTATTCTCAGAAATGGCTCTCTTTAGACTCTGCAAGGCACAAGTAAGGCATATACAGACACACAAACACAGATCTTTAGGCAAAACATATCTTTATTGTCACCCAGTTATAAAGTTCTTTCATTTTGTACCAGACCTTTACCAATGAAAGCAAAGACTACTAACAAATCTCTGTCTTGCTCTACAAAAGCCCAGGATACAAAGGGAATAGCAGCCCAAATTTTCAGATAGGAAACAATTGACATTAACAATGTGGTCTTAACCTGCCATAGGAAAAATTACAACTTTAGCAATCGAAGGGAGACAAATTCTCTTTTAATCAAACAGGTATCAAATAAATAAGACTAGAACAAGATCAAAGAAGATGAAGAATAACAAGAGTAAGCAGTTCAAAGAAAGTTTAATTTCACTTTTGAGTTGAGTAGTTTGCTCTGTGATATTGTGAAAAAACAGGGCATCCCAAGAAATTTTTAACAGTTGGTAGGCATGTCACAATACATAACCTAAGTTCATTACAAGGATAACTTTTTATAAAGTACTTGGCACTAAAACATACCATTGTTCCAAATCACTCTATAAATAATAACTAAGCAAACCTGTTTTCCCATGAAACAGAAAAATACATCATGGAGCCTACATTCACTTCATTCATTCATTCTCTGCAGATTTATTTAGGTATCCAAATGTATTATTGGCAGGACTATTTTGATTTATATTTTTAAGCTTTTCAAATGTAGCTATAAAACATGAATGAAATATTGTTTAAAAAAACTTAGGTTACAAGTCAGTTTGATATATTTAAGATACATTTGTTCACTGAATAATATGAAATAATATAAATTTTAAATATAGGTCATATACGGTGTAGCAATATTTTATTCATAAAGGCATATAAGCACACATGCTTTCTGGCTTTAAAACAAAAGGATTCCTGAATGAATAAATCTGCATACCTACAGACATACATCACTGTGTTCTCCGTATACTAAACCAGGAATGGTACAAGCTAAAGAAATTAAAGTCATCAGATCAGAAGAATAAAATTATATATACTGTAGCTAAATCCAGTTTATAGCAACATTGACTATACCTTTCTATGTTTGTAAATGACTTTGCTTCTATCATGTCCATGTAGCACCCCCCATTTTTTTTACTGTTTTGTTCTTTATGTTTTTTATCTTTTTTTCCTTTGAGGTTTTCATCAACTCATTAAATCTTCTTTTCTTTGTCTTTCCCTTCCTTTCAGACCAGTTATTCTTCTTTATATATTTGTTTTGTGGGCTGATCCTCATGAATTATTTCTACATGACCAAACTACCAAATACACTTCTACTGAACCAACCATTCCAGGGGCAGGTTGCTGCCGGCATTACTGCCGGTTTGGTGCGTGTGTGCACATTTGCAAATAAAAAGGTCTGTGCATGCACAAAACCCTAAAAAATGAAAAAAATGCAATTAAAATTGTTCTGTGCATGCGCAGAACCAAAAAACAAGAGGCGGCCCCAGAGGAGAACTGGTTCAGGGGCATGGCAGCCTGAGTCGCTGCCGGTTCCAGCAACCCAGACTGCCATGGTACTACTGGTTCGGCCAAACTGGTCCAAGTCAATAGGAACCCACCTCTGAACCATTCCTACTACATAGAACTCACTTAAGTTTCTCCTGACTCACTCGGCTTCCACAGATTCTCTTGGGCAAAAGTACACTCTTAAATGCAATCTTTTTTATTTCTTTAAACAAACATTCCTCACAACTGACCATATTCCACCATATTTTTTTAATTGCAGTCTCTTGTCTTAAAACTTGCCTATCCATTTCCCCATTTTTAATAAAGAGTTCACCAATGTACACAAAGTCATCTACTTGCTTTATTTTTGCTATTTATAAATAACTTTTCTGTAGATAGATAGAATAACTTTATTGCCACCTTGAATGTATACTAATCTGCATACATTAAAATGAAATTTTGTTGCATTAGATCTCAAAGGGTCACCACCTCCAATATACACTACATAAGCATGACTAAGTAAATAAATAAATAAATAAATAAATATAAATTATGCATATACCCACATACGTTATATGACACAGATGAACAACACAGTCTAATTCAGATGTATATATGTACATGGCAAGAAAAATGAATCTTGTGAGTTTACCAGATGGATGGCATAGGGAACAAGGCTGTTGCAGAATCTGGTAGTCCTGCTAGAAATACTTTGAAACCTCCTCCCAGAAGGGAGCAATAGAAATAGATCGTGAAGTAGGTCTGTGGGATCTCTGATAATGCTTTGAGCTCTAAGCACACAGCGTTTATAAACAGTATCCTGAATAATGGGAAGTGAGCTTCCTATAATCTTCTCAGCTGTCCTTACCACTCTCTGTATGGACTTTCTATCTGAGGAACTGCTGCCACCAAACCAAACAGTGTGCAGTTTGTTAAAATGCTCTCAGTTGTGCCTCTGTAAAACGTGGCCAGGAAAGAAGGATTATTGCTCTCCTCATCCAATACAAGAAATGTAGACACTAGTTTGCACACTTCACTAAGGATGACATGTGGAGATTTATCTACTTACTTTAATTTTTCATCATTTATGAATGGAAAGAATCATTCCATTTTCTTTGTTAAAACGTATTTATTTTTGAAAAAAGAGAGAGAGACTATGTAATTAAAATAATTCATAAATAAAGTATTCTTCATGTTTGAGTTTTATTGAGCTACAGTACCCTCTTTCAGTGATTACAAATTAATAATTGTAAGCACACTGTAATATAATATTTTCACAAAACAATTTAAAAAAATATAAAGCAATTAGAGAGTTTCATATATCTAGAGGACAGGAGCAGAGAAAATATAAGGATCTAAGAAAAATAAGTAAAATCTTGTTCTGCTTCTAGTGACTATAAGAACAAATTGATTGTCCTTGCAACAACACAGAAATGGTTTGTTTTTTCCAGGGTGTTCTCTTTTTTTGTCTTTTTGTTTTAGATTTTTGTTCTAGATTAGTACTAGATTATATCCCTAGCGCTTCTTGGAGGGCCAGCCAGTCTGAATCTGATCGAACACTAGTAAGAATTCATATTAAATCCTACTTAGTGGCGATAAAAGTGGCAAAACGGCAACATTTTTTCACTCTTATCGCGTTCGCAGATAACTGTCCAGCCACCCTGTTTAGGGTGACCCACTCCTTACTTAACCAAGGAACTGGGAAAGAACCCTTGCAGGGTAGGGCTGAAGAATTTGTTCAGTATCTGCAGGATAAAATCACTCAGATCCGGACAGGCTTGGACTCTGACTGGGTAGATTCGGGCAAGTCAACGGGGATGAATCTTGTGGAGACCATCTGGGATGAGTTTGACTCTGTGACCCCCGAGGGCATGGACAGGATTATGGGGAGACTCAGTGCTGCCACTTGTGTGCTGGACCCGTGTCCCTCTTGGTTAGTCTCGGCTTCCCGGGAGGTGACACGAGGCTGGCTCCAGGCTACCAATGCTTCGTTGAGAGAGGGGTTCTTTCCCACCGCCTTAGAGGAGGCGGTGGTGAGGCCCCTCCTTAAGAAGCCTTCCCTGTACCCAGCTTCTTTAGCCAACTATCGTCTGGTCTCCAACCTTTGCTTTGTAGCGAAGGTTGTTGAGAGTGTGGTAGCACGTCAGCTTCCCCAGTTCCTGGATGAAGCTGTCTACCTGGATCCGTTTCAGTCAGGTTTCAGGCCTGGATACAGCATGGAGACGGCATTGGTCGCGTTGGTCAATGATCTCTGGCGGGCCTGGGACAGGGGCTGCTCCTCTGTCCTGGTCCTATTAGACCTCTCAGCAGCTTTCGATACCATCGACCATGGTATCCTACTGCGACAACTCGGGGGGTTGGGAGTGGGGGGCACCATTTTATGGTGGTTCTCCTCCTACCTGACGGATCAGTCGCAGTTTGTGTTGACTGGAGGCTAGGGATCGACCCCGAGGCATGTCACTTGTGGGGTGCCCCAGGGGTCAGTTCTGTCACCCCTCCTGTTCAACATATATATGAAACCACTGGGTGAGATCATCCATGGTTTTGAGGCATGGTATCATCAATATGCTGATGTTACCCAATTTTTCATCTCTACCCCAAACCATCCAAACGATGCCCTCAACGTGATGTCCCGATGCCTGGAGGCTGTGCGGATCTGGATGGGGAGGAACAGGCTCAAGCTCAATCCCTCCAAGACGGAGTGGCTGTGGTTTCCGTCATCCCAATTTGTGCATCTTGTTCCATCTTTGATCATAGGGAGAGAAATTTTAGCCCCCTCAGAGAGGGCCCACAATCTGGGTGTCCTCCTGGATATACAGCTTAGTTTAGAAGAACACCTGACAGCCGTGACCAGGGGGGCCTTTTACCAGGTTCACCTGGTACATCAGTTGCGCCCCTTCCTAGATTGGGATACTCTGTGCACAATCACTCATGCCCTCGTCCTTTCTCGCCTGGACTACTATAACGCTCTCTACATGGGGCTGCCCTTGAAGACCACCCGGAGGCTTCAGCTGGTCCAGAATGCGGCTGCGCGGGTTATCATGGAGGCACCTAGGGTTACATCCCTTTTAGGTGGCCTGCACTGGTTGCTGGTTGTCTTCTGGTTGCCATTCAAGGTACTAATTATGACCTTTAAAGCACTCCATGGCTTAGGCCCAGGATACCTACGAGACTACCTACTGCCACCGGTAGCCTCCCACTGTCCAGTGCGATCCCGCAGAGTTGGCCTCCTCGGGGTGTCGTCGGCCAGACAGTGTCGGCTAATGACCCCCAGGGGGAGAGCCTTCTCTGTGGGACCGCCTTCCCTCTGGAATGAGCTGCCCCCGGAGCTTCGTATAATCCCCGACCTCCGATCCTTCCGATGTGCTCTAAAAAGTTGGCTTTTCTAGCAAGCAAGCCTGGCCTGAACAAAACAAAATAAATTATTAATCATTGTTAATTTTAATTCAATTTTTTTAAAAAATGTTATTGTTAATTCTAATTGGGTTTGTTTGGGATATTCTATTTAATTTTTTTTAACTTTTGTATTATGTGTTTCTTTTAATGTTGTATGCCGCCCTGAGTCCTTGGGAGAAGGGCAGCATATAAATCTAATAAACCAAACCAAACTAAACCAAACTCTCATTCAAATATTAGCCAGATCCAATACCATTTAGTTTTTTTAAATATCAATCAAGGTCTCATACACACCTTCACATCAGTGGCGGGATTCAAAAAAATTTACTACCAGTTCTGTGGGCGTGGCTTAGTAAGCAGGACATGGCTTGGTGAGCCTGGCATGGCTTGGTGAGCCTGGCATGGCTTGGTGGGCGTGGCTTGGTGGGTGTGGCAGGGGAAGGATACTGTAAAATCTTCATTCCCTCCCCACTCCAGGGGAAGATTACTGCAAAATCTCAATTTCCTCCTGACCAGCTGGGACTCGGGAGGTAGAGAATAGATACAGTCTATATCTGATGTAGGTAATCCTAATTCCCTTCCATCCAATTCTCACACACAGCTAGAACTCTTGCTTTTGCTTGTGCTGTGAACTAGTGCATTGCAAATTCTTATTTCATTACCTAATAATGCATTTCTGAACACACTGGGATATGTTAAGGCATTTATTTACCAGGGTGGGTTAATCTTGTTCAGGATGGGGGTGGGGGCATGATGGAGGTAGAAGCTCAATAATCAGCTCTACAGCATAGAACTAATTGCAAGGATAAAACTAAATGAATAATTACTTAACTTCAGAATGGGACCTGAGGGAATTCTTCTTTAATAAAGGTTTAACTCACCAGTGATAATGAATGCAATCTCACATACTACAGAATAAGACTATTAACATAATGACTTAGATACAAGAACTATAATTAGAACTGAAGAGAAATGTTAATTACCCACCAGTAGGGTACAGAAAGGAAGGGAAATTTTACCCCTACCCATCAAATGGACTTGAAGGAGAAGAGTTTAGACATTTATTCCTTGTTTCCACATGCATAGCCACAATATTACCAGACAAATATAGTGATAAAAACACTTCATTGAACATTCAAAACATATTAGCAGTTGTGGTATCAATAGCCTTTTGCCATAATATGGACCAATGGGTTAGAAACAAGTTAAATTAGTCTTGCTTTGGGTGAAAACTGAACTTAGCTGTTCAGTTTTAGCGGAAAACTGAACTTCAATGAAAATGAAGTGGGACTAGTTCAGAATCAAAGCACATGCTACCAAATAAAATACATTTATTACTTTAATTAGTGCCTGTGGTTTAGGAAAGTCCCAGTCCACAAAACAATGGAGAACATTTCAGTTTTCAGTTTTCCATTCCTGATACACTAATTTATTTCCAAATTGTCTCCCTGCCTGTATGGGTATTTTTAAAAGGATCTCCAATCATCAGCATTAATTAAAATCTCACAAGTTCACTCTATGCAGCTTCCTATAAATTAATACCACTTTATCACCTTTTGATTTTCCTTTTACTATAAGATGTATGTATTTATTTATTTACCGGTACTCATTCATTCATTCATTCATTCATTCATTCATTCATTCATTCATTCATTAGATTTGTGTGCTATCCATCTCATCTAGTCACAACTCTGGGTGGCTTATAAGTTTTGTATTTAGCAAGTAACTGTCCACAAAAACATTGGATGGGAAGGTAAAATCTTACATTAATTTAATTACTAACAATTCCTTCTGCTATTCTGGAAATTTTAACATATAAAATTATATTGATCTTTAATGGTAGCTAAGCTATCTAGGAAATGTATATTGTTATTATCTCTTAAGTCATGGTAAAATATATCTAGAAATAGCTTCTAGATAATATCCTAGATAAACTGCCTTTCTTTGCTAGATAATTATATTCTCTGTTATATTTAATATATCTTTTCATTTTTTATTGTTCAAGTGATCTTGTAATTCTTAAGGATTAATAAAGAATTCCAAACTTGCAGCTTTACATTTTATCTTCACTTCTGTGTTTCCTCTTATAAAAAGGTGATATAATCTTTCATTACTTTCTTTGCTCAGTGCATTCTATTCACAAGAAAGAGCAATTTTCATGATGATTATAACTATTGCTATATTTAATGGTTCATATTTAATCAAGCATTGGCAGAGCATGATCAAATGTGATGGGTGGGGGGGTGGAGTGCTGCAATTTATACCGTTATCCTTATGTGTTCTATAGAACTGGGCAGCTGGGAAAATGCATTTTGGATTGTTTCATATGTAAGCTATGAGATTCAGTCAGGGTTTATCATTCCCTCAGATTCATCCCAGCACATACATCTAATGTTCTATGTCTACGACTATTTGAAACAAGGGACAATAAATGTCATTCTGTTTGAAAACCTAACATATGTTTTTCATTATTATTAATAATTTTTAGTGTAAATGAAAGCGATACAGATTTTAGAGTATGTCTGACAAACGGTAATTCCTGGACTAGAATTTCTAACCAAGACCACAACTGATGGACAGTTAGTTGGAAAAATTGTTTGAATTAATTCCTAACTAAACTCAGAGATGAACAGATATTCTAGGCCCTAAAGGAACTAACTTTGTCAATTATTTTTAATATGCCATACTGCAGTTTCCATAATTTGTGACATACAAACTATCCCCAGTCTAAATAGACTTCCTACCAGCAGAGAAAATAGAATTCAAGCTGCCTTAACCTTTGTCTTCAACCATCCATTCAATTATCCAACTGTTTCAGTTCTTACCCTCTTTCAGAAAACTTCTGACTCATTGCCTTGACTCTACTGGGTAGTGAAAATGCGCAAGCTAAAATGACTTTGGATTGAATATAAGCAGTTTTCAAGGTTGCTTTTCCTTTGGACCTCTGAATGAAAAGACCTATTTGATTAGCTTGCAAATTCCGTATACACACCCCTTGGGAATTGTGAAATTATTATCAATGGACAGTAATATATTTATATAAAATTGTCCTTCAAAGGGAATTAAGTTGTTTAACCTTGCAATCTATTTTAGATAAAGGTAAGCACAAATAACGAATACATCACAGAATTTTATTCTACCATAGTGTTAAATTTGCCCATAATAAATTGGATCCTACTCTGTTTTCAGTTTATTGTTCCAGATACAATATTAATTTTAGTTAGACTCTGGTCAATGTAATATTCACTGTATGTAGTATATCATAATGTATATTCTATCAGTTTTGAGGAGTTGATTAGGCTGCAGTCTCTCACATATAAGGCTGAGACAGTACCATTACTTCTGTCAGCCTTAAACAAAGAGAATACTTTAAGCCAATCAGTCCTTGTCCTCTGTCCCTTCTGCTGATCAGTAGAACAGTACCAATAATCTTGGAATTACACAAATCCCTTAATCTCTTCCCTTCCACATTCTTCCAAACAATGTATTCATTTACATGTCATACATTACTTGCAAAGGGGGAAAAGTGTGAATGGTTATTATGAGAGAAGATCAATTATTTTAAAATGTAGCCAAACAACTGAAATCTGCCAAAAACGTTTTGGGTGCCAATCCATTTCTCTGTCTCATTAAAAAGTCCCTGTGACTTACAAAGGTGAAATAGTAACATGTTTTCAAGTTTATACCTGAATGTTGTAGAATAGCTGTGACTAAGACTGCATGTTACTGGGAAACTGGGTTATTGGGGAAGGGTAAGGAACAAGTTTTATACATAAATAAGTTCCAGGAACAAAATGCTGAACCCCAGATAACAGATGGCACTGATGATTGGCTTTTGTTCAGAAACCAAGATGAAAATGGATGATTCACAAGGTCTAACAAAATATTAGCATTAACGATAAAACAGAGCAAAGTTAGAACTGAAAGAACTTTCATGAATTTAAAAAAAGCTGGAGATTTGTCAGATCCAGGGCTGATACAACCTGGTGCAAAAACGGTGCAGTGTAAGGTACCTGGAGATAGTAAAGTAAGGTTAAACAGCAAGCTTCATGATGGAGTACAATCTAAAGTTAAAGTCTCTTCCAACGCTACCACAACTTTTGGTAAAAATAATCCTCAAGAACAATTATATTTGGTCACTGTTATACATGTGACTGTTCTGGTTTTGAGAGTAAATAGCAATAGCAATAGCAATAGCACTTATATACCCCTTCACAGTAGTGGTTTACAGTGTCAGCATATTACCCTCCAAAAGGGTCCTCCTTTTACTGACCTCGAAAGGTTGAGTCAACCTGACTGAATTAAATAACTAAATGAATTAAGCAAACTAAAATAGGTAAATTTACAATCCTTTGTCTGATTCTATTATTTTTATAGCAAATTGATAAAGATTATAATTACAACAATAAAAATTAATAAAAACTCTAACAGCTGTATTAAATAATACAAAGATAGAAGAATAAAAAGAAAGAATGGAAGGTACATAAAAGAAAAACCAAAAATAGAAAAAGAAATAGAAACATAGAAAATATTACAGTAAAGAAAAAGAAAACAAATTTATCAAGAAGTGATATCCGAACTTCACAAGTATAAAATAAATTTAGTAACTTAAAATATAACAAATTATTTCTTCCCAAATCCCATCTCTTATTTATAACAAATCCAAAAAACATTGTCTTATCAGCATCCAAAAATATCAATTACAGATTACCAGAAATAACAGCATATCTATTTTAATCTTGATCAAATAAACCTAGTTTGTATTACTTTTTTCTTCCCACAACTTAATTTTTAGTCAATTCAAATAATATTGTAAATCTTGATATCTTTTTTTCTTAGTTCCCTGTCATGTGATTCCTCAAAATTAAAAAAAAACTCAGCCAATTTATTTTATATATAGCATATGTCATTTAACATCTTTTCCCATATCATTGTTTTATTTTTCTCCTCTGTAAATCCACATTTAACTCATGCTCAATCTTGTCAGGAGAAACATAACATCTTTTAGACATAGTATCAAAATACAGGAAGATGTCTCTGTTGACACTATTAATTTCTGAGTCCATGTTTCAAAAAAATCTTTCAATATGTCCAATATTAGAATATTTTGCTTTTTCTTGTACTTGTAAGTCAGCTTTATATGTTTTTCTCCTTTACTTCTAATTTTTAATTCCCTATCGTGTCCATTTTTAAAAATCTTATCATGTTTTTTTAAAAAAAATCAGACGTATTTTCCCATGGAAACGATTTTTATAATTTTTTTATTTGATTGAAATTTTATTTCAAATTTACTTGAACCCACAGTCCTTTTATAACTTTCTAAAATCAGTGTAATCACCTGTTAGCTGTTTAATAAAAAAATAAGTGTTTAAATTTATAGTTAAAACTTTCTTTTGGTAAGGATTGTAAAGAAAAGAAATTCATGGTACCGTCACTGTATACAAAGATTTCTAAAAGCTAAAAAGCCATTAGCAAGCAATTTCTGAAAGTGATTAGAAAACGAAGTATACAAATGTAATATCCTTTCAAAGGCACAAACTATGGTTTGATCAAGATAGCTATTCCTTCATCTCCCAGAGCAATAAACCTATCAGAGATTAATATCTTATATTATGCTCACAAGGAACAGCCGTCTGGAGCACTTGTGAATGGCCTTAAGTTCTCTGCTTGTTTGGAGACAAATTACTGCAACCTGGTCCACTCCACTGCTCTTCATTCTACTGCAGAGGTTCAACCCTGTTACACAGAGTGCGTAGGTTGTTCCTGAAGTTTTTTCTTTCCATATAAGTTATTGGCACCATTTTAGAACAGAGACTAATAAGGTTGGAGTTCTTCTAGTTCGACCCCCTTCCTATGGCAGGAAATCCTATACCATTCCAGACTTTCTTTGGGCTTGAAGGGATGGATATTCATGAACATAAAAAGAATAATAGAACAATAGAAAAGAATAATAGAGTTGAAAGGGACATCAGAGGAGCTCAGGCCCAACTCCCTACCCAAGCAGGAGACTATACTATTTCAGACAACTGATTGTCCAATTTCTTTCAAACGTCTTGGGGACAAGCTATTTCACTGATTTGTTTTCACTGTCAGAAAGTTTCTTATTAGTTCTAGGTTGCTTGTCTCTTTGATCAATTTCCATCAATTGCTTCTTGACTTTCTTCAGGAGAATAGGTTGATCTTTTCTTCTTTGTGGCAGTCCCTCAAATATTGGAGCAGTGCTATCAGGTCACCCCTAGTCCTTCCTTTCACTAAAATAGATATACCCAATTCTTGCAACCATTCTTCATGTGTTTCAGTCTACAGCCCCTTAATCATCTTTTCACTATTCTCCACAGTCTTTCCAGAGTGTCAACATCTTTTTTTGTATGGTGACAAGCAAAACTGGATGCAATATTCCAAGTGTGGTCTTACCAAGGCATTATAAATGGTCCTAACATTTCATATGAATTTGATTTTATCCCTCTGTTAATGCAGCTTATGACTACACTGGCTTTTTTGGTGGCTGCTGCACATTGCTAGCTCATATTTAAGTGGTTTTTCCTCTAGGACTCTTAAATCCCTCTCATAGTTACTGCTATTGAGCCAGGTTCCACCTATTCTATATCTGTGCATTTGATTTTTATTGCCTATGTGTAAAACCTTGCCTTTTTCACCATTGAATTTCATTTTGTTAGATAGGGCCCAGCATTCAAATCTGTCAAGGTCCTTCTGGATCTTGAACCTGTCTTCTGGAGTGTTGGCTATTCCTGTCAGCTTGGTGTTGTCTGCAAATCTGATGTGTTCCCCTTCTACCCCATATAAATTATTTACAAAGACATTGAAGAGTACTCAGCATAAGACAGACATTGCAGTATCTCACAGCTTACTTCTCTCCAAGTAGATGTAGTTCCATTAAGGATTACCCATTGAGTGTGGTCTTTCAGCCAGTTATGAATCCATCTGTTGGTGAAGTTGCCTATCCACTTTTTTCTAACTTACCAAGAAGTAGGCTCTGATCTACTTTGTCAAATGTCTTACTGAAATCCAAGTATAATACCGGTATGTCCAGAGCATTTCGCTGGTCCACTAATTTAGTCAATTTGTCAAAGAATGAAATAAGATTTGTTTGGCATGATTTGTTTTTGACAAACCCATATTGGCTTCTGATTCTAAATTTGCTTTCTTCTAGATGTTTGCAAATCTGTTGCTTGAATGTGTTTTCCAAGATCTTGCCAGGTATTGATGTCAGGCTGATTGGTCTGCAGTTTCATTTTTTCTCCCTTTTCTGAAGATGGGAGCCACATCAGCTCTTTTCCAGTCCTCTGGTAGTTCCCGGATGCTCCAGGAAGTTTGAAAGATATGGTTCAATGGTTCCAAGATCATTTCTGCCATCTCTTTCAAAACTCTGGGATATAATCCATCTGGTCCTAGTGAATTGAATAGGATGGACAGATGTTGTATTACCATTTTCTTCCTTATTTTAACTTGTATTCCTAGCCTGTCTTTTATGGTACTATTTTGCATCAATTGGGCTTTTTTTTTTCTTTTTGTGTGAAGACAGATGCCAAGAATCAATTAATTATTAATTATTATTAATTATTCACTCTGCTTGCTGCCTGCTGCCCATCACTTCCTTGCCATCTTCTCCGATTAGTGGACCGATTATTTCTTTGACTTTTTTCTTTTACACATTGAATAAAACTTTGATATTTGTTGCAAGTCTTAGTACATTCTGAGCCTTAGTTTTCCTGGTTTCATCTTTGTAGATTCAGGTTATATGCTGGTATTTTGCCTTAGTTATGTGTCCCTTTTTTTTTGTACTTATCCTTTTTGCCTTTCAGTTTAGCAGAGAGTTCTTTATGCAACCATGCTTATTTCTTCTTGGATTTTTTCCCCAATGGTATTGTTCTGGACTGGCTTTTATAATCATATTTTTCAAAGTTTCCTAAGCTTCTTTAGTGTCTTAGAAGCAGACCATTGTCTAGGAATCAGAAGTTCTCTTGATGGCACCTTCTTTTTCCTTTTTATTACTATTTATTTATTTATTTATTTATTTATTTATTTATTTATTTATTTATTTATTTATTTATTCTGTTTATTATCTAGAATCATATTTCTGTACAAAAACCACAACCACACTTTATATTATTATTCCTTTGTGTAATTCATGTTCATTCATATTGAAAATGCAGAGAATAAAATGATGCAAAATTTCAAACAGTACTGAAGGGATCTATTTCCATCTGAGGGAACAGAAGTATCTTGAGTCTTATTGTTCTTTTAATAGTCTCTCACAAATAATGCTTAACATGATATTAAATTTGGATGTTCCTGAGCTAAAAAAATTAGGAATTCCCATTGAGAACATATGACCTTTATGGCAAGTAAGGATATTTTCAAATGATTATTTTTATGGGAGTGAGTGAAGCCAATTAATAAATTAAGTATATTCATTAATAATATGTTTGTAACATTTAGCCATAGCTTGACACCTGTGTTCTACATTTCCCTTCTTGCCTGTTAATAGTGGATATGATGACTTGTGCATTTGTAAAGGTAAAGCAATTCTTGCAGTAAATTGTTAATGCTGGTAAGAAAATGTCTAATTCTTCATTCTACATATTTTCTAAATATTATTTTTGTATTATTACTTTCAAAAATGTTTTTGTACTATTATGGCCCTACTGATATTCCAAAAAACAATGTGTGAAAAGTTTGTCAATTCCAATCCCTGCATTAGGGAAAGGAAGAAATTTCCCAAATGTCTCCTGCTGTAATAGAAAATGATGATATTCAAAATAAAAATCAGCTTTGAAAAAGTTTGCTGGAATGAGTTAGCTGGAACCAACCATTACATAAAGCCAAATTAAACTCTTTTGGCTCTTGGATCGCTCAGACAACACAAAATGCACTATTACTCTTCCTTGCAGCCCTGATTAAATTGGATGTTTCCAATGCCTATATCTTATATAACATTTGTAACTTTCTGCTCTGAAAGTGTAAAGGAAGATGAATTGCATATAGTATTCTCGCTACAGCATCATAGATGTACTTCAGGATTCTAGTAGTGCCAGATCTGGATTTGAAGGTTCAAAGTGAGTGTAAGGTGCAACACTACAAATATTTTCTATGTGCAGCACATTTCTATCTAACCTGCCTATCTCTCTGATATAGCTCCTCTGTGCTTAGGACAGCAAAGTAACTAACATCCTCAAGCTTTTCCAATCTAATCAGCTTCATTTTGTTATCTTTATTTTTTTTAAAGGTGAAGAGTAATATTTCAAAAAAAATGAGATGAAACTCTTAATATATCAAAATGAAACTCAGCAGGGTTAAAATGTTATAAAATTTAGTGCTGCTGTTCCATGCTCTCCTACAAAAAGCTTGAACTAGTTGCAGTAGTAGTCATTCTTTCTGATTATAGTATATGGAGAGATCTTGTTCCAAATTAAATGAGCAGATATTAACATTAGACCAACAATCAAGAAGCAAACAATACTCCAATCAAGGAACTACTAACTCATTCAAACAAGCTAGCAGTAAATAACAGCCCAATCAAGGAGTCATCAAGATCACTCCTACCACTCCTACACTGATAGGGCAAGCCACTAATATATACAGTAAAATGAGAACAAACTCCATTCCTTACTAGCACTGATAAGGTTATCTACTTTGGTAATGAAATGTCTGCAAGAAAATAACCAAGCTCAGAGAGTACCAAAGACCTCACAATTCAACCTTGAGCTGCAAGTATTCTCTTCAATGGAAATAAAATTTCATCTCTCCAAATTGCTTCAGCTGAAACAGTACTTCCTGAATCTAAGGAATCATGGTAGAAGATAGGTTTCCCGTTCCTGCATTCCAAAAGCTTTATTAGAAAATGTAAATCAAATATTTGATGAATACTAAGAGCCTTTCGGATGCTACAATTAACAATACCATTATGACACCAAGAATCACACTGAAATCTAAAAGAAGTCATTTAAGGTAACAAGAACTCAGGGAACATTAGCTGCTCTAAAAAGGCAGCAAGGGTGTTATCTGTTATTAAAAAATATAAAATGCTTAGGGGTTATGATATAAACTAACAAAGACTGCTAGAAATTCATCTCTTTTTTCTTTCTCACTCTCACTCACTCACACACATACACACAAACAAACACACACACAAACACTATTCAGAAAAGGAAAAGATAGCATAAAAGCTGGACTAGAATACAATGGTCAGAAATGAATGCAGAAACAGCATGATAGTTAAGGAAATGTATCACAATATTTATGAACAACTAGCTGATAACATGGCATTCCCCAGGTATTTATTTTTGGGGAAAAATGTCCGGACCAAATGTAATTTCTAATGTTGGATTTTCCCCCTTACCAGAGGGAGCCCCTTTTTGGAGTACTGTGATGCTGTTACCATGGCAATTCGACTGCACTGTACAGTAGAAGCCATTTTACGGCAGTACAGTAGAAGCCATTTAAAGACACAACAGGCTGTTTCTTAACAGAACACACATCCCGAGGGGTGTTAGTGTTGTCTTTCCACACACACAAAGTATTTGTCTCCAGAGAGTAAGTCATCTATGTACCAAGTATGGTTGAAATTCCTCAAGGTGTTCCAGAGTTATGCTGGAACAATTTATGATTTATTAATTCCTTTACAAAAAGAACTACAGCAACAACCTGAGATGCCAACATCTGAATTATACTATCTCACTCCAGTTTCATAGTATCGGGATTTGTATGAACCCAATTTATGAGTAAATTTGATTGCTCCAAGGGTGGGTTCCGGCAGGCAGTACTGCCGGTTTGCTCATGGGCATGCTGCATGTGCGTGTACAGTGCAATAAAAACCAGTTCGGAGGCATGGCAGGTCTGGGTCACTGCCAGTTCCAGCAACCCAGGCTGCCAAACCACTACCAGTTCGGCCGAATTAGTCCAAACCAGTAGGAACCCACCACTGGATTGTTCCATCAAAAGTGAAACTTCCATGAACATTAGTATCCAGTCCCCATTCCAGGCAAAGTCTATTTTTCAGAAGAATGTCAAACATCCCAACTTCACAGTCAATCAAACCAACCAAATTCATCAATTGCATACAAGAGAAGCTTTGGATAGCTTTTCAAAATTATAGTGACTCATGTAGAATACTTTTATTTCAGAAAAGAAGCTAAAATGCATTACATTCGGCAGCCATGCTACCCAATTCATTAGTGTGTATTTTTCACATAACGTACAGCATACTTGTTGAAATTATTTTAAGACTCAACTCTATGGCACTTAAAAATAATGGCAATTAATAGAAATAATTTCTTAGTAAATATAAATAGGATTAGGCTGCTAGTCTGATGGATTTTAATGAAAAACCTATTCAGCTGAAATGAGTAAAAATGGTATAATGGTATTAAAATAAGAGCAGAAAATCCTGAATAACATGAACACAAATTAACAGGTGAATAAAGCCATTTTCAAGGACCACAGAAGTGTCTCTAGGAGGTCAGGTGACTGAGCTATCTATACTGAAAGGCCCTCTGATGGTCTCTCTCAACTGGAAAGCATGTTCATGTGACAAAATACAGACATTTGGGTATTAAAAATGTTTAAAAATTACACTGACAATGCATTTAAAGAACCTGAAAAAATTACACTGAAAATGCATTTATGCACTATACATGTGTTCATTCAAAAAGGCTACGAGAAGCTATTTATTAATTTTTATATATGCAATCTTTATCTCACTTTTCCATTCATTCAGAGTAATAAATGACAACATGAGTAAATAAAAAATGCAAGGTTAAAAAAAATAGGAAAATAATACTCTTTAATGCTCTCCAAGTTTGGTGGTTACCTGCAGACTTTTTATTACTTAAGTAATATAGGTAGTTTGCTACCTACATAATTAGGTTACCTAGTCGGGTAAGGAAATGTCTATAAGCAAACCACCAAGCTCTGAGAGCACCAAGGATTCCACAATTCAATCCTGAGCTACATATATTCTCTTCTATTAATAATATAATTAAACTACAGACTCTAAAATTATTAACGTTAAATGTGTGGCTAACGAAAGGTCCCTTAACAGCTTTTCTAAAATCAGGGTACTTGTTAAATGAAATCCTCAAATAAGTGGTTTTGAAAGAATGGAAAAGAACTTCTCTCTCAAGGATGGGACTATGGGGAGGTATCTCTGCATGTATAACGCACATCTAGAATTAGATTTCACTATATCTATTCACTATCTTTTACAGGGGTAGTCCTTACTTTCAAAACAAGGATAGATAACAATTGCTCTTCCTTGCAGCTGTCTGATTGTCCCAAATAAATTATAAAGGCATGGTCATCATATCTACTAGTTACAGAAGAAGTGCTTGTTCTTTGAGTTAGGGCAGATTACTTAGTTTATATTCCAGACATAGTGGGGGGTGGGGACTAAATTTGTTTTCATTACATCAGAATGAAGGCAAAGCTTTTTTTTTTTCTTGTTTACACTACAAAAGTATGACTTTTTTAAAAAAAAGGTTTCATTATTTATAAAAATTCATTATAAAGATCATTTGCTAGAAAAATAGTACAAAATCTTTAAAATGAAACTAAACAAAATAATCTGTTACCCTAGCTTTTTCTCTTTCCTTATTTAGATATATTATTTGGTTTGGATATAAGAGTTGATTGCTCCCACAGTTGCAAATGTGGAACCCAAAACTAATTTAATGGGTAATGCACTGTATCTATTTAGATACAAACACACAGAGAGATTAGTCTTTAAGACAAACATATGCTTTAATACTGGTTAATGTATTTTTGTTCTTGAATTTCTTACACATTTACAACACTTGCCCCAGAGTAAGTACATTCATATATATTTTTATTAATAACATTATTCCATTTGCACATAAACTGAAGCTATGATCATTTTTATATATCAACCCCTTGTAAGTGTGTAAATAAACAGAAATGTATAAACAAGCACAAAATACATGTGAAATTGAAAAGTAAATGTGAAATTGAAATAAACTAAAACATTCCACACTTGAAATAAAAATCTTAAAGGAAAAAGAAACCCAGAAACCAAGCTTCCTGCCCCCAGCCAGGGGTGGGCTGGTGGGGGTTTGCAGAGGTTCGGGAGAGCCTCTAGATAAGATTCTGTGCAGTTCAGAGAACCCTCAAATCCCACTCCTGGCTGATGCACATAAGTGCAGGGGATGCACAGAGGCTTGGGGAGGGCGGAAAAAAAACCAGAAGTTTGGAAAGGTCAGAAATGGAAGGGCCTCCAGAGCCTGGGGAGGCTGTTTTTGGCCTCCTGGAGGAAAGCCCCCAGAGCCCGACGTGAGCCATGGTGCAGGAGGCTGACTAGACCATGTTCACCATGGCCAAGCCCACACAGCAACCAGGCAGAGAACCCCTTGATAAAAATTTTGAAGGCCACCTCTGCCCCCAACAGATATTTTGGTGCACATTAATAAAGACTGGGCCAGCCTATCTACAAGACAAAAGACCTCCAATTCCAGGGTGATGGGATTAACACTTGACCCCTCAGGACATAATAGAATTAGCTCTCTACCCATCTAGCAGCAGGGCTCACTGCATTTCAAAATTTCCTAATGACATTGCATCACCCTGCAAGGTTCAACCAAACTTATCTCAGACAACCTCAGCTATGACCTGCATAGCCCCATGAGAGTCTGATAGTAGCCAATAGAATACATATTCTTGCACAGGAACAGGAAGCTCAAGTTCAAGAGAGGATATAAATGCCTCTCATTCTCCACTTCATGTGGTTAGCAGCCCAGGACATCAAACCCAAGTGGTCCTATTCATCAATAAACCATCTTTCCAATCAGCCTCCAGATTTCCAGTATCTTTCTCCTCATTTGGAACTGAACCAGATGGATATTTCTTCCAAAACAACAATAGATTGTAAAGCGTTCTACATTTTATATAAACAGAGGATTACATAGCCATGGAAGGTAATAAATCAGCAACTTCTACTCAAGGTCTCATCAAAAGAAAAGGTGTAATAGTCCCCTTCTGTTTGTGATACAGGAAAATATGCAAATACATTTAGGAATGTTTCCAAAATTCTCATACTTCAGCTCTTGAAGATCTGGATCTTGCTCATATATGTTTTATTTTGCACCTCATGTAAGTTGCCCTGATAATGTGTTGAAAAGTAAGATGAAAATATCAAAATGGTAAAAGTTTTAAAAATAACTATAGTGTTTAAGGAGCTGTCACTTGAGTGAGGGTGGTTTTTATCCACAACTTCCTCAAATAAGTAAACTCTAAATACCAAATGAATAAGACACTTTTTATTTATTTGTATTAACTAAAAAATGAAGCATCCTTTCAAAGTATCATTTGCCTAAAATACCCTTTGTTATATTTCTACATAATATATAAATTATTGTACAAATCTCTTACCTTGCAACAGTAGAGTTGTTGCAGTATTAATTTCCTTTTGTGTTGGAAACCGGCCACAGTCTCTGAAAAACTTAGGGAGCTCATGTCTATCCATTTCTTTCCAGCACACTATCTTTTGAAATATAGTTTCATAAACTAGGAGACAAAATAATATATAGATCAAAAAAGTCTCATTTTGTTGTTGTAGTGCGATTGTTTGAAGTTTTTCATCCAATTTATCATTCATGCTTTTCTTTATTCTTTCTCTGTATCCTATCTAATCTATGTATCCTATCTATGTCCGCGGCGGACATAGAGGCGGGCAAAAGAAAGCGTGCTGGCAGGCTGTTGCTTTCTTTCTTTTGCCCAGAGGCGGGCTGCCGCCTCTGGGCAAAAGAAAGAAAGTGCCAGCCCGCCAGCTCGCCTGAGTTGCCCGCCTTTGGGCAAAAGAAAGCGGCAGCTCGCCAGCAGAGGCGGGCAAAAGACCTGCCTCTGCTGACGGGCTGCCGTGGACATAGAGAAAGAAAGCTGGCGGGCTGCCCTCCCTGCCTCTCCGACTTCTACCCCCTTCCCTCTCTTCACTCTCAAAAAAACTTTCTCTCAAATTGAGAGAGAGTTTGTTTGAGTGAAGAAACAAATGCACACACACACACACACACACACACACACATTACTTACAATTACTTACAAATTACATTGATTTTGAATTCCTCCCCCTCCCTCCGACCCACATACCTTTCACAGAGGATTTCAACTTTGTTCTTGCCTGCCATCATGAAAATGTAAAAATGTAAAAGGAAAAAAGCAAGAGCTGCTGAGGTCAGGCTGGGCTAGCTGCTGCCAGATTCCCCAATGGATGACTCTGCTTAACTGTTTAAAAAAGCCTCTAAAAAAACGCCCTCTACAGGAGGAGGCAAGAGAACCACGTGCCTCATCTACATAAGGAATTTTTTGGCTTTTAACCCTTGCTTAACTCTGCTCGAGTGATCCTAAAATCAGACTAAATGAGGCACGTGGTTCTCCTACCTCCTCCTGTAGAGGGCACTTTTTAGAGGCTTTTTTAAACAGTTAAGCACTAAGCAGAGTCATCCACTGTGACTCTGGCAGCAACTAGCTCAGCCTTTTTCCTTTTACATTTTTTTTCTTTTCATGATGACAGTGGTGAGGCTCTGTCTCCCCTGACTGCACGTCACTGCTCACCTATATTTTAATAACTGTATTGTAGAATTGTTATATATTGTGGGTAATATAAAAAGAACAGTTCTATTATGATCACTATGAAAGATTATTGATTATGTCACTAAAACTATTTCATAATATCTAAATAATATTTTAATGTATTATATTTAACTTCTAAAGACATAATAAATAGTTCCTTTGCCATTTGATCCAAATCTGTAGTCTGCATTTGGTACTTAAAACTTAGGACTTTGGAATTGTTAACAAAAGCTCTGAGGACATTCTTTGGACCTGATCTGAGCAGAGTACATCTGTTGTTGTTTTTAGTCGTGATGTCATGTTGCTACCCAATGAACAATGTTCCTCCAGGCCTTCTTGTCCTCGCACCATCCTCTGGAGTCCATTTAAGCTTACACCGACTGCTTCAGTGACTCCATCCAGCCACCTCATTCTCTGTCATCCCCTTCTTCTTTTGCCCTCAATCTTTCCCAGCATTAGGCTCTTCTCCAATGAGCCCTTCCTTCTCATTAGGTGGCCAAAGTATTTGAGTTTCATCTCCAGGATCTGGCCTTCTAAAGAGTAGTCAGGGTTGATCTCCTCTAGGACTGACTGGTTTGATTGCCTTGCAGTCCAAGGGACTCACAGGAGTCTTCTCCAGCATGTCTGGAGAAGAACATCAGTACTACTCATTAAATAGTCCAGTGATTTTTCATGTTTCCACGTGAACCTGAAAACACATCCTTCTTTAAGGAGTAGAACCAATGACACCTCAAAAAAAGAAGTGTCTGTATAAATGAATAGCAGAAACATGTTATGATGTTTCTGATCAACAAGGTCAGCATCTTAGCCACTGAGCCACCATGTCCCTTTCTTTACTAGGAATGGATCCTATTTCAAATACCAATTGCAATCTCCTACTTTATTCTATGAACTTGCAATTGGATTTTTAAAAATGAAAGAAAAGCAATTAGGAAATAAAAACTGGGTTAGAGAAAAAACCTTAATATTTTCTTTCATTTTATAAAAAAGCAAATGGTACAAAAATGGTCAATTGGTCTTATTTTTCGCTGCAGATTGCAATGCAACCTCAAATTGTGCATATAATCTGTTGATTTCATTAGAACTTTCTAAGCCTTACACTATAACCTAGAGAATATTTCCAGAGCAATAAAATTAGTTTTAACTTGACACTTTTTTTTAGCATAAAGAATGAGCAATAAATTGTGCAAATAACCATTTACAACTTAAATACTCAAACATTAAACATTAATTTATATTAAAGCCTTGGGATAAAAAGTATAGCCCAGCATATCTATCAACAATAGGGACAGATGAAATCCGCTATTGTTACTTTTGAAATTTCTTAGATTAAGCAGATGAAAAGAATAATGCAAGATCAGGGCAAAGAGTCATATACTTAGCATTCTGCTATTCTGAAGGAGCTGATCAGTACAGATCATTTGTAAGGGCACCATCAATTGTCTATTCCAGTAATTGCTACTGAAATACATGCTGCATTTGTTCAGAAGCATAATATAACTGATTCACAATGCTCTCATTTCTTCTTGTGGATGAAGATTATATAGCTTAATTTTACACTGTGTGAAAAAAATACCAACTTTTATTGCTACTAAAATTTTCACTATGCTTATTGGGCAATCTCGGCACTCACAATATGGAAGAAAAATAGACTCTATCAAGCTATTTTTTCTGCACATATTTTATGCATCTCAACTATATCAGATCCTGCTCACTTTTTTTTGAACCTAAAAACTACATACTGCTACCTTCTCAAGAACTCAGCCTTAGGGATTACTAAGCATATCAATCCCTGTGTATTCTTACACATTAACCTCCTTCAATCTCCAAATCACGCCCCCCCCCAAAAAACCCAATTACTGTTGAAAGATACTGTATGTGCATGTCTTTGTACATATACAAAGAGACTCAATGATTCTACTGCTCAATGAAGTTGTTGTTGTTGTTAGTTGTGACCCCATGGGCAATGCTCCTCCAGGCCTTCCTGTTCTCTGCCATCCTCTGGAGTCCATTTAAACTCAAGCTGACTGCTTCAGTGACTCCATCCAGCCACCTCATTCTCTGTCATCTCATTCTTCTTTTGCCCTCAATCTTTCCCAGCATTAGGCTCTTCTCCAATGAGCCCTTCCTTCTGATTAGGTGACCAATGTATCTGAGTTTCATCTCCAGAATCTGGCCTTCTAAAGAGTAGTCAGGGTTGATCTCCTCTAGGACTGACTGGTTTGATTGCCTTGCAGTCCAAGGAACTCACAGGAGTCTTCTCCAGCATGTCTGGAGAAGAACATCTGTACTACTCATTAAATAGTCCAGTGATTTTTCATGTTTCCATGTGAACCTGAAAACACATCCTTCTTTAAGGAGTAGAACTAATGACACCTCAAAAAAAAGAAGTGGCTGTATAAATGAATAGCAGAAACATGTTATGTTGGCATCATACTTATTCCTAACCATTTTCAAAATGTGTACAGCTCTGCTAAATGTATCTTGTTAAGATCTCTTTTTTCTGTTGTGAGAAATCTTGATTGTTTTACAAGATATATCCACTATCAGTTCTTCAATTACATGGGCACAACATTTTAGAAAGTTTGCTTGGCATTAGCTTCCACACCAGAGGCATAACGTTTAAACGTATGCTCAGTTATCATTGCAGTGAGTTGAGTATGATATACTGATGTCTTCGAATATTGCCAAATAGTGCATCAATTCTGAATGAAAACATTAAGTCAGAAGTGGATGCTAAATGGTTTTTTGCCACTTCTTGTTTGCATCATGGCTATTTTAACTCTTGTCAGTACTTTCCCCAGGTTTTTTGTGGAGTCCAGCTAAAGTTTCTCAGACAAGGAAGTACAAGAAGGAGAAAAGGTCAAGAATTTTAGCATGCTTCTTTCTGGTTTGTTTGTTTGTTTGCTTGCTTCTTGTTGGGGGTGTCTGAATGTCTACCCTTTTGGTATTTTAGGCTAGTAACATAAATGCTAGCAACATAAAGTACTCTGCCAGAACATACAGTGCTCGGAAAAATAGTAATAGTATTTTACCAAGATATATCCCTACTGCCCAGAATCTAACAGTTAGTCATGTTACATTTAAGTGAAAATGATACAGATTACATTTGGGGTTCCTGCAGAGGAAAATTCTATCAATAAACCATGTTTCCCTAAAAATAAGACAAAATCTTTTTTTTAATCCCCTAAATAAGCACTTGGCCTTATTTTCTGGGAGGTATTATTTTAAGGTGCAGGAGGCAGCAAGCGTAGTCACCTCATGGCTGCTGCTGTGTTGCAATATTTTGGGGGAGGGTTTATTTTTTGGGGTGGGCTTATTTTAGCGCATGGGGTCAAAAGCCCAATTGGGTTTATTATCCGGGGAGGTCTCATTTTGGGGAAAACAGGATATATTACCAATTTTCCTAAAAAAAGACACCACCTTTGAGAAAATGCAAGCAACCTCAATTGAAGATATTAAATAGTTTTTGAAATAGTTAACAGAGCTATGGTAACAATAATCTCAACAGATTATTCTGAAAAATACATACGCATTTTATTGTCAAGCCAGTCTTCCAGTTGTTCAAATATTAGTGGTGTAGTTGTATCCAAGATGCCACAAAGGCGTTTAATTCGAAACATCATTTTACGATACTCCTTTGTAACAGCTAATATATTAGGTCCATGGTTTTTAGCCTGTAATTATAAATATATGTATATGTGTGTGTGTGTATGCTTGTGTGTATACATACATACATGTAAAGTGGTATTGGGAGAAACAACATTTACAGAGTAAAGAATTATAGGTGCATAAAGTAAAGTAAACCTTCCAGAAATTGTCATAAAAACAAAAAAAAATCCCCTGTAATATTGCATTTTGATACTAGAGACTAAAGGATTTTATGGCAAAGATCAAAGTTTGCCGAAGTGCTATATATGGAATAATCTGGTATGAGATTCTCAGTTATGTAGGTCATGGTTATCCCAAAGATGCTTTTTTTTTAAACAATCTAGACTTTGCTTTTCCTTGACGTGATCAGAACCCTACATCACTGGGCTAAAGATGTGCCTACCAGCAAAGATGGAAGAGAAAACATACTAAAACAAATCAAAGAAGCCCTCAGAACATGTGGCTACCCCAGTTGGCCCTTCATCAAATCCCCCCAAAAATAGTCCCACAGGACCACCTCCATAAAAGACAAAGATGAGAACAATAAACAAAGCAATGTTGTCATTCCATACATTGCAGGAATATCAGAATAGTTCCAGAGGATTTTACACAAACATAAGATACATGCACCCTTTAAATCCAAGAATACACTAAGATAGAAGTCTGTCCACCCCAAGGATAAAACACCGAGACACAAACAAACAATGTGATATCTGCAGGACAATGCAGTGAGTCATGTGAAGATATGTTCATTGGAGAAACAAAACAACCACTTCATAAATGCATGGCACAACATAGGAGAACAAACTCATCAGGACAAGATTCAGTAACCCATCTGCATTTGAAAGACCAAGGCCACTCTTTTGAAGACAGAAAAGTCCCCATTCTGGACCAAGATGACCACTGGTTTGAAAAGAAGGCATGTATATTAAAATTGAATGGCCCTCTCTAGTCAATTTTAGGGGGAGGGTCTACCTCGTGTTTACAACACAATCCTTTCAGCAGTTCCAAGAAGGTTCCACACTATTCAGATGATCCTGATGGCATAGATGAACCTTCAAGTGGCCTCAACAACTCTCAGAATGAGAGTGAGGGCTAACAACCAGATGGCTGCAAGGAATATAAATCCTTCTATTATCTACCATTAAGGCAGAACTGAAGATGCTCTTGGTTGAGAAGCAAAATGCCTTAAAAGAAAAATGAAGTCCAGTGGTCTTTTGGGGAAAAAAGCATCTTTGGGACAGAAAACATCGGTTTCTCTTTCTCTCTCTCTCTCTCTCTCTCTCTCTCTCTCTCTCTCTCTCTCTCTCTCTCTCTCTCTCTCTCTCTCTCCCTCCCTCTCCCTCCCTCCCTCCCTCCCTCCCTCTCTCTCTCTCCCTCCCTCCCTCCCTCCCTCTCTCTCTCTCTCTCTCTCTCTCTCTCACACACACACACACAAAGATATGGCTACAATGCAAAATTAGCCAGAAGACAAAAAGAAGCCAGGAAAATCATAGAATGGTTGGAACAATATATAAATTGTTGTGTATAACAACTTGATAATGGGTAAAATGAAGTCCCTATTAAGTTTGAGACTGTTGACAATATATTTTTGTGCTAAAAAGAAAACTGCCCTTTTAATAGACCAGACTATTTTGTCCAAATAGCCCAGTATTCTCTAGTAAGGGCTGTAAAAATCATTGGGCATTCAGTTGTGTATAGGGATTATTTCTTGTATAAATCAACTCTGCATCTTTCAAATTTTGAGACTAATGTTATTTTATATAAATCATTACTGTTCAAGCTGGACAAGGTACTAGCTACAGTAATGCAAACATGTCAGAGATATAATCCATTATAGTACATCACAATATCTCATATTAATGAAATTAAAATACATTACCTTCAGTTTTATTCTTTTCATTTTATTACGTTCAAACCATCCTTTGAAAAGTTTTTGAATACAGGTGGCAGCTGATTCAATTTTTTCCTGTGAAGGAGCTTTTCGGAGTTTTTTAAAAGCTTCAAATATGTCTAAATGTGGCCCAATCCTTTTCACTTTCTCATTAATTATATTAATGTGTCTTCGTCTTCTAAGGAACAGGAAGGGAAGGGAGGGAGGAAGTTAGGGAGGCTTTGCTTTAAACTAAATGCAATGCTTAGGATAAACTGAAATAAACATGGAAAGAGTGGATAATTAAACATTTCAATACAAGAGAGTGGAAAATGGTTGGAGAATATGAAGCAATATTTCTATTCAATCTGTGGCTGAAATCCAAAGAAGCACTCAAAACAATGCAGTTTTATTCTCCTATTTTTATCTCTAATACTATCAAGAGAAAACACAAATGGTTCCAATTGGGATTCAACACATTGAAATAAAAATCATAAGTATGTTAATGCTTCAGAAGACCACCTGCCATACCACACAGAAACTGTAAAAGAAAGCTTCACACATTAAAACTTGTATGTTTAAACTCACATTTTTTAAAAAGAAGAGCCTCAATTTTTTTGTGTGCATGTATGAAGTGTCATAAATTTACTGAGAAAAACAGCAATGTTAGAGTTCAGGTAGATTAAGGAATATTGTGCAAAAGAAAGATAAATTGTAAGGAATATTGAAGTCTTTTTCTGAATAAAATGCATCTGGCTAAGGTAAACAGCAACAGAAATATAACCAACTGATGTATTGATTTAACCTGTTCTTTGGAACAGATAGAAAAAGACATTATTGAAAGAAAGGAAAAGTGTGTGTTTGTGTGTGCATGTGTGCGCGTGCGCGTGTACATACACATTTTTTAGATCTGAAAGTTCCATTCAATATCATTTTGGAATCCATAATGGCAGGGACAAGTTCAAAAGAACTTGGACCAAAAACATAATATTAACAACTGTTTTCTACAACATCACGCGAGTGATCGTGGGCGCACCACGGTTCGCCCACATAACACCGATCCTCCGTGAGCTGCACTGGCTACCTGTTGGTCCCCGGGTGCACTTCAAGGTCTTACTCACCACCTATAAAGCGCTCCATGGTAGTGGATCTGGCTATTTGAGAGACCGCCTTCTGCCAATTACCTCCCTGCGTCCCATCAGATCGCACAGAGTTGGCCTCCTCCGTATTCCATCCGCCAGTCAGTGCCGACTGGCGACTACTCGGAGGAGAGCCTTCTCTGTTGCGGCTCCGACACTATGGAACAATCTCCCCGTGGAGATTCGTACCCTCACCACCGTCCAGGCCTTCCGTACAGCCCTCAAGAACTGGCTAACCCGTCAGGCCTGGGGATAATCTTATTTCGCCCCTCCCGAATGCTGAGTGAATGTTGAGTTTTATTGTCTAATTTACTTTGTGCACATTTCTTTTTTCGTATTGTCCTACACTCCCCTTCCTTTTTTGATTGTAAGCCGCCCTGAGTCCCCTCAGGGAAAAGGGCGGCCTATAAATAAACTACAAACTAAATAAACTACAAACTAAACTAAACATTATCATCATCACTAGACCTATTTATATGACTATTATTAACTTCATCACCATTGTTATTTTTAACTATAATCAAACTGACAGGTAATGCTTTCATTTACCATCTGTAGTCTCTTATAATTCCAAATGCTTTGTTGAAATGAAACAGAAACAATTGATTTAAAAACATAATTTCTGGGTTTCAGAGAGTTATAATGAAAATTTTGGAAGTTCCATTGTTTGGGAGCCTTATTCAAACTTTCAATATTCATCCCACTAGACTGCTAAAATTTGTCCTGATTCTATGTTCCAATGAAATCATATTTCTATGTGTTATTGCATTATTATAAATCCTATTGCATTTACATTTTAATGCTGTATACCATATGAAGATGTTTTGCATGGCAGTAAGAATATAAATATTTTAAATAACTATATCAACTCAAAATCATAATTTAAAAAATAGAAATACAATTTATACTAATTTCCTTCCAAGCAATCTAGTTAAAGCGGGTGAAATATGCTTCTGTTATTATCATCCCAAATATTTACCAACTAATGTGACTTATATGAATTCATGAATAATTCCTCAACAATTGTTGTATGTAGACATTCACTTTTTAGTGAATGCTTGTTAATATACACATTCACATATTTAAATAGTGTTGTAGAAGAGAAAGACTGGCAGAACACACAGTAACATTTCCCTGGCGTGTGTTTGTATGCTGTTGTTCTCATCACGTTTTTCTACCTTGTTTCATTTTAAGATACAGAAAGGAGTGTAACACAGTTGCATTCTCTCCCCTTTCTTATTCAACCTATATGCCAAAATGATCATGAGGAAGCTAGATCTTGAAGAATCAAAAACTGGAGTCAAGATTGGTGGATGAAACATCAACAATCTTCAAAAGGCTAATGATGTAACTTTTCTCTCAGAAATCAGAGGAGGCCTGGAACATCTGGTCAAGAAAATCAAAGAAAGAAGTTATAATTTTGATATCTTTCTGAACATCAAAAAGACCAAGTTCATGACCACTGCAAGGAATGCAAACGTCAAAGTTGACAGTGAAGAAAAATTCACTTTCCTAGGATTGCAGATAGCTCAAAGCTATGAATGCCGCACAGAAATATAACATCAGATTGCCCTGGGTAGTTCAGCAATGATGACATGAGCCAAATATGAAAAAGAATAGGCATCAGCCTGGCAAACAAATGTAGGTTACTCTGCTTTATTGTGTTCTCCTTAGCTACCTATAGCTGTGAAAGCTGGACTTGAAAAAAGCAACACGGAAGAGAATCAACTCATTTGAGCTGTGGTGATGGAGAAGGCTCCTACATATTCCTTGGACAGTAAAGGCAACTAACAAGCAAGTGCTAGAGTGCTTAACACCAGACATCACTGGAAGGCAAAATCAAGAAATTTCATCTCACTTACTTTGGCCATGTGATGCAGGGAAATTCACTGGAGAGAGCAATTATGTTGGGAAGAGTTAATGATAAAAGGAAACCAGGCAATTAAAGAACATGGTGGCTGGATACCATAAAAGCTGACCCAAATCACAACATAGAAAAACTCAAAGAAGATTCCAGCCACACTCAACAAATAAGCTTTTCTATGGATACATATTTGCCAATGATACAGTTGTGCTAATATAGTCTTGTGCAATAGTTACTGTATTTTACTGCTATATTTCTTATTTCACTGGCAAAGCAAATCTTTGTAATCAAACTCAGTAATTAGAGAATGGGTGTCAAATGTGCAGTATCACATTGCCATCACATTATATTTCACAATGTTTTCCCCCTTCATGGAGCAGGCCTCTGCATGACACATCTGGCCCACGGGCTGCCAGTTTGACACCCTTGAACTAGAGGGTAATCACTGTGATATTGCTCCTGTAATATGTACATACAGTATATAAACACAGTATATGACTGTCTGTATCTTTGCCTCTGTCTGTCTGTCTGTCTGTCTGTCTGTCTGTCTGTCTGTCTGTCTATCTATCTATCTATCTATCTATCTATCTATCTATCTATCTATCTATCTAGAATTATACATTTTGATTTATCTATTGCCACTAATTATTTCTGGCTGATACTAAAGTATTTTGTTTGCCCCAGTTATAAAAAAAGCTGTTTACCCATCTGCTAACAGGTTGGAAGTGATTAAGGGAAATTTATTTTGGCTGTTTTAAAAGCCAAATCGGTTCTGAGTTGAAAATATGTGTCTAAACCAATAGAAGGAGTTGCCAAGTTCAAAAGCAGATGTATGCCTCTTCTGAACCCAATTCCCTACCAAGTTAAATTATCTCAAAGCAAGTATTCTATTTCCTATAACATGTCCAAATTTCTTATTCTGCCCAAATGTAGTTCTTGTGTAATGGCAATTTGCCTTTGGCTGAAGTACTAATCAACAGAGCCAAGTGCCAGCTGCATAATGCATAATGACCTTGAAGCAGAATTTGTTTTGTTCACTGATGCCATAAGACCCTACTTTTGACGGTATATTCACCATTTTTTAATTATGTCTTTTCCTGCCTCTTTCTTTTCTCAAAAGTGGGCTTCAAGATGATAGACAACAGGAGCAGAACATGAATGTGGATGCATAAGAACTTCGGTCCCTGCTAGAACTAATGATGTTGCCTATTTCAGTAATGAAACTTCTGCAAGAAAACAACCAAGTTCAGAGAGTATCAAGGACCCCACAGTTCAACCCTGAGCTACAAATATTCTCTTTTATGTGTCTCACTTCCCTGTGCTGCTCATAACTTTAATAGTAGATATACTCGTTAATGGTGAGCTATGTATGCTGCCCATTATTCTAAAAAAAATGTAAGAGAAACCTTCTTAATATGAATGTTATGACTACACATGGAAGAAGTTGTCATTTGCTGAGATGTACAGCTATTAAGAGCCAGACAAATGGCATAGAATATTTATATTGTTCTATTAAAGTTGGAAGACGGTACCATTTTACTGGAAATTCTAGGAAGCACTAACTTTACTGATTAAGTATCTTTGAACTTCAGCAGATGAAAGGATTATCACTGAAAGCATATTAATCCATTGAGGATTAGCAGCAAACTGTTAGAGATCTCAAACAGATAATAGGTGATTTATTTATGAACTGCAGTTGGATAGCAAAAATGCATATACATTTATGTTAAATATAATGCAATAGTCAGAACAGTAAGATTGAAATAGATATTGAAGGGTTGGGAGAGTCTATGAAACATACGATCTATATCTTTCTTGCTGTTCCTAGATAGTCCAGACTTATAAGATCACATGGACTGCCAGATTTTCATAAAGTTCATGCATATGGTATCTGTCTTTTCTTCTCCCCTCTTCCAGTGCCCCTTAGCTGAGAATAGACATTCAATAAAATGTTACATTGCATATTTAAAAAAATATGGGGACTTGAATTCTAATATTATTGTATGATTATAGCCCCGTCCTCAATCCTAGTCTTCTTTGATTCAGGTGAAGTAAAATATAGGTGCTAAAAGTGAATATTTTACAATTGGCAAACTGATTCCATTCAGACATTTTAAACAAGTAAGTTTAATCCAATGTTTCCATTTTAAAGAAAGTTGTTGAGAATATGGTAGGCCTGCAGCTTCAAAAGGGTTTGGAGAAGGTCAATTTATCTGGACCTGTTAAAACAAGATTCAGGTCAAGTCATATATAGCCAAATGGCATTGATTGATCATACTTGTAAATGACTGTGCCAGAGCTCAGAATGGGGATAGTGTAACCATTCCGGCCTTCCTTGACCTTTCAGCACCTTGTGGTGCTATTGAACTTGGTACTCTTCAGGTCAGCTGAGGAAGTTGGGAGTGGGAGTCATGGTTCTTCAGTAGTTCTTCTCTTTCCTACAAGGCCAGTTCCAATCAGTCTTGGTGAAGTATCACAGGGCTCAGCAATGTCCCCACTCCTATTTAAAATAATAGGGACTTTATACAGATTCTGTGCCTGGGAGGGATGCAGGGGCTCAGTGGCTAAGATCCTGAGCTTGTCGATCAGAAAGATCAGCAGTTCAGCGGTTAAATCCTTAGCGCCACGTAACAGAATGAGCTCCCATTACTCATCCCAGCTTCAGCCAACTGAGCAGCTCGAAAGCATGTAAAGATGCAAGGTAGAAAAATAGAGACCACCTTTGGTGGGAAGGTAACAGCGTTCTTAGGTGTTTAGTCATGCCTGGCCACATGACCATGGAGACGTCCTTGGACAGTGCTGGCTCTTTGGCTTTGAAATGGAGACTGCCAACTGCCCACTAGTTGGGAATGACTAGCACATATGTGCAAGGGGAACCTTTACCTTATTTAACATACACATAAAACCATTGCATGAGATCTTCTGACAGCATGAGATCAAGTGCCAGTAATATGGTACTCAGTTACACTTTTTTGCCCTGTGCCATCCTAATGATGTTGTAAAGATGCTTTCCCAGTACCAAAGGGATACTGGCATGGTTGGAGGAGAATCACTTCAATCTGACAAGACTGAGTGTCTGTAGGGTTTAGGATACCCTGCACCTAATGATTGTTCATTTGTAACTCTGGCTGGCATTACACTGCCCCAGTTGGTGCACAAACTGGGGGCTCTCATGCTCATGGTCCAGTTTAAAGAGTAGGTGGCAGCCAGTTGCAGCTTTTCCTACATAGCAATAGCAATAGCAGTTAGACTTATATACCGCTTCATAGGGCTTTCAGCCCTCTCTAAGCGGTTTACAGAGTCAGCATATCGCCCCCACAGTCTGGGTCCTTATTTCACCCACCTCGGAAGGATGGAAGGCTGAGTCAACCTTGAGCCGGTGAGATTAGAACCGCTGAACTGCAGATAATAGTCAGCTGAAGTGGCCTGCAGTACTGCACCCTAACCACTGCGCCACCTCGGCACATCAGAAGGCACTGTTCTGACCTAGGCTTCCCAAGAGCATGAAGCAACTCCTTGCCCTGACAAAAACTCCTTTTATTAATTTACTGTGAATTATGCTCAGTCACATCCAGTAAAGTCTTTCAAGGGAGGATTTAGAGTCACAGACCTTATCTGGCTTGGAGAGCTGCCAGGCCAATATCTGCAAAACTTGGCAAGGAGTCTCAGGGAGCCATGAACCAATTAAGTGAACCAATTATTTCCTGCAAACTCCACTCCCTTTTGCTCCTCCTTTTGCTCCTCTTTTAGTTCCTCTGCGAGGGCCATTCATCACCCACCCGTAGCCTTTCTGCCAAGTCAATCCCTGTTCCCTTCATCTGGCAACTCTGTGCATGTGCACACTGGGAACAGGCTCTAGCTGTTCATCTGCCTCACTGATGTCTGACTCTGTAGGCAGCTGATAACTGGCATACGGCTCTGGTCCCCTCTCTGCCTCCAATACAGATCCCTCATCAGAGCCTTCCCCAAACTCCAGGACTGGCCCATGATCCTCCCCAACCTCCTCATGATCCGAATCTGCTGCCAGATCCACTGGCCACTGGCAGGCCATAACAGGTACTGCT
Source organism: Thamnophis elegans (assembly GCF_009769535.1). NCBI lineage: Eukaryota > Metazoa > Chordata > Lepidosauria > Squamata > Natricidae > Thamnophis > Thamnophis elegans. Next base: position 29,027,741 of record NC_045549.1, on the reverse strand, counting down.
CATGTCTTAGTAACCACTGGTTGTCACCTACAGCTCACAACTCAAACCACTCAACACATTATTACTACAGGTAGTCATTGACTTACCACCATTCATTTAGCGACCATTTGAAGTAACAATGCAATTGAAAAATTGACTTATAACCAATCCTCACAATTATGACTGTCACAGGAACCCCACAGTCACATGATCAAAATTCAAATGCTTGGCAACAGCATAGATTTACAATGGTTGCAGGCTCCCAAGGTCATGTGATCACCATTAGTGACCTTCCCAGCCAGCTTCTGACAAGCAAAGTCAATGTGGGAAGTCAAATTAGTTAACAATGGTAATGATTCACTTAACAAAAGTGGCAAAAATGTTTGTAAAATTGGGCAATCTCACTTAACAACCACCTAGCTTAGCAAAAAAAAGTATGGTGCAATTATGGCCATATGACAAGGACTATCTGTAAGCTATAACCCATCCTAGATAATGACACTGCATTTTCTCAAACTCAAGCTTAGCAGGCCCTCAGTTTCATATGTTCAGCCACCCAACTTGGAGTAGATTTTCACAGACCACAATAGAAAAACCATACAACAATAATACTAGCACAGGACTCTGAAACAAAGCCAGACGTCTATTTTGCATCAAGTTTACACCAACAGCATCATCACAAGCCTCCACAATTTCACACTAAGCTTAGAAGCACTTTCCCATGCTTTTCCCTCATGTGATGCATGCCATCATTTGTCAGCAGTGCCCTCTGAATTTTCTGTAGGACAAACAGATCAGGCTTTGCACAAAATAATTAATGGACAAGTTTGACATCAGGACTCAAAGCAAGGTCAAATTCGTATCAGATTATTCTAACATCCCAGGACTACAAATCTCAAAGTAGCTATTTGGAACAAAGAAACTTTACCAGCAAATGAGAGGCTGCTGAATTCACATATATCAAAAGCTTCCGATATCGCAAAAGTCTCAGCAAACATAGGGTTTTTTAAAAAAAAAAATCGCATATGCTGGTCTGTGAACATAATGAAAAATTGATCTGGTTTGAACATGTTACATTTGTTAATTAATAATGTACTTACAATTTGTCTCCTGTTATTTACATCTGCATAAGCACGGATTCCCCCCCTTTTTTTCTCTCTCTCTCTAGTTAATCCCAGTTTAAATCTTACATCATTTTTGCCATCCAGTCATAGAATGAGTTGTAGTTCACAGAACTTTATCCTTTTTAATAAAATGTATTAGTCTGAAAGATGCTGTCAGGCACATTTTGATTTTGGCTACCATAAGCTGACCCAGCTCTTCCACTACAATATCTACAATCAAAGTGGACAAGCTGGCTAGAGCTGCCATATAGAGAATAGTTGCCCAATACATCTCAGCCAACATGATCAAATCCAATATAAATTAATTTAAGAAACTCATTATCCTAGAGCTAAACTATATGTTGACACAATCTATAAATAATATATGCCATCAGGTGAATTGATGTAGTTTGGTTGAATATGAACCCTACTGACAACATAAGTGGATTATACACTTAACACTTAGCATTGTGTTGAAATATCATGCTTGGGACTGGGCATGCCTCCATCTTAACAAAACTAGTCAAGTGTGAAGGATTTATAGATGAATTGTGCCCATGATGCAGACAAAAGTATTCAACAGTACCTTTAGCAGCTAATGGGAATTTTAGATAGCTATTGTATTTTTTTTATTAAAGGATATTATAGCAATAGCAATAGCAGTTATATACCGCTTCATAGGGCTTTCAGCCCTCTCTAAGCGGTTTACAGAGTCAGCATATTGCCCCCAACAACAATCCGGGTCCTCATTTTACCCACCTCGGAAGGATGGAAGGCTGAGTCAACCCTGAGCTGGTGAGATTTGAACAGCCGAACTGCAGAACTGCAGTCAGCTGAAGTAGCCTGCAGTGCTGCATTTAACCACTGTGCCACCTCAGCTCGTGTTTAACACTCTATTATATGTCTATTCCAGAGTAGCTCTGCGATGTTATGCTACATTACCAGATTTAGCATGTTACACAATGTAAGCAGGACAACAGAAAACTGGTGTGTGTGTGTGTGTGTGTGTGTGTGTGTGTGTGTGTGTGTGTGTGATGTCAAAGCACCTTGTTTGCCCAAATATGGGAGGGAGCATACTGCTTCCCTTTTGCCTTTTTGTGCATCTATTTCCTGCCTGGAAGGCTCCTAGGGTGGAGCTGAAAGGCAAAAGGGAAGCAGTATGCTCCCTCCCATATTTGGGCATACCAGGTGCTTTGACATAACACTTACTTATTCCCTTGGCTCAGCTGATAAGGGAGGAGAGTTTGTGGCTTAGTGGCTAATACAACTGCCTAACATGTAAAAACAGCTCAGGTTCAAATCCCAGTAAGGGTATGTAAGGGTGTGTGTGTGTGTTTGTGTATGTATATATATTCATTCTTTCTTTTATATATTATATTCTTTTGGAGGATTGCATGCAATTCTGGACTACAGATTTTGAAGGGTATCAGCATTCAATCTAGTAAGGAATCCAAAACCCCAAACGATGAAAAATAGAACTGGATATGTTTAGAGGGAATGAAGGTTAATGTGAAGTAGCAATGCTGCCTTTAACTATCTGAGGGATTGTCAGTTAGCAGATGGAACAGTTTTCATAGAATTGTAGAATTAGAAGGAGCACAGAGGCCATCAAGTCCAATCCACTGCTTCATGCAGGAATTGAAATGAAATTGTTCCTGGCAGATGGCCGTCCCTGTCTAATCTCTCACTAAATACATCAGGGAAGAATAAGAATCCAGTGCCCTCTAGATAATTGTCTCTACTATCAAATTTGATGTTTGAAGATGAACTTCAACTGAAGTTCATCTTCAGCTGAATCTGTCTTGTTGTAACTCATCTGTTATTCTATGTCCTGCCTTCTGTGATGGGCATGTGGTGGCCTACAATTAAGATGCTGAGCTTGTTGACCAGAAGGTTGACAGTTCAAGACCCAGCCACCATGTGATAGGGGTGAGTTCCTATTCCTGCCCCAGCTCCTGCCAAACTAGTCTTTTGAAAGCACACAAATGCTAGTACATAAATAGGTGCTGGTTCAATGGGAAGATAACCTTGTACCATGCCCCTCAGCATATAGTCATGCTGGTCACGTGACCATGGAAGTGTCCTCGGACAAAGCTAACTCCCAGTGCTAAGAAACAGAGATGAGCAGCTCCCTCTAGAATCGGGCATGACTGGACATGGAAAATCTTTACCTTTACTTTTACATTCTGTGACAACATTAACCAGATCTTGATCATCTTCTGCATGGCCTTCTTTTAATATTTTTCTACTGTACATTTAGACCCAGTCTGGTGTAGCGGTTAAGGTATCAGGCTAGAACGAGGAGCCCATGAGTTCTAATCCCAATTTAGGTACAAAGCCAACTGGATGACCTTGGCCAGTCACTTTCTCCCAGCCTAGGAAGGAGGTAAGAACAACCCACTTCTGAAAAACCTTACCAAGAAAACTGCAGGGACTTGACCAAGAATCAGATGCAATTGAAGGGAAGAAAAGAAAATGTAAAACACATAATTTAGTGTATTACATTGCACATCTTCATATACATCTTTGCTTTGCAAATAAAAAATCTTGAGGAGAATAATCTAATAATAAAGCATACTGTTTTCCACAAATAATACCTGGGAGCCTCCCTTTGTTGTTTCTGTAAGCCGGGGTGCCGTTTCTCCGTTTTGTCTATTTGCAGCAGCAACCTCTAAGGGAAAAAGGGGCTGTTAAATGTACTGCTAGGCAGAAAGTGATACTACTGGATTTATTTTTCATTATCATTATTAGTATTATTGTTATTGTTATCATTAGCACTGCTATGTCGAGGATATCTAGCTTATTGACAAATAGGTGTACTGGGTATGACAACCAATAAAGTTGCCCTTATCAGAAGATGGATCTAATCTTTGAAGCCAAGTGTTCAAAATGTGATAGGAAATGTATTTTCTAACTCTCAATTTGAAGGAAAATGTGGACTTAAACTGATGAGTCAGACATGGTTTAGAGGCAGCCATTTCCATAGCTAACAAACTATGGTGTGTCTCCTTTAGAATAGAAAGAGAAAAGAAGAAACGGGTTGCAATTTTTCATAATAACTTTGCGTAATCTTCACCTAATACCAAAAATATTCAGTAATATATAGGGTCCTCAGAAGATGACTCCGGCTGCATCTTTCTGTCCTGTCTCCACAGAAAGAACAATTACAGCAGCACTTTTTAAGGTTTATATCTACAATAATTACAAAAATAGAATATGATCCAGGTACATACTATATTATCAATCATTTACTCTATTTAGAGTAAATTTCTATTTACTCTAAACAAAGCTATGCATGGCACTTATCTAAATAAGCCTTAATGAATAGCTTTTCGGAGTCTGAATGATTAGGTCCTATTTTCAGATATCAGCCACAAGATTACAACTCAAGAGATAACCCTTTAAATGCTTAATAGCAAAGTTCAGTATATGAACTGATTTTTTTTTACAGAAGATATGCTGTTATCTCTTAAACTGAGCTTATTTAAACAATTGCTTAAGCACTCAAAGTTAACTATCCACTCTGAATTAGATAACCCCTTAATTAAACATCCAGCATTGGCAAGTGCTTTTCAAATCATGCATTAATAGAAGACAGTATTCTGATTCTCTCCCCCCCCCCCCGCCGCTCAGGTAATCCCCATTAGAAGTGTTCACACTGATGCAGTTGTAGTAACTTTTAAGAAACATTTCAAATGCATCTACTATTATTGATTTGGAAATTGGAAACACTGAGGTGCATTTTCAATAATCAAACGTGAATTCAGTTTTATAACTAACTAAATTAAATGTATCATCATTACATGTATGAACACTTACAGTAGATGTACATTATCTTATAAGGAAAGGAACATGGGAAATAAGAATTAAAATAATTCTACTATTATTAGGTGGGGAGTAAACCTGGAAGATTGTTCCCTATAAATTTATTATAGGATAAACTAATAGAAATAAAATAAGTCCATTGTTTGTCCTTTCATAGTGGAAAAATCTGTCTACTACGAACAGATTTAATCTTTGTTTTTAATATGCAGGTGGACAAAATACAAGTAGTCCTCAATTTAAAGCCACAACTGAGCCCAAAATGTATGTTGCTAAGTGAGACATTTGTTCAATCAGTTTTGCCCCATTTCATAACCTTTCCTGCCATAGTTGTTAAGTGAATCATTGCAGTTGCTAAGTTAGTAACATGGTTGCTAAGTGAATCCAAATTTTTCATTGACTTTGCTTGTCAGAAGGTTTCAAAAGCTGATCACATGATCCCAGGACACTGCAACCGTCATAAAAGTGAGTCAGATGCCAAAGCCGCTGAATTTTGATCACATGACCGCAGGGTGCTGCAACAGTCGCAAGTGTGAAAAAGGCTCCTAAGTTACTTTTTTTCCGTTACGTTGTAACTTTGAACGGTCACTAAATTAACTCTTGTAAGTCAAGGACTACCTGTACACTTTTCATCATTTTTTAAACTTTTAAAGTGCAGTGTACTTCTTCCCTGATAACTTTCTGCAACAGCAATACAATTATACATATTACATGCTTTGAGTTGCAATTCTCAATACTTATTTTCATATTTTTCCCACAATAATAGCAATAGCAATAGCAGTTAGGCTTATATACCGCTTCATAGGGCTTTCAGCCCTCTCTAAGCGGTTTACAGAGTCAGCATATTGCCCCCAACAACAATCCGGGTTCTCAGTAGCCCTACATGGTAGGTTGAGGAGAGCAAGCAGCTGTCCAAAATAATCCAGTTGGGTATCATCAATGTGTTTCCATGCTGAGGATTGACTTGGAACTGAGTCTCCCCTCTCCGGGTCTAACCACTCATGCAGATGGAGATGCATGAAGATGCAATAAGATATACACAGGGTGCTAGAGTGGTTAACAAATGGTTAACAGAGGTTGTATTCTGCTGGTTTGAACCGGTTCACCCGAACCAGTAGTCAAAATCATGGGTGGGTGCTCCTTTGTGGCATACACAATGCTTGGTAGTTGGTAATCTCCCCAATTCCTTTTTCACATCTTCATAAAGCTGCTGAGTGAGAGCATCCACCACAATGGGTTGAGGTATCATCAGTACACTGATGATACTCAACTTTATATCTCCACCATGTGATCCAAGTGATGCTGTTGCTGCCCTTTCATGGTGCCTGGATCATGTAGGGGCCTGAATGGGGGGCAAAAGTCTTTGGCTGAATGCTGTTAAGACCAAATAGCTTTGGGTGCATGAAGCTTCAAGATATGGGACTTTAAGAACTTAGTTCTGGATGGGGTAGCACTAACCCAGACAGACCCATCTGCAACTCGGTGGTTCTCCTGGACTCACAACTCCTACTCAAAGAGGCTACGAGAACCTTTACACAACTTCATGTTGACCACAAGTGGCAGGCTTTCCTGGATCAGGAGCCCCTGAATTTAGTTACTGAATCCTTGGCCATCTCATGTTGAGACTATACTTAAAGAGCATTCAGAAGCTGCAATTGGTACAGGATGCTGCAGCACTGGCAGTTCTTGGGGCTTTAAAATGGTCCATGTTCCACTGCTCTATGAACTGCACTGGCTGCCAGATTGGTTATCAGCTTTAAAGTCCTGCATAGCATGGGTCCAAGTTACTTCAGGAACCATGATCTCACCCCAGTGAGACTGACCCAGCTCACCCATGCTGGCAAAAGAGGCGTGCTGGGGGCCTTTGGATAAGGAATTCTGCTGCCAGAAGAGGAGCCTTTTCTGCTGTGGCTCCTGCCCTTTGAAATATCGTAACCCCTGAGCCAAGATCTGCTCTCACCCTTCTGATATTTTGATCTCTGAAGATCTGGTTCTGCCAGCTGGCTTGGGGCCCCAATGAGGGTCTAGGAGTGTCAGCCTCCGCTTTGCTACTGCTTCGGCTGCCATTGAAACGGGGGGGGGGGGTGTATGGTATTTGGGAGGGGAATCATTGTTGTGCTGGAGGAAGTTTCTAGACTCTGAACTGACCACCTTACTGCACATGTGGAGGAGGAGTGTTTCCCGCCAAGGCCAACGGTCCAGCATTCCATCCTGGTGATGCCTTTCGAAGTTATCTCACACCTGACATTTGGGAGTATTATGATTGGACTGTGCACGGGGATGCCAATGGGAGGGGAATGAATTATACAATATATTATTCGCTTTCGCGCCTAATTAACCAGTCTTAGCTTAGCTTTGCAACTGTTCATTTATAATTAGTAAAAGTACACTTGATTTCAACAAATGGAGTCCAGTGGTTTTTTTTCCTGATTACTGAATGAAGAAATGCTGACAAGGAGTGGTTGATGGATGAAGATAAAATCCCATTGTACATTATGCTCTTTCCCTTCTTATCTTTTAATTGTAATTTTATTTTTGATGTAATTCTATTTTATTGTTTTTAAAATATTTATATTTATGGTTTTATAGCTTTTAATGTTGTAAGCCATCCAGAGTTGCCTCAAAGTCGAGATGGGCAGCAAATAAATCTAATAAACAAACAAACAAGTAAAAAAATAAATCTCACTTGTTACCTGTGCCTGAATTTGTAGAAAAAAAGCACAGTTGTTATTGAGCTAATGTGAAAAAAAACCTACTGGACAACTTTTGTATTAATAATGTATTAAATATATTAGTTAATTGTGCAAAATTTTACTTGGTTTTCCAAAGCTATACTGGATTGTGAAATTACAGTATTTTTCATTAGATAAGATGAGAAAGTTATTCCTTAGGTCTTGGAGGAAGAGAACTTGAAGCTGAAACTATTAATTTCTGAGAGTATTTTATCTTCAAAACTTAAATAAATGTGTCGAAACTGGATTCTCCCAAATGTTCTTTTTTTTAAGTAACCAATTATCAATTATTTCTGGAATATGACTATCTGTTTTTTCTTTATTCCATTAGGAAGGAACTTAGATGTTTTACCTACAAATGAAACTTAAGAGTCATAATTGTTTTTATATTTTCAGAAATGAGAGAAACAATTTTTTTTTCTCCTTAGTCTAGAGCAGAGGTGTCAAACTCAAGGCCCATGGGCCGGATGCGGCCCATGGGGTGCTTAGATCTGACCTGCGGGGCCACCCTGGAAACAGTGAAGGGTTGGCTCACAGTGTCTCTGCCAGAGAAAATGGGCTCCCAAGCTCCATTTTTGGCTGAGATGGACTCCTGCAACCCTCTGCCAATGAAAATGCAATCAGCCTTCCCAAGCTCCATTTTTACTGGCAGAGGGTTGCAGGAGACCATCACAGTCAAAAACAGAGCTTTAGAGCCTGTTTTCTCTGGCAAAGCACTTGGGCCACTACAAGGACCGACACAAGTGACATTGACCTTGCCATATCCATCCCGCCCCGCCACCCCCAAGATCAAATGCAATCCTGATGTGGCCCTCAATGAAATCGAGTTTGACACCCCTGGTCTAGAGTTTTTCTTAAACCCTTTGGGTAGTTTGAGACAGTAATGTCAGGCATTACAACAGGCAGTGTTGTAAATCTCAGCTTTTCAGACATTTAACCCCTTAGTCAGGGATTGATTTATTTGGCCCCAGATGTAATTCAGAAAGATTAGTCCCTTTACTGCCAATTAGAATGAAATTATGTATGCAGAAAATCAGTTTACTCTGGACTGTAAAAGTCTAAGCCTATACAGACCTAATTCTAGAATTTTATTTTTCTTCCAATTCTGAGTTAATGGATGCTTGCCTATCCTCTTGATGGCCTTCATAAGCACTCACCCAATCTATGTTGACACAATGATTCTTTTAAGTCTGAAAACTATTGATTCCTTCCTCACTTGTTTTTTTCCTTGCAACTAGCGCAGATTAGGAAACTGCAACAACTTCTGGTAATTAATAAGTGCCAAATAGAAAATTATGGGTGGTGTGCATTATCACATCACAATTCATAATATAATATCATTGACAATGTGCTTCACAGAAAATTCACATTTTTATTCCATCAAATCACCACTCATGACAGCAGGAGCCATACCTGCATATCAACAATCCAAGAGAGATTTCTAGATGCATCTCAAAATTATCACAGCTGCAGCTGATTGCAACCAAAAGAATTGTTATGGCCTGTGAATGATTAAATGCATGTGTCCTTATTTTAACATTGACTCATAAACTTCATAAGTTTCTGCCTTCTGGTTTACATAATACAATTATTAATGGAGATATTGCTGTAGTTCAAAATTTCTGTTAGAAACAACAACTTTCCAAGAATATGGTAAAAATGTTTTCCACTTGCACTAAGTACCTAAACCAACTACTTAAACTAGTGCATGAATAATTGCTCACTTCTTTAAACTTTGCAAATAGCAGCAGCTAGAAAGCTAGCAAATGCTGTAATCTTTATTTTTTATCCATGCTTCTTTCTTAAAGCTATTTTCCCCACTAAAAAAAAACTATTAACTCCTACCAAGCTGGCCTGACATTGTGACATCATAATCACTGGGGATTAATTCTGAAATTTTCTTTGTTCTGCCACTAGGAAGGGCCTAGCTCGATCCAACCATAGTTTTTAGGTTGAAAATATTTGTATGTTTTAAAATAATGTAGATAAGATCATATGGATTTTTTCTTTTTTTGTTTTAAGTTAAATTATTAAGACTTAATGAAGTACGTTATATAGGAAAGCAGAAAGTTACAGAGTGAATTTCCTTAAGTGGGGTCTGCATTCATCATTCTTTTCTATAATTCTTAAACTATACTGTACATTTTACTAACTGGAGCAATCTTACATACCTCCCTGGACCTTTTTCGTATTGTTATTTCCATTAATCTTGCTTGATGTTGTTCTTTGCTGAGCATCGTATATGGAACTGTGGCATCTGATATCACTATTCCTCTCCAGTCTTGATATATGTTTCCTATTGAAAAAATCAATTTGGTTTGCATCACTAAAGTAACTCCAGCAGTTTTTGAATCAACACACTGAACATATTCACGAAGAAGATATTCAAAAGCAAAGCATGCATAGGAGATTCCATTTTCACGATAGCTAATTAGGACATTTCCAAACCTTTGGTCTAAAAATTATGTTCAGTTCCTCTTTTTCACTGATGGTCTAGGACAGGAATGTCAAACTGAAGGCCCACAGGCAGAATCCGGCCCGCGGGGTGCTTAGATCTGGGCCACAGAGCCACCTGGAAACAGTGAAGGACCAGCTCATGGTGCCTCTGCCAGTGAAAACAGAGCTCCATTTTTGTTGGCAGAGGTTTGCAGGAGGCCGCCCCTGTCAAAAAGGGAGTTCAGGAGTCCATTTTTGCTGGCAGAGCTCTCGAGCCACCACAGGCTCCCCCTGACACAAGTGATGTCAACCTGGGCACACCCACCCTGGCCATGCCCACTTTGGCCCCCCAAGGTCAAACACAACACTGATGTGGCCCTCAATGAAATCGAGTTTGATACCCTTGGTCTAGGAATTAGAGTATTCCCCCCCCAAAAAAAATGTATATTAGACATGTTCCTTTACAGAAATACAATATTCAGCATTAGAAGTAAATAATTTCCTGTGGGCTTTCATTAATCACCACTAAAGCTTTTAATAAATATACTCTTTACCTTCTATATAATAACCAAAATTAATATATTCTTACTATCCCTTATCTATAGTTTTTATTTCTAGATGCAGAAAGTAAATATGTTTGTTGTTATCAAACAGCTTCCCAAATAATCCAGGCTTAAAATTAATTTCTTGCAAGGCAAATAAAAAAGAAATGGGTTGAAATTACAGCATGAATTCTGGCTCCACATCAAGAAAACAAAGAAGGGTCTTGCTAATCCACAAACATCTGGCAGAGGAGTCAATAGAATTAAGGAACAAGTACCATAGCTAAGGAAAAGACATCATATCTTATTTATTTATTTAGTTACTTATTTAGTTAGTCAGTCAGTTAGTTTGTCAAACATGTGCAAGATAAATGGTATAAGTATAAACATGGACATGAACAAAGGAAATGAGTACAAATAAATGGGGACAGTAGGACAGAGATGGTAGGCATGCTGGTGCACTTATGCACGCTTCTACTGACCTCTTAGGAATGGGGTGAGGTCAACAGTAGACAGTTTGGGACAAGTTATGGGGGTTTGAGGATGTAACAACAGAGTCAGGGAGTGCATTCCAGGCATTGACCATTCTGTTGCTGAAGTCGTATTTCTACAATTGAGTTTGTACCTTGAGTTTGTATCTATTGTTTGCCCATGTATTATTGAGGTTGAAGTTGAAGTAGTCAGCTAAATAGCTTTAAATAATTCCTCTAGAAACTTCGAATTTCTTTGGAAAACAAAACCAGATACTGAAATATGATAAAATAAAATTTCTTTCATTCCCCATGCAATTATATGAAGAATTGAAAAATGGTAACTGCAAAATCCAAGTCATAATGTATTTTCCTGGATTATACAGTACCTGGAGGGTTTTTTTTAATAAAACTTATTCAGAGGAACCTTTATCAAGTCACCGTATTCAGATAAATATTAATTTGAAAATGAAAATGAATACAGTAGAGAAAAGGAGCCATGCTTGCCCTTTTCTTACCACTCTATTTGACTTTTGCGTATTAAATAAAAGGTCTGAAGGCAAATTGTGTGCTTCATTTTCTTGAATACGAGTATGGATTTGTGAGTAAGTTAGGATCCTATTTTACTAGTTCTCTGATCATGTGATGAGCCTAGCAGCATTTTAGATCTCTGATTGACACATGGAGGTTGAGAGAGGCAAGTATGAGATTGTCATGTGCAGCCTCTTCTCTAACTGTTTTCAAGTTATCTCTCTATAGAGATAGAAAGTAATATTAAAACAACAAACTTTAACCCAAATTCAGCAGCAACAATTCCAGATGGCAGTCTTAGCTCCAGAATTATCAATAGCAAAAAGAAAAACAAAAGAGGCAGAAATAGTATCAAGAAAGTGCATCTAAATAAAGCCACACAGACTCAACAGATTAGGTTTGTTACACTTCCTGTGACAATAAATTATATGTTGAAGGTGATATAAAAGAACTGATTTTGTTTCCCTTTGTTCTGCATTTACAAGGCCGCATAAGGTTCCACAATCACTGGACAAAGCCTTATTGTATGCGGGGTAATTTTGCATGAAAAGAAATAGCCCTTGAGGATTTACCTATGGTTTGGATTACAAAAGCTTGAATTAAAGCTGAAATCTAGAAAGAAAGTCTTTCTTTTGAGCTCTGAGTTCCCCCAACCTTTCCAGCTTTGTGGACCAGCAGGGGGACAAACAAGAGATGGTTGTGCGCAAGCAGCTGGCAAGCGCATGCATGCACGCATTTCCATTTATGCATGCCCACTGCTCATGCAAGTGGGGATCCGTGGCCCAGATTAAAACACCTCAGTGCCCACTAGTGGTCCGCGACCCAGAGGTTGGGGACCTCTGTTCTAATCAATATGAACCAAAAATATAAAATTCTACAAATTACTCATGAATGTATGTTTGCAAAACTTAATTGTGGTATACAAGTCATTTCATATTTTCAGAAATTATCACTTTTTAATTGTCTGTATGTTAAATAATTTCCTAGTAGAGCAAATATAACAGTGGATATTATGTAATTATTTGAGAAATGTCCATTTTTAATACTCCATATGTTAAAAAAATGTGGGGCTATAAAAAGGGAACAAAAGTGTATTTCATAGCCCCATTAGGTGAATCAAAACTTCTTTTATAGCTCTGTGAGAGAGTGTCAGGTGTGTCCCAACTTGGCCCCTTAGGAAAAATGACCCTCGACTCCATTGATAAAGCGAAAGGTTTACTTTTACTAAGTTCAAGCAGTTACAACCTAAGCAAAGCTGGATCTGAGAATTCCTGCGCAAATCTTGCATTTTTCCCCTTTCCCTGGCTTCTCCACTTTGACCAGTCCATCAATGTCCAATTATATTCATTTTTGATGTTTCAGGAATGGTTTTGAGGTTTGGCTTCTCTTTGCTGTTCTTTCACATTCCATTTTCAGGCTCCGTCCTTGATCAGCCAGTTCATTCCAAATTGACCCCTCTGGTTCCTGTCACCCTGTCAACCCCCTTTTTTTCTCTGCCTATTCCCATGCTCCTTCCTCATTGCCTCCCCACCCCGTTTGCATTTTATGGCAGGATTCCAGGAAAGAGGAGTATGCTGAAGATGAGGCCTGACAGAGAACAGCATCAAATATATTTGGCCCTTTAAGGCATAACTGGGATTTGAGATAATTTCAGTGGGAAACAAAATTAAAGAAGCGTAAGAATATACAGAGCCGAGGTGGCGCAGTGGTTAAATGCAGCACTGCAGGCTACTTCAGCTGACTGCAGTTCTGCAGTTTGGCTGTTCAAATCTCACCGGCTCAGGGTTGACTCAGCCTTCCATCCTTCCGAGGTGGGTAAAATGAGAACCCGGATTGTTGTTGGGGGCAATATGCTGACTCTGTAAACCGCTTAGAGAGGGCTGAAAGCCCTATGAAGCGGTATATAAGTCTAACTGCTATTGCTATTGCTACTATACCAAAGACCTTTCTCCCCACAAATATTGACTCATGTTTGACCTTAGCCTTGCAAATTTTTTCATTGGGCTCGTAAGATGTGATTTTAAGTTCAGGGTAGCCTTTTAGCTTATGAAGATTGTACTTTTCTGTTCTGTAAAATATATTTCCAATTCACTGCCACTATTTAAAATCAGCTTGTACATATGCGATCTGCTTTTCCAAAATATTATATTACTATTCTCACTTATCTCTGGTGACAACGTAGACTGAGTATATTAAATCAAATTTCTGACACATTTATCTACAGTAAAACAAAAATAACAATGTATTTATAAAAAAAAAAAAGATGATGTGACTGCTAAGAAGTAACTTCACTAAGAAAGAATGAATCCTCATGTTTTAACACTTTTCTACCAGTTGGCTAATAATACCTTTACTGAGAAATGTATTATTTTTTCAACTCTCTACTTAGCTTTTGGTATTCATTTTAATTTATTTATTTTTTCTTTCTTTCTTTCTTTTTTGCAAACATCTATTTACCTCAACTTTCTCATGCTAGATAGAATTTTTTTTTAAATCTCTCAATTTTCTTAAAACAGTCAATTTCTTCTTTTTTCTTTCTTCCACAGAGAGTTTCTCTCCCCGCTAATATAGCTCCTGGTTTATTAACATTTCATGCTAAGGTTATACAGAAGTTAACTCTTCTGGGCAAACAGAATGTTATCATACCTACATTCAACTAAAACATTATGCCCTTTTTTTCTTGTCATTTTCCGTAATGTGCATACATTTATAAGCCTGAAAACAAATGCTGCCTTTAAATACTTAACAATGGTATGCATAGTACTGTCATACCTAATGCATATTACATAATCATATTCATCTTAGTTACCCTCATATTTTATTTATTTCTTAGATGTACTGTATATCCCACCTCTCTATCGTGAATTCAAGGTAGCACACAGTGTAATTTATACTCTAACTATTCTGATAACCCAGCATAGCCCAGGTGTGTATTTATCCCAATCCTGTATTAGAGGGTGCCCCCTTGTGGAATACTGCAAAACTGTTACCATGGCGACTCTACTATGCTGTACAATAGAAGCCATTTTAAAGCACAACAGGCTGTACCTTAACAGAACTTGAATCCAAAATGCACACTGTCACTGTCAAAAGTACTGTGACTTGACACTATAGATATAATTCAGTCCTTTTCATTTCAGCAGCTCAGGCATTCCAGAGTTATGCTGGAACATACAACACACACATATCCATTTATATAGAGAGATATAGATATTTCCCTGCAATAACTTTGTGACATAAGTTGGGCAAATAGAAATGATTTCTTCAGTCCTAGCACATCACTGTAAGTACTATACTCAAATTGAATTAGTGTTATCTCCACTGTTTCACACCCAAACAGAGAGATCCTAAGAATTCAGTTTCTTGGATCCCTGTGCCCTTATAGGAACAAGGCTCTTTTAGTAGATTTGGCAGGTGACTGGTGATAATACTGCCAAGGTAGGGGATACTTCCCTGGATAGGGAAAGGTTGATAATCTCATAGCATTGAGAAAAATGATGCAGCATTTCTTTCTTGAAATTCCACAAATAGTTACGTGATTCAGTCCATCTGCAACATTAATCCACAATACATATTGTGACATCACTTTCATCCCCATCAACCAAATTCCTGTTCTTCAAAATATACAATCTAGACTGAGGGGCTTTGTCAATATAGACTGTATTTGTTATATATACATCAACAAACCCTGAATCAAAGCATCATGAAAGGTGTTAATTTGTACACAGTATATTTAACCAAAATTGAATGTTGAGGGATCCATAATTTTATATTGGGAAACATGAATACTGTAAGCAACACACCAGCTTCCAATATTTTTATTTTCAATGGATGGTCAATATATGCTTCCTGAAAAATAAAATTATTTGAGCGCATGAATTCTTAGATACTTCATTATGTACCCACATATTATTTCAGAATTGTGAACGTGTTATTAAAACATGAAATTATATTACTGTTACTAGTGTGACTAGCTTGGACTGCATGGCCTTTGTAGTTTTTAATATATTTTCTTTGCAACGATATTTTTCTTATTTTATTCAAAATATGATTAATTCCTATTCTGACCTTTTCTTTCCCAGTTTAAAATTTTGCATGGCTAGAGCTGTAATCCTTGAGAGTGTTACTTCCAGCAAATCAAGAATGTACTGGGAAGAACAAACTGACCTTCACTCTAATCCTTCCAGCTCCTTTAATTCAAAAAAATTGTCTTCTTTTCATAAATGCTCACAGCAATTGGGCATTTAAGTTTAATTTTTAGAAAGATCAGGTGGGAAGATTCAATTCAAATATCAATTACTTCAATAATATTGTCAAAAGGAGGAAATTTAGACTATTTAGCATGTATTAATCAAATATAGTTAACAAACCAAAATAATACCTCTGTAATCCCATGTACTGTATCCTTAAATTATTTCTTGCATTATTTTAATTCCTTTTTCTGATAACTTAATTCTGATAATAGCATCAGTTTTAAAATACACTTTGTTATGTTTAGTAAATATTGACAGTGTAGTCAACCCAACTTTGGTGTTTTTATGTATACTGATAATCAAGGTTTTTTATCCTATTTCTCTCTCACCCCTCCAATCAAGTCACTTCTATGAATGCTAAAAATAAATGGTTAGAATGTACTGTTATAGGAAAACAAGATATGAACTAGGGAAGAATAAACATTGTGTTTGAAGACTTTTTTCTTTTTTTCTTTCTATCCTATCTCACACAATTATGTCAATAATAAAATATTAATATAAAGTATAGTGATATAAAAATAATAATAAATCATTCTAGAATCACAAATATGTGATCAATGTGCCATTCAGTTCCACACAAAGACTTGCTGGAATAGAATTGATTATATCTGCTTGCAAATTTCAAGAATAGCTAACTGTACCACAAGGGAAACTGTACCACATGGGGCATGCATGCTATGGTGGGTTCCAGATCCTGGTGCAACCAGTATGGTGCAACGTGGCCTGGTGTCCACCACATGAATGCATGCACACACATGCAGCGCGCACATGCATCCTTACCTCTTGCAATGCTCCGTGACGCCTCCACGACACTCCAGCTGCTCGGCAGAGCATCGCTCAGGAACCGTATGCTCCATGCGCGTGCACAGAAGCACTGAAGAGCTTAAATACAGGTAAGGATGGTGCCCAGGCAGACAGGGCCCTCCAGAGCACCGTACTGGAACGATACCCGGTGCTCCCAGCAGGCACCAGTACGCCCATATCGGGGTGTACTGCCTGCAACCCACCACTGGCCCCATGTATGTTTTCCAGGGAAAAATCCTTGTAGAGACTCTCCTTATATGTCTAGAACAGATGGGTAGATTTGACCCATCATTCTAGTACGGTGCTCCGGAGGGCCCTGTCTGCCCGGGCACCATCCTTACCTGTATTTAAGATATTGTCTGATGCATCGTTAGCTGTACCACATTGGGTTTTAAAGGTAATAAGCAGTTCTCTGAATTGGTCTCAGAAGCTTACTTGTAAACTAATGCAGCGATTTCAAATTTGACATTGGTCCTACTATCAATCTAGCTATCATATTTTATACCAGATCATCATTAAAGGTAGACCCACATAGAGTACAGAGGTTCAACGTGGTGTCCAAGCTGAATTACCCTTGGGAGGATATCTTGAGGACTTCTATATCACAAACCCTCTTTCAGGAGTAGCACAATCCATTCAGAATATATGCTAGGGCCATTGTTATTGGATTATCCAACTGTTTACTACACAAGGTGTTTACAAATATCTATAGTACTGACCAAATGCTTAACTTAAGACTGGCCATGCATAATTGAACATCGTCAACATACTGACAGAACCTCATCCCAAACTAACAGTTTACTTTTTCCAACAGTTAGGTTAAGGGTAAGAACATTGATAAGAAATGGAAAGTAATTGCCAGATTTAATTTCCTCCATACAGTATCATGTTTCCTTTGCTTCAAAATAAAACCAAATCAAACCTTCTGCCTGTGTTAGAATTGTGATTACCTATAAGGAAGCAATGATTGCAATGGAATCATGGATTACTGAGCTACACTAGACCCTTTGCCAAGACATGGTGGATGATGTTGCCCAAAGCTAAAAGGCTCAGGGACTCTAACACAAGTTCTAGAATGAGATACAGGCCATTACTGAACAACTAAGCAGTCAGTATACTAGCAATAGCACTTGATTATTATTATTGCATGAAGAAGAACTGTCATTCATCTACAATTACAATGTAAGGACTGTAATAGTCCCTATGTAGGATTGATATGCAAAGATAAACAGAGCACAACCATGAACACCAATTAATAGTTAGAAGACATAATGCAAACTCCTTAATGTCATAATACATGTGCTGATTCAACCATGTTTTCAACTGGGCAAATGTGAGCATCTTAAAGTTATATTTAAGCTAAATTTAAAAATGCTAGGGAATTCCTGAAAGCTTGACATTCAGACAAATCAGCCATCATTAAATAAAAATAAATAGGACTTCTGGGGGAGGAGCCTGTCGCCGACGGGAGCTCAACGGGGCTCCTCTCAGAGTCCTGGTCTGTATATCTTATAAGATCTATAGATATCTCCCCTTTCTGGCAGAAAGGGGCAGGGAGAAGGTCAGTCGTTAGGATCTCTTTGTAATTCACAGCCTTTTTTTTCGCTGTGAATGGAGAAGAGGTTCAACAATAGCTGAGCTTTTACTCCAGCCAGTTCTTCTCAGCTGCTTTTTTTTTTGCAGCGCTAGGCAGGTTGCCCCCCCCCCAGGACAAAGCTAAGCTATTTAAAAATTAATCCGGGCGGGGACCATTCCTGAGAAATCTCTTCTATTATTATTCAAAATACCAGCTTCAACTTTGTAAAAGGCTTCCTTTTCTAGCTGCGTCACAAGATGGCGATCTTATAGCTTTTGTGTTTGATGTGACGTACTTAATCAGCCCTACTCTCCTGAAGGCTTCTCCGTATCAACTGTTAAAAGATTACAAATAGTATCCCATTTAAAACTGAGGGGAGCGGAGACTTTGATTGTTGGCTTGTTTGATTGCTGGTTTTTTTTATTTTTTTGGAATGGCTCCCAAATCGAAGCAGAAGCGCTTCCTTAATAACACATCTCAAGAAATTGCTATGAAGTCGCTGCCCTTGCCTCCTACGCCCTCTACTGGAGATTTGTTAACGCAAGAATTCCTTTTTAAAACGCTTAATAATTTCAGACAGGAAATCAATCAACTTATATCGGATTTATATGATAAATTTGATGCTAAAATTGCTCAAACAAAGGAGGATATGATCGGAATTATGACAGTTATGACAGACTATATTGCCGAAATGGAGGATAAATTGGAACTTTTGGAAGAAACCAACTCTAATTTGACATCCGAAATCCAAACGTTACAACAGGAAATTGAAAATGCTCAATAACAACTTGTCGTGATAAATTATAATAAGACTGCGTTTGCAATAAGAGTTAGAGGACTGCGTGAAAAGGAACAGGAGAATTTGAAACAGATCTTCTTTGAGGCTCTTAGTCGTTCGGTGGGAAGTCCGGGACTTAACTTTGATTGGCAGATTCAAAAAATTTACCGCCAGAACTCGTGTGTAGCAAAACAGCGACAGCTTCCGAGGGATATAATTATATATTTCACCACAAGGGAATCCAGAAATGTGATAATACAGAGGCTTTACAACAAGAGGCTGAGAATTGATGGACAGGACTTGATTGTTTTTAAAGAAATACCATCTCAAATATTAAGAGCAAGGAGAGACTACACTTTCTTAACTGAAGAACTCAGAAATTCTCAGATTCCATACAAATGGGAAGTCCCAGCTGGCATTACAGTTACATTTGAGAATCAAAAACATCATCTTAATTCTGTCTGTGAAGCCCGAGATTTTTATTACAAGATTCTGAAGGCGGGACTTCCTGATTCATCCGGACCTGGAGAGAGACAAGGAGAAGGAGAAGACAAGCAGCGGGACACGTGGCTACAAGGCGGAGGGCGTTGCTTTCATCTTCCGGAAGGGCAGAAGAGTAAAGAATAAAGATTTAGCGATGCTTTTAAAATACTTTTCAAAAGGGCAAAGTTGTATATCGATGATGAGACATGGAGGCTGAAAGAAGCGCTGCTGATTGTGGACATATATTGTATATAAGATTTGTTTGAACTCTAACTTAAATTGCGCATGAATTATTTTTCCAGGCGAGGAGAGCGGAGATCGTGATTTTCTTGAGTTGTGGTTTGGGACGAACGGAGCTGGGAGGTGCGAGGGAGATGGAAGGGTAGCGAAAGTTCAATTAGATTACTCGGGGTTAGAATGTAAGCTGATGTTTGTATGAATTGCTATCTGAATATAAGGTTAAGAAAGATTAGTCGGAGAGTCTCCAGGAAGGTGGAGTAAATATGAGAGGAGCAATGGACGCGGATAAAATATATATGTGGACACGGGTAAAGGCAGGGTGGAAGGTATAAAATTTATATGTGGATGTGGGTAAGGGCAGGATGGGAGGTGTTGGAAATGAAAAACGAAAGAAGTACTTGAGTTTAATGGCTTTATAGAAAGGTTTGGACATTTGGATAAAAAAGAGATAAATTAAAGGTTTGAATAGATAAAGTAATGAGGCCCTTAGTTGGAGAATTCCATTTGACTAACTTACCTGGTTCCAATATAGTTTGAAACCCTGCAAGTAATAAAATAACTGAAATTTGGAATGAGGTACATTGTTTAAGATTTAAAGATGATGGGAAGCTGTGTTAATGTAGTGGGTTTATTGATTTTTCTTGTTTTTCTTTTTTTGTGTGTGCGTCCTGTTTTTCTTTTTATTTTTTTATTTTTTACTATTTCTCTTTTTTTTTTCCTTTATCTTTTATCTTTTAACTTTAAAATTAGTTGGTTTTATTATACTCCAGTGCTTGATAAAGAATTATGCCAGGTATGGGACCTGGGAAGTCGTAAGGGGGTTAGGGAGGGGGGATTATAGGGGGGAGGGTGGAAATACAGTTTCAATTCTCAGAACAATAAGAATGCACTTGTATACTGTTGCTCTCTTTTCTTTTTTTTCTTTTTCTCTTTTATTTTCTCTTTTTTATTATTATTATTTTTCTTAATTTTAGAGTAAAATATAAACTGAATAGATTAATGAATTGTAGAGATACACCAAAGTGAGAAGTAGAGGGAAAGAGGAGGGAGAAGTAAAGAGGGAGGGAGAGGGGAATGTAAGGAGGGTGAGATGGAGGGAAGGGGAGATGTCTGAGGGGGAAGGGAAGTAGAAGAGGGGAATGTTGGAGGGGAGAAATGAAAGTTGGAGGGGGAGAAGAAAGGGTGTATGGGGGATTGAAGTGTTATGTTGGTTTTTTATGGTGGATTTTTTTTTGTTATGCACAGTATATAAGTGATTGTATAAAATGAAAATGAAAATGAAATAAAACAGTTTAAAACGAAGAATAAAAATAAATAGACACTTTTATACATCATTCAAAAGAGACAACAAAAATCTAAGAAGGAAACAAAAAAGACCAGAACATATCTTATCCAGCAGCCAATACCCAGAGAAGTAGATATTAACACCAAACAATCAAGCAGAAAATATATATATATTCATCAAGGAACTACCAAGGACAAAGTCATAAATCCACCAATACCGTTAGGAAAGCTGCTGCGTATAAAGCAAACCCCCATACTCACTAGCACTGATGGTGTTACCTAGTTGGATAATGAAATATCTGCAAGAAAACCAAACTCAGAGAGCACCAGGGATTCCATAGTAGAGAGATTATTCACCTCAAAATCCACATTAGAGAAACTGATGCTTTTTCATTGCTCCACTGTGATATCTTTGGCCATAAAGGGAATATGTTTGTGAATGTGTAACTATTTATAAATTTATATTATGCCAAAACTTTCTTCTGCTTAGGGACACATAGAATTGCATTGTAAAAACTGCAGGTGATCAGAAGACAAAGTCTTAATATCCAGAATTATCTAAACTAAGACATGTCTATGAACTATCTAAGATCTATAATAGTGAGTCCCAGTACTGTAAAAAAAATCAATAGGTCAACAAATTTGGCTCATTTTCACAAACTAGTACCCAATAATAATCACCTTCAGGATGTCTTACAGTACAAACAGAGATAAATTAAGGTATATCACACCAAATTGGACACAGTAGTGAGCCCATTAAGGATGGATCCTCAAGTACAGTTTGAAAGTTCTTGAAAGTTTGCAGTAGACATCAATAAAG
Organism: Thamnophis elegans; assembly: GCF_009769535.1. NCBI lineage: Eukaryota > Metazoa > Chordata > Lepidosauria > Squamata > Natricidae > Thamnophis > Thamnophis elegans. The sequence continues at coordinate 29,005,888 of NC_045549.1, read as the reverse complement.
TCAGCTGTAATCTATTCCTTTCTTTGCATGCCATAACAAAATGCCATAGCTACCCTCCGACTTCTCAGAAACAGCAAATCAAAACAGAGAGAAGGGTGGGTGAAGGGCTAGGAAGACAAAGTATGTGAGAACCAGCCTAGAATTATAATACACCTAAGTGAGCCAATGATTATATAATTGTAATTTTACCAATGAATACTCAAATAATTGGTTCAAGAAGGCCATGTCTTAATCTACAATGAACAGAATAACTTCCCACTTTTCAATACAATCTATGCACAGCCATGGGAAATGTGTACTTCTTACACTTAAGCATATTGTTCCATTATCCTTAGACATTAAAAGACACAAAGCTCTGTCCAAGGAATTTTGCACAGCTAAAACTCAACTGTATTAAAAGGGATGTGGATATATTGCAGATGAATTGATTTATCCACTAATTTCAGTTGAAGATGTAATTCAATTTCTATTTTTTCTCCTTCATTTATGTTTCTACCATAACAACTGAATTATTCACTACACACAAACAGATGCCAAAATGCAATTCCTCCAATGGAAAACACTTTTGAAAACAATTATGGCTATGTCACTTTAACTTCTGAGCCTAGTGACTGACCTCCTTTATTTAGTGTTTCTGATATAAACTGTTTTTTTTTAACCTTAGTTAAGTAGTCCCACATGAGCACACTTTGTGCTGATTTATGGTACATGAAAGCAATTTCACCTTACACAATAAGATTGAAAAAGATATGGATTGCTTGCAGTAAAAGAACCCAAAGTAATCAGCACCTCCACCAATGAACAATGTAAAGCAGGCCCAGAAAAGCCCTTGTTTCTTAGGCCAATTTTTGGTTGCTAGGATATTATTCCTATATAAAGGTGCAATTTTACTTGCCCAAGCCTCTACATGTTGAGAAGCAGTATACTGCTGAATAAAAGTTTTGAAGGGAGCAATAGCAGGGAGTCTCTAATGCCTTCAGGCTCTGCTTCTAGAAGTTTCAGGGCTATATGATTAACCACTGAATGAAAGATAAGTAGACCTCCAAATATATTCTTATTCATGCAGGCACACAAGTATGAAAAACAAACTCTCCATTAATCTGATGTAGATTGTAATATACTGATGATGAATGTTGATATCTGTTTCAGCAAATTAGTTTTAAAACATCTGATTTAGAATGGTTCCATCGTTCTTTTTAATCCCCACAAATGAAATATTTTTCAATAAAAAAAGCCATCATCAAACGTATTTAGCTAATGGTGCAGTATCAAAGGGAAGCTCTTGTTTGTTTATTCTCTTTAAAATGTACCAGACAGACAGAACATAGAAGAATAAAGCTTATGAAAGATCACTCACAAAGGTTTGCTTTTCAGGGTTGATATTACAAGCAATTAGCGTGACATTTAATAAATGAGATTTCTAAGAACTGCTAAAGCTGACTTAACAGGCAAACTGAACAACCTTGTTTTGTTCTTAAAGGCAGTTGCATTGTAGCACATTTTATGCAAAATGTCTTTGCCAACTCATGTTTTAATCATTTGTGGGCATGAAATATTTTAAATAAACAACTATCGTATATATTAAAATTGCTCTGCTGTTTATTTAGTGCATATTTGAAGACACAGTTTGCCATACAACAGGAAATGTATTTCCATATCCAAATTAATTTGTCTGCATATGTTGTAAATAACTGATCTCACTGAGTCATAACAAATTATTGCATTTTAAAACATAAATCAAATAATAAAAAGAGCGAAAATGCAATATTCATTATGCTCTTCCTGCACAAAGAATACAGTGTGTAATTTACATGTTGGTAAGTAGAATGACAGTTTATTTTAGAAAAAAAATATGAAGATCACAGTATCACTTGAAATAACTATGGTAGCTATGGAGGATCTAGCACAGTGTTTCTCAACCTTGGCAACTTGAAGATGCCTGGACTTCAACTCCCAGAATTCTGGGAGTTGAAGTCCAGACATCTTCAAGTTGCCAAGGTTGAGAAACACCGATCTAGCATGTACTGTAGCTAGCATGCATTACACAAACCTATGATTAGACTTCTCGTTCTCCACAATTTGTATCAAGGATGGCCAGTTTCTGTATTGGCAGAATAAAAACCTATTCATTTATTCTGTATGAAGTTATGGTTTTGTAAGAATAAAATACAAACTTACAAATATGCAATTAAATCTATTAATTTAATAAATTAAATTATTCGTGGGATAAATCTGATTTTTTCTATGGATCACATAATCTCAATATGAATGTTAAGAGCCATACTATTTATCACATCATTTAGCGCTTGCTGCAAATCAGTCATTTTCTCAGCCAACAACATGGTACCATTTGAAAACAAAACCAGCTATACCATATTTTTCCATGTATAAGACGCTTTAAAATATTTACTTGAAAATGGAGGGGTGGTCTGGTTTGGATGAAGAATATAGTTGATGCCTCCCAGGCACAGGTAAAGGTAAAGGTTCCCCTTCCACATATGTGATAGTCGTTCCCGACTCTAGGGGGTGGTGCTCATCTCCATTTCAAAGCCAGAGAGCCAGCACTGTCAGAAGATATCTCTGTGGCCCTGTAGCCTGCATGACTAAATGCCGAAGGTGCACAGAAAGCTGTTACCTTCCCACCAAAGGTGCTCCATATTTTTCTACTTGCATTTTTACATGCTTTCAAATTGCTAGGGACAAGTAACGGGAGCTCACTCCGTTACCTGGCGCTAGGGGTTCAAACCGCAAAAACTGCTGACCTTTCTGATCAACAAGCTCAGCGTCTTAGTCACTAAGCCCTCCCAGGCACAAAGTCTGTGTAAAAGGTGTCTGTCCTACAATTTACAGCAGATACTGATCAAACTCCTGTTCTTGATAATCCATTGAACTTCCTCTATTGAAAATGATGGTTACTTCTCCAGTGTTTCTAAATGGATCTTTATCTATTCTTGGGTATTCTCAGACTGTTCTAGGAAAAAATGATAGAAAGCAAAAAACAGATAGAACAGGCAACTGGTGCCCTGATTCGAATCCCTAGATTTTTTTTTAAAAAAGCTAAATCCCAAATTCCTTCCTATGAGAGACAAACTGCGTATCTTTTTTCCTGTGATTAGTTTTTTGTAAGCTGGACATTTATTTACTCTTTCTGACATCAGAAGCCTTACTGAGTGCCTTTCCTTTCTTTATGAAATGGTAAACACTTAATCATAAATCCTCCTTAAAACATCCAGAGATGACATGGCAATAGCAATCCAATATATCACTATTGTACCATATAATACATTTTGCACTGTATCAACAAGTTTTATAGCTCGCTCTTGTTTCCTCTATTATATGATTCCCATGATCTCCCAAATTCCAATTATTGTTCCTTTGAATTAGAGGACTGTGCTCATTGTATGCTCAAGCTGTAGCATTAGAACTAAAAGAAGCAGACTGAAAGTATGAGTATGACAGTATAATATAACACTGTCTTTCCTCTATGATCCAGGGATTTAAAGAATCCCCAAATTTTTAAACTATTCCCTTATAGGCCAGTAAAAACAATAGGGCTGATAATTTTAAGTGAGAAGGGCTGACCTCTCAACAGTGTATTGTGAGTCATGCATTGTTTATTGTGAGTCATGACCAGAAAGAACTTTACCCTCCATATTCATACTCTTAATACCTTTACTTGCTTCAAATTCAATGTTGGCTCCAATCCAGTCATTTAATCCCTGCATAAAATTAAATGTGTATCAGGATTCTGCAGCATTATTTACTTCTAGTGTGTGTTCCAATTTTCTCCAGGTGAAGGGATTGCCTGGAGTGGGGGCATATACGTTCACACAAAGCAATTTGAATACTTTATTGTTTACTCTAGGACCACAATATGATTGGTGCTGTAGCTCCCAAATCTAATGCAGTCACTAGGGCATCTAATACATTATCATCTAATACACAATCAACTCTACTTTCTTCTCTTGTGTTCTTCAATAGTAAGTTACTGACACATACAAAAACCTGGCAACTGCTTACACAGGTCTTTTAAAGAAACTCTGATTATATATTTGGAAAAAAACTAAGAAAGTTTATTATTCCACATGAGGGGTGGGCTTCAAAAATTTCAGCAATGGGTTCTCTGCCTGGTTGCTGGGGGGGACATGGCCACAGTGGGCATGGCCTAGTCTGTCTCATGCACCAGGGGGGGACATTTTTGCCTTCCCCAGGCTCCAGAAACTTTCCTCAAGCCTCTGGGAGGACGAAAACTGCCTCCTTTCAGGGTCCAGAGGCCCTCCAGAGGCCGGAAACTCGCCTGTTTCTGGCCATCCAGAATTTCCAGGAAGCCCATTTTCTCTCCTCGCCACGGGCCCTGCACTTACCTCACTTCCAAATCGGGCCACGTGGAGACTTCTGGGAAGGGCAGGGTGAGGTGGGTGGGATGGGGTGGGTAGGGCCAGCCAGGGGTGGGATTTGGAGGTTCTCCAAACTGGCCATATGTTAGCTACGGATTCTCCCGAACCTGGGCGAACATGTAGCAGCCCACTTCTGTTCCATTCATACCAAGACCTGCATTTGTTGGAATCTATATTTCCATTCTGTTAGTCAATATTTCTGAAGTTTAATAGGATATGAGGCTCTGGACAATCTAGATTGGGATAAAACTAAAATAATGAATCTGAGGTATCACTTAAAGATGGGAGAATGTCTACTTCTATACTTATATTTCTATTATAGTTACCTTACCTAAAATCTTAGTTGGAAATCTTTGAAGCAATTAACATTGCATGGCCTAGATTAGATTTTACAAATTTATTCTTTATGGTTTTGCCCCATTTAAAAGTAATATCTTTGTAGTCGATTTTATCCAGAGTGATATGAAATTATATACATGTCTATTGAGCAAATGATGAAATCCAGTTTCCTTTTTTCTATAATGAATCCATTAAGTAAAAACAATGCACTTCCCTACCTACAATATTTTCTTTCCTCATCCATCCAGTCAGATAAACATGTCTTAATTTATTAATGCCTCGCTTTGATTTCCATCCCTCTTTACAGTGGATATAAAAAATAAATACTGACAAAAAAAATTTGAAAGGAAAACTCTTTTATAGTTTATTTTCAAAATGAAATTAAAGTATCCGTACTATATCATCCTTATGTCATATGTACAACAGTGACCTACCAGTTGCCAACCTTACTGGAGGGATGTAATAATGGCAATTATTTCCAGTCTCTTCATTACACTTATAGTCAACTTTCTATTAATTGTAGTACGGCATTATGTAGCCTAGAACCCATTTCATCCAAAAAAAGTACTTTTCTCTGCTGTGATTCCTTTTAATTCTCTACTAATTTCCAACTCCAACATTTTGTAGGTTCTGCTAACGTATTTCTTTCTCCACTTGGACGGTATTGTTTGTGCTCACATATACACCCACAAATGCATGTTCACACACTCAACTCCCCAATTTTTTTTTTAAAACAAGGTTTTTATTTTTTATTACAAATTTTAAGATATTTTATAAATAAAGTGTTTTTCTCCTTAACATTCTGTCATTTTATATCATAATTCTATTTCAGCCACATTATTCTCTTTCCATGTTTTTCATCTTAAACTTGCTTTTTTTCTTAATACATAATCATTAATTATAATGATCATAATCATTAATTGCACCTTCAAAGTTAAACCAAATTATCATTTCATATTCCATCTGTTGGTTTATTTTACTATAAGTAGCATACATCCTCAAATTCAGTTTTTACACAATAAGCATTTAACTTAATTAATTATCTACAATTAATAATGTTAATATAATTCCCTTATATCTTAGTTAACTACATACCGTTAACAGTATTAACACATTTCACTTTAATCTACTAATGTATCCCTTCTTTTCCTTCCTCCTTCTCTAACTTTCTCTTGATCTCTCAAAAATTTCACTTCTTTTTGATTCGCTTCTTCCCCCCTCCCCCCGCGCATTCTCCTAGCTTCTTCTTTTCTTTTTCTTATTTTTATAATTACTGTATCTTTTCTTCAGAATCCTTTTTCTCCCTTTTAATTCTACTGTTCTGGTAGTTTTCTCCAGGGTTTTTCTCAATCTTTTTCCACTATTCACTTCTTTGCTGTTTAATTGTTTCTTGGGGGGGGAGGACATTCCTCCTTGTCTATTTTTTTTGTGCCACTGTAAATCCCAGTGAAATCATCTAACTGTTTTTCATTTTCAGTCCCTTTTCCTACCATATTATCTTCTTGTTCTTCATTGGAGCCCTCTTTTACCCCTTTTTCCTGATCTGAGTGCTCCATCTGAATTTCTGTTTTTTCTTACCATTTAACGTTTCACATGCATTTTTTAACAAACAGTTCATCTTACATTCAGAGGTCCATGATGCCAGATTAACTAATTTTACAATTTTTTTAAAAAAAAATCTGCTATATCACATTTGATTAAAACTTAAAGTCCATGTAGTCCCTTTTTTATTTCCAAGTTCTAAAGTCCAATTGCAGTTTTAGTCCAATCCAATCCAAATTAAGATTTTTTTTCCTTCAACAGCTATGGAGAGTCAAATCAAAAACAATGTTGCAAAAAACAAACACTCCTTAAAAGTTCTCATGACTTCAAAGTATAGCCAAGGTCAATTTCTGCAGCTGTTACTTTCCCCTTTGTTCTTCCATTAGATCTTGTAATATTCTCTTCTCACTAGTAGATGGCTCTCTCTCCACACTACACTCCGACCAGCTGGCTGTCAAACACTGTCAAAAACCATTTTTAATCCACACAAAAAAGTGGGGAGAAATTTTCCTCCGGGTTCTTTCTTTTGTTATTTTAGTACCTTCAAATCCAATTATAAAAACAGAAATCTTCTGAGGCTTTAGAAGTTTAACCTCTGCTTTATCCTTCTTCCTCTGCCACTCACTCATCCGATCCAACACTCTGTTCCAACAGCGCTCCTGTTTAAAAGTTTAGTTCGGTTGCCCCAACTTTAAAGCAGTCATTTGAATATGGCTGCTGCCCCAGCTGTCATTTTGGAGATCTTTTCTCCGACCTGCTGAGGAACTTGCCAGTTCCTCTGGTTGTCCAAGATGCCTCTCTTTTTTCCCTATCCCTTCAAGATGATTCTGGTCCGAAGACCCCCGATAGTGGTTTGTCCGGTTGGATTTTTACAGAGCTCATCGGAACCCACTATTTTCCAACTGGTCTCGTTGCAATGCTTCCGGTTTCCAACCCCCCAAATTTTTAAACCATATTGGGCATTTTCTACCCAATACTTACCAATCACAATTCAGGTTTTTATTTATTTATTTATTTATTTATTTATTTATTTATTTATTTATTTATTTATTTACTTATTTATTTACAAAATATATTGGCTGCCCATCTTACCATAGGGTTAACTCTGAGAAGCTTACAATCATGAAAGATATATACAATCCAATTACAGGTGGGGTGAAGTAGACTGCCAATTCAATCATTTCTTCTGTTCTCGCTCATTTTATTCCTACCTATCCTTACATGTTAGCACATAGAAAAATGTTACTCCAGATTGATTCAGAATATCAGAACTTGATTTTCCCAAAACTTAGTTCTGTTTCTTCCATTCACTGGGACCAAATGTTCTACTGTCACTAAGATATGGATTCCTACTTTATCATGTACCCCCGATAATGTAGATGTCACCAATTCATACTTTCTTAATTTATACCAACATCTTTACTTCCATGTTAACTGTTCACTAACTACTAACCACAAAATCAAAATATTTTCATTGTTCTATCACATCCTTCCATTTTTCCTTTATTTCATAGATACACAACTTATTGGAACACACACATAGATATAAACATCTTACCTTTGTTCATTAATTCATGGTCTTTAGCTTTTACAATATTTTCTATCCCTTGGTCACTATCAAATGGGCCACGCTTAAGAAATTAACTTTCAGTTGAAATCTGTATTTGATCAGTCAACATTTTACTGTAATGCTTTTTTAGTAATACAGAGAGTATGCATGTTACCAGTTTTAACTGGATCTATAATAAATATAGTATTTCCTGTTGCTTTATTATTATAAGTTATAATTACAGTTACTAATATGGTAGTAACATGTCACAAATGTAACCAAAGCCCAGTTTTACTCCTAGATGTTAATACTTTTCTAGTCAAGCTCTAATCTAAAGACTACTTGCCAGCCAATTACCCTTTTTCTGTAGTCCATCAACTATGTGGTACACATAGTTAGTGCTATATACTTTTCTATTCATCCATGCACATGTGTATAAACATTCTTCAATATATTTTACATATACATGCTAAAAAGATAACATCAATTTTTGGTTGTAGATAAGCATTCAGTTATTACCTATATATTGCATGGCATAATGCAGTTACTTGATGCTGAAACAGCACCAAGAACAAGGAGCAAGAATAATTTCCACTGTGAATCAAGCACATCATAAGGATGTTTCATTTTAAATTACAAGACTACTTCCTTTCAGGAGAGGAGGGGAGGGGAGCGGAGAGGGGGAGAGAGGAGGAGAGAGGAGAGAAGAGAGGCGAGGAAATACAGCTGAAATATGGAGGAACTGAATTTGTCCCTTGTTTGTCTTGTTTCAGCTCCCTTTGACCATAAGAATTAGGGCAATCATGCTTAGGTGAAAGAATATCATTCAACACTATACTAACTTTTGTGCAAACTGTAAAATCATAATCTGTAATATTCTGCTGCATGATAATTTGTGAGCCAAAATGATGCTTAATTCTCTGGCTGGTATGATTCATTTAGCCAAATGTTCTATCTAGCAGTAGTACTAGGAAGTTTTGGTATATTTCTGGCACTGTTTGGAAATGTCCTGGATTAAACCTGAAAATTTCTGTTTGCAAACATATTTTCTCCTCCCTGGAAATACATAAAAAGTATATCTGGGGAAGCATTAAATAAGGTCTGACATGAGCATATAATCTTCAAGATAATAATTGTTATTATGGATGAAAAATGGAATTACATTGCTTTTGCTATATGACCATTCTCAAATAAATATGCATTCTCAAGTACTGTTAAAGTATAAAACTGTACATATTTGAAGAGCCTGCTAATGCATATGCTATGTTCTTGAGGTTGTAGAATTATTTATATATTGCAATAAAACTATTACAATTCCCAGGGAGAAAGGAGACACCTACCTATAAATATTAAAACCTACAATGACATAATAAGGCTCATGTTGCCATAAATAGATTTTCTTCCTGTAGAGAGAAATGTTCTTAAATGGATTAACAGAGTGCAGTGATGTTATATTAAATTATAGTTATTTCAAATTGAACACAACCATTAAAAATAATATAGATTTACCTTTGTGATTTTTTGGAATCCATGATTTTCCAGGATGTCTATTTGTGGATAATCCAACTAAGTTGCAATTAGTTGCACTACATTAAAAAAACACACAAAAAAAATATGTTCCATTTCATTTAAACATTTTTTCCAAGTAATTCCATCAGAGAAGTAACTAAATAGAACAATATATTGTGCAGAAAACAGTGGCAGTCGATCTGTCTGTCTGTCTGTCTATCTATCTATCTACCTATCTATCTATCTAATCTATCTATCTATCTATCTATCTATCTATCTATCTATCTATCTATCTATCTATCTATCTATCTATCTATCTATCTCTCCATCACTCTATTTTAAAACTGGGTGTTTCAGAAGCAGAGAGAAAGCCATTATTTGAAACAGCTAGAACTTTGCAATTATTTTGCAGCTCTAATGGGAGCTTTACAGATTGATTTTTGCAAACATGCAGTGTAAAAAAGGCTGGCCAGAGGCTTATGTAACAAGGGACTACTTAAAAGCATCTGTCCATCCTCCTTTGCATGAACCATTGATAATTTTCTGAAAGAAAAGTTGCATAAGCCATATGGACATCCTTTTCTGTACAAAAGGGGAATTGGATTGAGCCAAACTGCTTTTTTGATCTGTTCCAGAACAGCACATCAACACCTTCTCATTTGTTTAGGATTCAAAGAAGAAACTCCAGTTGAAACATGGCAGCAAGTTCACATGATAATGCTCCCTGGATATAGAGAACAAAGCCAAATGTTAAAGTAAACCGCATAGTGTATGTTTTTGTAAAAGATTAATTTTTCAATCAGGTTCTTCTGCCAGTAAAATTTAGGCTAAGCCATGCAGAGTAAATTATGACATTAAAAAGTTTTAAGAGAATACCCCTTCCATAGAATCAATTTTAATATGCATGTTTAAATTACAGAGGTAATCTTACACAAACTGGACAGAGTTCGATCAAAATTAAATTGTATACTTCTAGGCATGTGTTTTAACTTGCAAAACTGAGTTAATTAGCAGAATGCAAAAGTATTTAACCGTATGGTTTGTGCCAAATGTATAGCACTTTCTTTAGATTACCATTTAATCACAGATAAACTACTTCAAATTTTTCATATGATTTTATTAAAAATATTTTATTGTGTGTGCAAATCCCTTTGGAGTGTAGCAACACAACCTTAATGGATGGAACCATATAGTAGCCTGAGAAGTCATCGCTAACACTGGAAAAATTGATTTCATCACTATAAACAGAACTGGATAATACTCCCTGGGCATCATGAATTATAGCATGACAATTTTTGAAACTGCCTAAGGCAGAGCTGTCAAACTCCTGGCCATGGGCCAGATATGTCAGTTTAGCAGGGGGGCGGGAATCCCAATACGTCATGTGATGCCACCATGATGATGTGGGCTTGACACCCCTGGCTTAAGGGATCCTTTCGTTATCATTTCTTGACAAATGCAAAACCACTTGTAGAAACTAAAGAGGTCATCCTCCAGTATAAGATGGATATAGAGCAAAATACATTTCTTTTCCTGCATTAATAGAATTGTAGGAAAATAGAAAACAATCCACTGGTTGTGTAAAATAATATAAAAATGTAAATCTGTCATTAGGCACCGTGAACTAATAAGATCATCATAAAGTAAAGATCATGTATTAATTGCTATTTCAGCAGTTTAAATACATTACCCAATTGAAGGCAGTTCATTATTTCTCTTTGATGCCAAAGCACGACCCACTGATTCAACTCTGGTAAATACATCACTTAGCCACACTTTTTCTATGAAAAATCAGAAAACAGGAAGCCTGTTAGGAATAATTAAAATTAATGGGAGGACTGCAAATGAAGTGTGTAATTTCATTCTCTCTTGGAAAGGATGTAAGACATTTTGGAAGAAACTGCTGGCATATAAATACATATTGTTCACATAGGCAATTCACATATGCAACTGTATAATTAACTGGATTCAAGCCACTAAGGCCTTACACTCATTCTCTCTCTCTCTTTCTCTTTTTCAGAATAAAAGAAGCCACGTTTAAAAAGAGGCCTTAGGAAAGATGTATGCTTGAAGTCCATGTTTTTTTTTAAAAGGCAAGACAGTATAAAAATTGGGGAGACTTCAACAATACGCGCCCATGAAAAGAACTCCTTCTGTTCTCTTCCCACACAGAAAAGAAAGAATTCCAAGTGGAAAATTACTTCAAGCTATCATGTAATGTTGCAAGTACTGTTTCAGAGTATTGATGGAATTCATAGCAAATCAACCTTATCCTACCTCCAAATCACATAACAATTGCTAACTATTGAAACAATCTTTTTAATGAAAGCCAGCCTGATTCTATGCATGTACTATGTACTTAAGGTACGTCCCACTTTTAAAGTTTAAAGAGGATAAGTTCAAAGTAACTGCATACAATAAATTCCATCTGGGGGAAGACAACTGTAGCACCTTTCATATGCTTTACCTCAGAGTAGAGGAGAAGACACAAAACTAAAAAATGCAAATTGGGCTAAACATGACATTCTGAGTGGTGTGTGTGTGTGTGTGTGTGTGTGTGTGTGTGTGTGTGTGTGTACATGCATACATACATACATAAATATATGGCAAATTATAAGAAAAGTCCAACAAAATGAATTCATGTCCCAACTCCTGAATTGAGCCTTCAAGAAGGGTCCAACACTAACTTTCTCTCAAAGGTACTTTTCAAAAGGCAACTGGATTTCATTTTCCCTTGAGGACATTACACTCTCATCCAAGAAGCTTCTTCAGTTCTGACTGAATGACAGAAAATGGAAGGACCTGTATTCCTTGAACTCTTTCTGAGAGTCATTGAGGCAACTTTGAGGTTTATCCAGCCCTTCCAAGTGGCTTCAACGAATCTCAGAAAGAGTGCTAATGATCAGATGATTGCAGGGAATATAAATCCTTTCATTCCGCACCATTCAGTCAGAACTGAAGAAGCTTCTTAAGTGAGAAGCAAAATGTCTTCAAGCCGGAGGTGGTATTTTGCCGGTTCACCCCAGTTCGGGCGAACTGGCAGCGGCGGTGGCGGGAGGCTCCGCCCACCCACCCAGGCATCATCATGGACACTCTGCGTATGTGTAAAACTGCATGCTCTCAGTTCTGAACCCATAGTGAAGGTAAGAGGATTCCATGCCTGCTTCAAACAAAATAAAATCCAATTGCCTCTTGGAAAAGCACCTTTGGGACAACCATGACCTGCATAACTAAAAATCTCTATAGACACTAACTTTATCATTATTCTATGAGTTTCCAAAATCATGCACCCTTTATTTAAAACACAAGGAAAGAGAGAGATCTGGACAAAAATACCCATTTGGAGTTATCCATAAACAGTACTTTTCATTTTGTTATATCGACATCTGTGATTACATATTCAGCTAAGCTAGACAGTAACACAGTTTCTCAGTTGTACTTTGACTTATCTTTTTTTGTACATGATGAAGCAAAAAAAAAGGACATTATGGAACATTTTCAATTTTACCCACTCCTAGCAAATATCCCTCTGTGATAAAAGGTCTAAAGAAAGGATTTTTGTTTTTAAAAAATAATGATTTAACGATTTGCTCCTATACAGTAGCTTATTTCTAAAGTATTGCTATTTTACAACACACAGTTAGGATTTATATGTCAGGGTTGCTTCTATTTGATTCTTTGGAAAGAAGTAGTAGCCATCTATTTCTGTATGAATAATATAGTACTGTGGAATGAAAATCCATTCTTGAAGAAGCAATTTCTTGAATTCATAGAACTAAATAAAGATGCTTACATTCAGATAATAATGAGAAAGTTGCTACTGCAGTCAATATTAGCATTTCACAATTCTGTATAAAGGATTAAAATTATTTGTAATAAGATTATTTTAATGGTGCTTGATTTATTTCATAATATCCTACAATGATCATCCAGCAGGTTATCTTTTCCAGATGAATGTTATATAGTCTCATTGTCCAGACAGATTGGTTTAATTTTATTTTTGTTCATGCTTCTTTTTCCTCATAGCCAAACAAAAATAAATAATTATCTTCAGCTATTTGAAAATATGCAATGACCATGTCACCAGACTTACCCAAAAAGATACATCCAGCGGAAGCCTATCCAGTAGAAAACCAGCTACAGTATGGGCTCACACTGTCGCATCCTTTGCATCCTGTAATGCGGGCATCAGGAGGGCAGCAGGGAAGTCACCACTTAGTCAAATCACTTATTATAACATCATACACGTCTCAATATATTTTATAACTAAGTTACTGTATTCTCTTTCAATTCATTTGAAACATAAAGGTTCCCCTCACCCATATGTGCTAGTTGTTCCCAACTCTAGAGGGTGGTGCTTATCTCTATTTCAAAGCTGAAGAGTCGGCGTTGTCCAAAGACGTGTCCGTGGTCGTGTGGCTGGCATGACTAAATACCGGAGGCACACAGAATGCTGTTACCTTCCCACCAAAATGGTCCCTATTTTTCTATTTTATCTGCCTTCAAACTGCTAGGTTGGCAGAAACTGGGACAAGAAACGGGGGCTAACTCCGTTATGTGGCACTAGGGATTCCAACCGCAGAGCTGCTAACCTTCTGATTGACAAGCTCAGCATCTTAGCCACTGAGTCACTACATCCCTCATTTGAAAACAAATACTTAAATTCTGTTCAAAATTTCATTTTAGCCAACCTAAAATTACTGCTAACTAGACATGAAGTACTATTAAAAGTGAGTAATTTCGAATAAAACTTAAGATTCAATTATAGGTCATTAATATGCAAGAAATAATTCATATAAGGAAAATGTTAAAAAGCTGTTCTGAGCTCATAGAAGAACATACAGAGATATATACAGTTCTAATTCAATCTAGCCAAAGCATTTATCAGAAAATTTGGATGCCTCTTTTATAGGAAATATGAAGTGTTCAAGATGGAATGTTGTAAATAATTAAGCAATTAGTTTGAAAACACTACATTAATAGTAACTATGAGAGGGACCTTGAAATCCTAGTGGACAATCACTTAAATGTGAAGTGTGTTGCAGCTGCCAAAAAAGCCAACACAGTCCTAGTCTGTATTAACAGAGGGATAGTATCAAGATCACATAAAGTGTTAATACCACTTTAGAATGTTTTGGTAAGACCACACTTGGAATATTGCATCCAGTTTGGGTCACCACGATATTAAAAAGATCCTGAGATTCGAAATGAAAATAAACTAGAGGTGACATGATAGCAGTGTTCCAATATTGGAGGGACTGCCACAAGGAAGAGTGTCAAAAGCACCTGAAGGCAGGAAAAAAAGCAATTGATGGAAACTAATCAAGGAGATAAGCAACCTAGAACTAAGGAAAGAAGAAGGATCCAGCTATTCTCCAAAGCACCTGAGGGCAGTGTGAGGGTTGGAAATTCAGCCCTGTGTTTGAAGAGGAGGTTGAATCGTGGTTTTTTTCTTGGAGTATACCTTATGATTAAGTAAAATAAACCTGACGTAGATTCTAAGAAACATATTTTTATTGTAAAATAAATAACAAACAAACTTACTGGCTAATAACTACATTCTGGTAAAGTTCCTAGCCTACCTCCTCGTGGCAGGCAAAACAGAAAAAAGGAGGTAAAAAGGACATGTGTAGTAGGCTTACAGAGAAGAGTGAGCCTACTGTATGTCTTAGAATATAAGGACAGCTGGCAAAACAAAAGAACACCATGACAGGCAGGACAAGAAACAATGGGTGGAAACTAATCAAGGAGAGAAGCAACTTGGAACTAAGGAGAAATTTCCTGACAGTTAGAACAATTAATCAGTGGAACAAGTTGCCTCCAGAAGTTGTGGGTGCTCAAACACTGGAGATTTTTAAGAACTGATTGGGCACCATCTGTCTGAAATGGTATAGGGTTTCCTGATTGAGTGGGAGTTGGACTGGAAGACCTCCAAGGTCCCTTCCAACTCTGTTATTCTGTTATTCTTCTAGAATAAGGGCTGTCTGAAGTTGAATAGCTTATTTTCATCTGGAACTTAATACAGTACAATATCAAAAGTCTTTAGAATCTGACTCACAGGTAGATCATTACAGCATTAAATTGTTTAAATTCATTTATTTAAATAAGAGAACAGACTTAAGGCTTGCTAGATTTATGGAATGAGATATTACTAGAAATAGGAGATGCTCCAGATTATGACTGAAGAAGAAGGATGTCTAACTGGGACTGAAGAATAATGTCTAGGCATATGTCCACCTTGCTATTCCTCTTAAATCTCCATTTCCTCAACCTACTTTATGGAGGAAGAAGGGGCCAACTGCATTAGACCAACAAGGTTATTGCCCATAACCTTCAAATGAAAAAGGCTTCATCCTAAAGTGAGTTGATTTGGGCTGATACATCCACCGTTTACAGACATAAAAACAGCATACATTAATTCATGACATTGACCGATATCTCCCAAACTTGTAATGACCGTTTTGCAGGCATACAGGGGCTTCTTACATATATGTATATATATATATATATGTAGGCCATTGATTTGCACTAAGAAGTCATTCTAACTAAAACAGTGGTCCCCAAACTTGGCAACTTTAAGACTTGTGGATTAACTGGCTGGAGAATTCTGAGAGTTGAAGTCCACAAGTCTAAAGTTGCCAAGTTTGGAGACCTCTGAACTAAAGTATCTAGTACTGGAAACTGCATCAAAATTCAAGCAAAACTTATTTTCTTTTTTTAAAAAAATGCATACATATACCTAAACAAATGTCTCACCTTTTTTCCCACCGCATTCTAATAATTGCGATCCATCCAATCTTGTCTTTGAATGAATGATGCTCAGCCTTGCATCAGAGCGCAGTACGTGTTTTAAAGGTACTTTCTTTGGTTGTGCTTTCTGAGAGGTATGCTTGCATTGACTATCCACACCAGCCTTTAAAATAGGTGGAACTCTAGTAGGTATCCTTCTTGGTGAATTCCCAGGAACTTTACTAAGAGAAAACCAATCCATTGTACAGTTCTGCCAAAAAAAAAAATAGCTGTAACAATCATTCCTTTCAGTCAGATATTATTTCTGCTACTCTGCTGGTATCAATCTTTCAATCCAGACTTTCCAGGAAAGTCACAAAACAGTACTGTTCCTAAAGGAAATACAAAACCTCGCATTGCGTTACCAAATAAAATCATTACATTATTATATAAAATCAGCATGACATGATGCCAGCAATTTAGACCTTAATTACAGGTCTGTCTATATCCTACTGTTCTTCTACCTGCAGTTCCTGATTTTTCTCATTAACCTCAAGAGTACAAGGCAATTTTAGAGAATCTCAGGGGCAATGTATCATTTGCAGAGGACTATAATAGTAATAATAGCTCAGTTCTCATGAATACAGTTTCACATCAACAGGGACCTCTTCTAACCTATGCAGAGTCATTTAATGTCTGCTTAGCGCCCACGTCAACTGTGCATGCATAAAATTCTCTCCAGAAGATTAGGAATTTGAGAAAGTAGCATTTCTAGTTGCCCTGTGCAAGCAAATACCATGCATATATTCAGGAAAAAAATCACAGACTTTCCCATTTCTTATAAGCCGTGTTTGTAATTTCTCTTTCCTCCTACTTACTTTAATTGCTTGTTCGTCCCACAATATTTTTAGCAAGTGTAGATAGATCACTTCCTTTGTCCTTACATTACCACTCGCTGCAATTTGGTAAGGAATAAATTAAAGGATAAAAAGTTAGACATCCAGCCACTTCTTCTTAACCAAATAGTGGCAGAGACAAATTTAGCATTCACTTTCTGTCTTTTATGGGGGTAAGATGGGGAGTCTGTGTCTTTCATGGAGAAAGAAGTAGCAAAAGAAAGGTAGAAAATAGGCAGAGCTAAGTCAAACAGATGGATATTGCTAATACTAGGAATGGTAAGTAAAGGTAAAGGTTCCCCAGCACATGCGTGGTAGTCGTTTCCAGCTCTAGGGGCAGGACTCATCTCCATTTCTAAGCCAAAAAGCCAGCGCTGTTTGAAATCGTCTCCGTGGTCATATGACTAGCATGATTAAATTCCAAAGGCGCACAAAGTGCTATTGCCTTCCCACCAAAGGGGTCCCTATTTTTCTACTTGCATTTTTTTACGTGCTTTCAAACTGCTTGGTTGGCAGAAGCTGGGACAAGTAACAGGAATGCACTCTGTTACGCGGCACTAAGGATTTGAAGCACTGAACTGCCAACCTTTCTGATCAACAAGCTCAGCATCTTAGCCACTGAGCCACCACATCCCTTTCTTTGCTAGGATTGGATCCTATTTCAAATAGTAATTGCAATCTCCTACTTTATTCTATGAACTTGCAATTGGATTTTTAAAAATGAAAGAAAAGCAATTATGAAATAAAAACTGGGTTAGAGAAAAAAACCTTAATATTTTATAAAAAAGCGAATGGTACAAAAATGGTCAATTGGTCTTATTTTTCACTGCAGATTGCAATGCAACCTCAAATTGTGCATATAATCTGTTGATTTCATTAGAACTTTCTAAGCCTTACACTATAACCTAGAGAATATTTCCAGAGCAATAAAATTAGTTTTCACCTGACACATTTTTAGCATAAAGGATGAGCAATAAATTGTGCAAATAACCATTTACAACTTAAATACTCAAACGTTAAACATTAATTTATATTAAAGCCTTGGGATAAAAAGTATAGTCCAGCATATCTATCAACAATAGGGACAGATGTTGTTACTTTTGAAATTTCTTAGATTAAGCAGATGAAAAGAATAATGCAAGATCAGGGCAAAGAGTCATATACTTAGCATTCTGCTATTCTAAAGGAGCTGATCAGTACAGATCATTTGTAAGGGCACCATCCATTGTCTATTCCAGTAATTGCTACTGAAATACATGCTGCATTTGTTCAGAAGCATAATATAACTGATTCACAGTACTCTCATTTCTTCTTGTGGATGAAGATTATATAGCTTAATTTTATACTGTGTGAAAAAAATACCAACTTTTATTGCTACTAAAATTTTCACTATGCTTATTGGGCAATCTCGGCACTCACAATATGGAAGAAAAATAGACTATCAAGCTATTTTTTCTGCACATATTTTATGCATCTCAACTATATCAGATCCTGCTCACTTTTTTTTTAACCTAAAAACTACATACTGCTACCTTCTCAAGAACTCAGCCTTAGGGATTACTAAGCATATCAATCCTTGTGTATTCTTACACATTAACCTCCTTCAATCTCCAAATCACCCCCCCCCCAAAAAAAACCAATTACTGTTGAAAGATACTGTATGAGCATGTCTTTGTACATACACAAAGAGACTCAATGATTCTACTACTCAATGAGTTTGTTGTTGTTGTTAGTTGCGACCTCATGGGCAATGCTCCTCCAGGCCTTCCTGTTCTCTACTATCCTATGGAGTCCATTTAAACTCAAGCTGACTGCTTCAGTGACTCCATCCAGCCACCTCATTCTCTGTCGTCCCTTTCTTCTTTTGCCCTCAATCTTTCCCAGCATTAGGCTCTTCTCCAGTGAGTCCTTCCTTCTCATTAAGTGGCCAAAGTATTTGAGTTTCATCTTCAGAATCTAGCCTTCTAAAGAGCAGTCAGGATTGATCTCCTCTAGCACTGACCGGTTTGATTGCCTTGCAGTCCAAGGGACTCACAGGAGTCTTCTCCAGCATCATAGTTCAAAGGCCTCACTTCTTTGGCACTCAGCCTTTCTTATGGTTCAACTTTCACAGTCATATATTGCAACTTGGAAAACCATAGCCTTGACTATACACACTTCTGTTGGCAGAGTGATGTCTCTGCTTTTTAGTATACTGTCTAGATTTGCCATAGCTTTCTTCCCCAGAAGCAAGCATCTTTTAATTTCTTGGCTGCAGTCCCCATCTGCAGTGATCTTGAAGTTGCACATGTACAATAACTAAATTGTACAATAACAGTATTGTACAATATGAAACAATACTTTAAAAACACATTGCATATTAAAAACATTTAAAAATGTAAAAAAAATAGTTACATTCACTGCTCCATCTCAGTCTTCAAATACTAAAACAATCCTATTTCTATGGTCAATTAGTACAGAAGTGACCATTATTTCTATAGTTCTGATTTTTCAATTCAAATAATTCCTATTGCACAAAACTGATTGTCAAACATTTTAACCTTAACAATCACCTTTGTTCTAGTTTTTTAGAAAGCAATCGTCACTTATCTGGTCTCATTAAATAATCCATTATATAAAGGGATTGCATCTGTATTTCTTAATCTGCATTCCCTAAAAAAAACAGGGCAAAGCTTTCAGTATGTAGACTTTCCACTGCTTCAAGATAGTGAAAAACATAGATGGTTATCCCAGTATTAGAAATGTATCATATATACTGAGTGCTTCACATGATAACTTTCCAGAGTCCCTATGTCTTTTCTTTCTGAAAATGATCGTGTTCTGCTTGACAGCTGATTCTCTCATTACAAAGGATTAAAAACATAGATGACATATTAGAACAAATAATCATCTAGCCCAGGGGTGTCAAACATGAATTCATGGAGGGCCACATCAGGGCTTTGTTTTACCTTGGTGGGGCAGGTGGGTATGGCCAAGGTGGGTGTGACCAGCTTGACATCACTCATGTTGGGAGCATCTATAGTGATCCGAGCACTCTGCCAGCAAAAACGGGCTTCCAAGTTCCATTTTTTGCTGCAACGGCCTTCTGCAACCCTCTGCTAGTGAAAACGGAGCTCGCAAGGGCTACGTGCAGTCCTCCTGAACTCTGTTTTCATTGGCAGGGGCACCGAAGGCCAGACTTCACTGTTTCCAGGGCAGCCCTGCGGGCCGGATCTGAGCACCTCAAAGGCCGGATCAGGCCCCCGAGCCTTGAGTTTGATGCCCCTGATCTAGCCCATGCGTAAATCACCTCTTCGTCTCTCTAATCTTCAGGTTAAGAATGCTATGCACAAAGGCAACAGAAAGGAGAAAGAAAACACTGAATTTTGGAAAGCCATGCCCCACCAAAGGAACTGAATTTTCCTTTCTTGCAATGGAGGGAATTGTTCAAACTCCTCTGAACAATTTGAATCTAATGCAGAATTGCACCAATAGCAGGAATCGGGAAATTGGTATTTACAGACAATGAATACTAGTCTTCTCTCACTGGAGGTGAGGTTTAACTCTTGTGCCCAAGGCTATTTGAGCCTCCTCTTTGTAAGGCACATATAATTTTTTTGTTGTGAAGGTAATATCTAATGCAGGTTCTCTCATAGAATATTTGCCATAGTGTCTCTGACCAGTTAAAAACCACCAGTTTAGCAGGTGGAAACTGGTTAAATTATTATATGTCTTCTCATTCAAAGTAGTAGTAGCCTTTAAAAATGGAGTGGCACATTGGGTGCTCCTCCCTTCTCTTGTCTGGTTGTTCCCTTCCCTCTCTTTTCCTCATCCCTCAAGTTCATTCCCACATACCATTATACCCATTTCACTGGATGACTGAGCAACCCTCTCTAGTAAGAGGGTTATCTGTGTAGAATGAGGAAGGGGCTAGAATTATTTTTTGTGTTTCAGAAAATACACTTTTTTCATAATCCTTGAGCTAATAAAACTTAGAGACCATTCTAGAGGAGTGTTTTTTTACTGTATTATTGTGATGTCTACTCATCAGACATTCCCTAATCTATATTCCTGACATTATTTTCCCCTGGTGCTCCCTTTTTTTTCAAAGTCACATTTAATACAGTTTGAGTAGTTGCAGCTTTTATACACTATTAAGCAAATTATGTTGCATCGTGTAAGAATTATCAGGGAATGTTGCTTCAGAAAAGCTGGACAAGTGTCCTATGTATATTTAGGAAAATTTATGATGAGAAATAAGAAATATTCTCATGATTGAGGGAGAATAATTAGTGAGAAGAAAGAAAGGAGATAAGAAATGGGGCACTTGGGGGAAATCTAAGAAAGGAGCCCATTTTCTTGGTTAAGATTTCTTATTGCAGTGTTGGTTTTGTGCATATCTATAAATTTTAGCAATGTTAATGAAAAATAAAAATAAAGCAGCAGCAAGGCAGAGCTGGGTAAGAAAAAACAAAATAAACTCTGGGATTTCATTTTGAAGAAAAGGAAGTCATTCTTTACATATAGGCTTATATACTCTGGGTGCATGTGTAGCCTAATGACTGCATTAAAAACAATGAAAAAGATACTCTGATTCTTTTATTATTAGGTCTAGTGAACAGCAATTATTTCTTGCCTGTTTACCTTCTATCTCACCTAATACCTTGCAGCAGCTTAATGTAGAAAGGCCTATTTTGGATTATGAAGAAATGGATTAAATTATTTTTGTATTATTTATACTATTTTAAGCATAGATAGATAGATCATGTGGTTTTATGATTTTATATCTTTTGTATTTAAGACAGAACTGGCCATGCATGGTTTTTTGACATACTCTATCAAACTTGTGTGATGATTTCTCCACATTTTTACAGTGTAAGGAGAAATATTTCAAGAATTTATCAAGAATAATGGTGCAATGGCATCATTATTACTATTGAAAATTCCTAATGGGAGGAGGTCCCTAACAATAACTTCTCCTTTGAGTTTAGCTGCAATTTGGGAAGCCAAGGAATCACTAGAGGCATAATTGTGCAATAACATCTGGGAAAGCCTTGGCCACCTTGTTGCCAAGCAAGTGAAACAACAGCAGACTGGAATGTTGTTCTGCTTTTTGAAATAATCTCTAAAGCAGGGGTGTCAAACTGGTGGCCCACAGGACAGATGCATCATGCGCAGGATATGCCACCCCAGCTCCGTGAAGGGGGGAAATATTGTAATACATCACATGATGACAATGTGACACCGTGAATTTGACACCCATGCTCTAAATCAAATTTTGTTTCATATATTGAATGAAACTGTTTCCTGCCTAGGCAAGGGTTTGGACTAGAACACCTCCAAGATCCCTTCCAACTCTGCTATTGTATTATTAAACAAGAACACAAAATTCAGGAGCTTTTTTCTATCCACCAATCATAATATCACAGAAAATAGTATAAGTTTCAATTAGATTACCTTTGTCTCTAGGTTAGAAATCAGATTGAGGTTCATCAACTGATGTTCTTTTTCTTGGAGGGGTGAAACAGTTGTTCAAGACATGTGATTATCTTACAACTTCCTGATTGGCCAAAGTTTCCTTACTTGTTTTACCTGTGTAATCAAGATTTGTCAAGGGCCTCATAGCACATTTTATTGAAAATGTCTTATTACTAAATATGTATATATTTTTCTAGCAGAACATATTATTCTATTATATAATTATCATATTACATTGCCTCTCCTGCAAATTTATTGAAGCTTGAACATGAGAAAGCTATGGAATAAGGGAAATGAAGAAGATTAGTTCCTCATTTTCCCACATCTGCTGCCACTTATGTAGGAGAGTGAGTTTTTTATGCTGCTTATACTTTCTACTGCCAAAGACTGTTTAACCTCCTCATTCCCAGATTTCCAAAGGAAAAGGGATGTCATCAATTTATTTTGATTCTATTCAAAATGCCTCTTATTGAAACCATTTTCTATATCCTTTCTCTCTTTTTCTTTTTAAAGAAAATGAAGAGAAACAAGAAGGGTGTCCATGGAAGCAATAATTAATCAACCTGTTATGGATTAATCAACTAAAGAATTAATTGATTAATCAGTGGAGCTCTACTTCTAATTAGCATGGCAAAATTTCAATTAGTAAGTCAGATTGACATGAACCACTAGAGGGTAATGCTATAGCTCACTAAGTCTCCATCCAAGACATTTTGCTGGCTGAAGTAAAGTTGGCATGTGTCAATACCTAATGTGCCAACTGGATAGGTAATTGATTCTTATATCAACACCAAGAACGGGACAGCAGATTCTGTGCAGAGGAGCAGTCTAACTCACCATACCTAAAATAGACCATATGTCAACCACAGATCTGTCTTCAATAAACTGCCCACCTTTTTTCCACTCCATGCTTTTGCCTGATTATGCTTTTTATACCAACAGAAGATTTTTATGAGGAAGTCTGTAATGTAAAAACCAAACTCTTACCACAGAAATATAATTAGAACTTAAAAGGGAAAGCACTGGATACATTTTGAATGCTTCTGAATTTGGCAATTTATGGGAAATGCTGACAATAAAAATTAAATGTTGCTTCTGTGCCTCACGGAATATGATTTTCTGTTCTACAACACTGGGTTGATTTTTCATATTATTTGGCTATACAGGAAGAAAGTGTTTCTTCTGTTATCTTTAACAGTGATCGTTTGCATATCCCCAAAGTCTCCAAGAATAAAAATAACAGGAATTAAGCAAGGTGTCTACAGGAAAGGGAATTGGCTCAAAAGGATGATGTTTGCAGGGGAACTACTTCCTATCCCATAAGCCTGATTATCAATATCATCTGGCTCAAACATGAGGAGAAGGAAACATTTAAGACCATGGCATGTGGCTGGATACACACATTAGAATTTTTCTAAAAAGTGTATGTATGTATGTATGTGTGTGTGTGTGTGTGTGTGTGTATACATAAACATATATATATATATATATATATATATATATGTGTGTGTGTGTGTGTGTGTGTGTGTGTGTGTGTGTATACACACACACACACACACATATATATATATATATATATATATATATATATATATATACACACACACACACACACACACAAATACATACATATGTATACATACATACATATATACATTCATTCATTCATTCATTCATACATACATACATACATACATACATACATACATACATACATACAATCATATATTTCTCCTGACATGGGAAGTGGTCTGGATATAAATGGAAGGGAAGGAAAGGAAGAACACTGGATATAGTATGAAATTCAGTTTTGAGTTATTTTCTCTGTTCTACTCCTAAACTTATTCCTGGACAAGTAAGATTAGTAAAACACAATTTAGGCTCATAGAATTATCCAGTTGGGAAGAATCATTTAGGCTACCACATGTAGTTACTTGCTCCAGATATCTAAATAAAAGCACACAGATTTTTGTCTGGCTTCCACTTAAGCAAATCTTGTGACAATGGTGCATTATTCCAGGAGTGTCAAACTTGATTTCATTGAGGGCAGCATCAGGGTTGTGCTTGACCTCAGGGGCCAGGGTGGGAGTGGTTAGCTTGACATCACTTATGTCGGCGGTGCCTGTGGTGGTCCGAGTGGCCTGCCAGCGAAAACAGACTCCTGGTCTTCATTTTTTGCTGCACGGCTTCCTGCAACCCTCTGCCAGCCAAAATGGAGCTTGCATTTGACACCCCTGCATTATTCTCACTGTGCATCTGGTTTTCATCATTGAACTATTTTACTGTTAGATTTTTCTAACATTCCATAGTACCCCTTTCATTGGGTTTATTTTGTTGTCAAATATAGAAATGAAGAAATAGTGAAGGCAGTGGATATGATCCCCTTGGGATCTGCAGACTTGGGGGATCTTCACTAGAATCCCTCATGCTAAACACCATCAACAAATCTGTTGCAGGTAGTCCTCGACTTACAACCTTTCATAAGTGGCCTTTCAAAGTTAGTGAAAAAACTGACATGACTGGTTTTCACACTTACAACTATTGCAGCATCCCCATGGTCACTTGATCAAAATTTGCCCACTTGCCAACTGGCTCATATTTACGACAGTTGCAGTGTCCCAGGGTCATGTGATCAGCTTTTGAAGACTTCTGAAAAGCAAAGTCAATGGGGAAGCCAAATTCACTTAACAAGCATGTTACTAATTCAACAACTGCAGTGATTCACTTAATAACTGTGGCAGAGAAAGGTCTTAAAATGAGACAAAACTCACTTAGCAACTTAGTAATGGAAATTTTGGGTTCAACTGTGGCCATAAGTCAAGGACTACCTATAATACAGATGAAGCCCCAACAGGAGCCATGATGAATGAGTGACTTAGAATTAAAGAGGAGCTGCCAGCTCATACTGGCACAGTATCTTGAAAGTGGGGCAAAGGAAGTCAATGTAAAGGAAGCTGCAATAGCCTAAAAGAGGCTTAATGCATGAGTGCTCACTATTGGAATGTCCTACTGTTTTGGGAGAGCTTTATTTATACTTTATCCTGCAACTGAAAAACTCAAATATTTGAACAGTACTATATTTCCCTCATCTTTTCTTCTGTGATTAAATTTGCCCAACATTTCCCATCTTGCTTCTACCATCCTTGCTATTCTTCTGAACCTATAAGTAGTTCTCAATTTACAATCATAACTGGTACTGGAATTTCCATCAGGGACGTGCAGTCAGGGGAGGCAGAGCCTCACCACTGTCATCATGAAAAGAAAAAAAATGTAAAAGGAAAAGGGCAAGAGCTGAGGTCAGGCCGAGCTAGTTGCTGCCAAAGTCATTGTGGATGACTCTGCTTAACTGTTTAAAACAATCCTCTAAAAAAGCATCCTCTACAGGAGGAGGCAGGAGAACGACGTGCCTCATCTAGTCTGACTTTAGGCGTTTTATGATCACTCGAGCAGAGTTAAGCAAGGTTAAAAGCCTAAAAATTCCTTACATAGGTAAGGCACGTCGTTCTCATGCCTCCTCCAGTAGAGGGCACCTTTTTAGAGGCTTTTTTAAACAGTTAAGCAGAGCCATCCACAGTGACTTTGGCAGCAACTAGCTCAGCCTGATCTCAGCTCTTGCCTTTTTCCTTTTACATTTTTTATCTTTTCATGATGACAGGCAAGAGCAGAGTTGAAATCCTCTCTGAAACAGCTGGAAAAGGTACGTGTGGGTCGGAGGGAGGGGGAGGAATTCAAACTTTATCCTCAAGTGTAGATCCCTCCCCAAGTGTAGTTTAATTGCACACAGAGCCACATTGCCTTTTCAAACACACACACACAAACACACACACACACACACACACAACTGGATAAAACTATATAAGCCCAGCTTCACTGATTACAAGTTTGAAAAGGCAACGTGGCTCTGTCTGCAATCAAAGCCTCGGATCAGCTCCCCTCTGGCTTCTCTGCCTCTTCTCTCACCCCAGCCTGCAAACAGGAGGTGAGTAGGTGGGTGGGCTTTATTGCATTTCAGGCATTTCCCACCCAGACAGCAGGCTGCATTTGCAATAGTGGAGGTGTTTAGGGAAGGCAGCAGGGGAATTGGGGGGGGACTATGGCAGAGGAGCTGCTTTCAAGCCATTGGAAAATATATGTAATCCAACTTCTCTGTCTGCGTGTGTCTGTTTGAGAGGGGGGAGGGAGGGAGAGAGGGAGGAAGGATGGGGAGGGAGAAGAAAAAGAATGAAGGAAACTTTTTCGCAAGGGAGAAAAACAAATGCTGTTGCTTTAAATCGGAACTGGGCATGCCTGGCTGTGGAATTCTGGGAGTTGAAGTCCATAAATCTAAAAAAATTTGAAACCCACCACTGTGTCAGTGCCTCACCAGCCATAAACCTCACTGCACGTCACTGATTTCCTTCATAAGTCATTGTAGTCATAAGTCAAGTCAAAACCGATTTTCTGACCATTTTTATGACACATTAAATAAATCAACATGTTCTTAAATGAAACTTAATCAGCAGTTGTTAAGGGAATCTTAATCTGTAGTTGCTAAGCAAATGCTATGGCAATAATTTTCAACCCAATCTTACAAATGAATGGTTTTTTGCCAGAAAACTTCAAGAAAATTCACGAATTATGTAAGACACTACAATCACTTGTATATGCGACCTGGTTGTCAAGTGCCCAAATTGCAACCCCATTACCCTGGAGGTGGTGCAATGGTTGTAAATGATGGGACTAGTCATAAGTGCGAGACCACTGTAACTTCTAGCGAATGGTTGTAAATTGAGAACCATCTGAAAACCAGTTGGTCAGAATTCTTAACTGACCTGAACATAGTTGGAAAATTCTTGTCATCAAACTTTCAGTTTAGCTTGTACTCAAATCCGTGTATTCAGATCAGATCAAGTAGGAATGCTCCCAATTCAGGTAGCAAAATAAACCTGATGCTTATTTATTAAATACTAGCAAACATCAAAAATAGTAAACTGGCAAAAATGAGGCAAAGGACAAAATTGTGTGTGAGAGAGGGGGGAAGACAGCTTTACAGAGCCATCCAGTTATACCCTCTTATATCAGCACTAGGCATGGCTGAAAATATGATAAATGATGCAATATTAGACTGAATCCAATAAAAGTATTGTTTTCAAATTATGTAGAGTTACACTTTCTTCTGCCCTCATCATATTGAATATATTACCCACCAAATTGGATTGGAGACTAAAACATATGAAGAATGGTTGCAGGAACTGGATATGTCTAGTTTAATGAAAAGAAGGACTAGGGGAGACATGATAGCAGTCTTCCAATATCTCAGGGGTTGCCACAAAGAAGAGGGAGTCAAACTATTCTCCAAGGCACCTGAGGGTAGAACAAGAAGCAATGGGTGGAAACTAATCAAGGGGAGAAGCAACTTAGAACTGAGGAGAAATTTCCTGACAGTTAGAACAATTAATCAGTGGAACAACTTGCCTCCAGAAGTTGTGACTGTCCCAACACTGGAAGTGTTTAAGAAGATATTGGATAGCCGTTTGTCTGAAACGGTATAGGGTTTCCTGCCCAGGCAGGGGATTGGACTAGAAGACCTCAAAGGTCCCTTCCAACTCTGCTATTGTATTGCATTGTATTGTAAATTATTTCTTTAATAGTACAGAATAGAAGACAACCTGTTGCCCTACTTTTCATCTCTATTCTAATATGTACTTCTATATAAATAAAATAATTACAATTGAATTAACCAAATACCACCTTTGTTAGCATTGGTCCATGCTCTGTGCTCTATTATCATTTTTCCAGCTATACCCAGTGCTAATATAAATACTACTCCAAGACTTGCTCCATAAGACTATAATCAAACTAGATATTTTCCCATCCTATAAGTTTTGTTTTATTTCTGATTACTAGATCCATAACTCTGTCCTTGTCTGTGTTAAAAATAATAATCCCATTTATGTAATTAAATAAGTCTATGTAGGTCAGGACAAGATTTTTATACTTACATTAAAAAGATAAATAAAATTTTAGGGTTTTCTCTATTCAGAAGTGTTAGCCATTCTGTTTCCTTCATCTAAAAATGTGATAACTGTTCTTTTCATCTCTTTATCAAGGTTATTAACAAAATGAATTAGTCATGTGATTTATATCTCACTTCAGTTTGAACACACTTTCTGAGTACAATTTTTTAGCTACGCATGTATCCCCTAATTTTCATACAATCCCACTCAATTTAACTTCACATTAATAAAGATGGGATTTTTGGAGTCCAAAAACAACACATTAAAGATAAATTCTACATCAGGATTCTCAAACTCTTCAGCTCATTGACACCTTCACGAAGCTTCAGATTCTTTATCGATAGCAGCAGACTAATTTAAAAGTATTACTTTAACTAATGGTACTATGAAAAATAATAAAAACAACAACACAATAATGTACACTCACACTGACCCTTGGGAGGTCATATCGAGCGCTTTGGTAAATATCACATATACCTGAAGTCATTTGCAAATATGCCAAATGCCAGTATCACATTCAGACTATTTGATACTGTTCTTGCTCGTCCCTTTGTTCCATAGCCAGGATTCTGTGACATCATCAGAACAACAATAAAATGAGAACCTTGCTTCTATCTGAAAGAATGTGAGCAATGGCAGCTCGGAAACAAGTTGATAGAAATATTTTTCAAAAGGAATTTTCTCCATGAGCAGTCTATTTTAAAAAATGCAACTAGCGACCCTCTAGACTGACTAGTAAATTGTCTTTACTTTAGAAAATTAGAGCTAAATGAGAGGTTATGTTGAACTAATTAAATATTTTGATCTATTATGCAAAGATAGACGGTTTCTGGAGGATAAAACCTAAGCATACAATCATTATACTTTAGTTCTTCCAGTTACCAGGATGGTTAGAAAATACCGTATTTTTCGGAGTATAAGATGTAGCTTTTTCACTCAGAAAAGAGGGTGAAAATCTTATACACTGAATATAGCATTTTTGACCTCCCGAAACCCCGCCTCCTTTGCAGAAATGGCTGTGCACAGCCTTTAAGAGGCTTCCTGAGTGCTCCTGGGGGCTGGGGAGCGTTTAAAAAAACGCTCCTCTTTGTTGAAAATGATATTAAGTTATTATAAACATATTACCAGCTTGTTTGCAGATATAGTAAATTGCTAACATGATACAAAAGGAAACACAAGAACAATGTTTATTATATTCCATAGTGCTATAATTAAGTTCCATAATAGATAACATGCATGCATATCCAAACAATATGCAAACACACAACAGCCCTCCAAGTCTAAAATCACAAAGTGTTTTAAAGTTCAGAGAAGTGGAGTAAATTGCATTGTATTTATCAAGCTAGAAGGAAGATGATGGTTTAATGGTTAAAGATGCTGACCTTGCTGGTTGGAAAGCTGAAATTCCTTGTTGCATTTTTTGCTCCTATTAATTAAATAAACTATTTAGATATCAGGTACTTTATTTTTTGCAGCAATTCACAGACCTTGCAAACTGAACATTGTGAACATAGTATTCAGTATCATTAAGACAAATTGAATTGAATTGATTCACTGACTTCTTACAATATATAAAAATACAAATATTTTTTTTGAAACTTGAAGTTTTAAGGCAGGGGTGTCAAACTAGTGGCCTGTGGGCCATATGTGTCACATGCAGGCCATCCTCACCCCAGCTCCGCAAAGTGGGGAAACATCACGAAACATTCTGTGACAGCAAAGTGACGTCGCAAGTTTGACATTTGTGTTTTAAGGGAAAGTTAAATTCTATCAAATGAGGCCTTTGAACTATGGTACTGGAGAAGATTCTTGCGAGCCCCTTGGACTGCAATGTTATCAAACTGGTCAGTTCTAGAGGAGATCAACCCTGACTGCTCTTTAGAAGGCCAGATCCTGAAGATGAAACTCAAATACGTTGGCCACCTAATGAGAACAAAGGAGTCGCTGGGGAAGAGCCTAATGCTGGGAACGATTGAGGGCAAAAGAAGAAGGGGATGAGAGAGAATGAGGTGGCTGGACGGAGTCCCTGAAGCAGTAGGCATGAGCTTAAATGGACTCCAGAGGATGGTAGAGGACAGGAAGGCCTAGAGGAATGTTGTCTACAAGGTCGCGACGGGTCAGACATGACTTCGCAACTAACAACAACAAATTCTATGAAGAGATTTTCAAATGACCCAGCAAACAGGGTCAAGAGATTTGTAAATGAAGACATTTGTTTTGCAACTAATACTTTTGTGAATCATAATTCATTATAATAAAATACTGAATACTGGAGATTGCCACACAGAAGCCTACAAGAGAATCAATTTCCAAAATTTATAGCTTCCCTATTTCGTTATAATATTCTCAAAGCATATAAACTGAAAAATTGACTGTGGGGTCCTCCTTAATGACTTTTTAGCTGCAGAAGCTGCAATCAGAGCAGATAAAATGTCCTTGCCAATTTTACAGAGTGTGCCAGTAACTGAGCTGGGATTAGAAAACTGACTGATTAAAATTTTGCTCACCAGAATAAAACACTTAAAATGAATCATCTTAATTTCCAAAATGTCCTCAGGTTCCTTCAGGCATAATACATTTCAGTCACATAATAGCAAACATTTATTTTTAAAAAATTAGGAATTAAATCATTATGTCTGACACTGAAGCAAAGCAGTCTGATTTCAAAAGATGCTACATCTAATTGTTGTTTATGAACGTTTATGTGATTCAATGAAATTCACTACAATTATACACAGAATAACATACCTTCAATATCAGTATTATGAACCCATTATCTTCTGTAAAATGCATAGATATAAATAGAGGAAAGTGAAGAAGGGGTGCAGCAGGCCCAGAAGGTCCCCAAAATGCAGAAGATTAGAGCTCTCTATTCCTTTATTGCCTGTTGTGGCCAAGCATACTTGCTATAAAAAGTGTAAGAAAGATCCCCATCCACATTAAATGTAGTTTTTCTTCCAACTGCTAAAAACATGAATAAGCCCTCAGCTGGTTCAAAGCCTACAACCCTGCAAATTATTTTTCATTATTTAAGAAGCTATATTTTGCAGAACTCTAAATTAACATGGTAATCAGGAATAGCGAATGGTGGAAAATGCATATGTGTGTGTGTGTGTGTGTGTGTGTGTGTGCGCGCGTGCTATTTTTGTGCTGATAAATAAAGAAAGGGAGACTAGTATAGATCTATTTCAAGCTATTTAGCTCTCATCAGCTAGCCATACCCTTACTGGGATTCGAGCTAGCTGATGAGAGCTAAATAGCTTGAAATAGATCTATACTAGTCTCCCTTTCTTTATTTATCAGCACAAAAATAACACAAATATAACAAAGGCAACAGTAAAAATATTGGGTTTCTGTCGTGATGGACTCTTGTGATGAGCCGATTGACAGATAATGGAAGCAGTGAACTTCCTCCCATATTTGGGGCATACCAGGGGTTGTGACACTATATATTTCCTAAAATGCACAAACTACCAATAACAAATGCTTTCCTAAAATGCACAAACCAGAGACAGCGAACCAGAGGTGGTATTCTGCCAGTTCGCCCCAGTTCAGGCGAACCGGTAGCAGCAGCAGTGGGAAGCTCCGCCCACCCACCCAGATGTCATCATGTACGCTCTGTGCATGCGCAGAAGTTCCAAACCAGTAGTAAAGGTAAGGAAAATCATTACTGCATTTAACATACAGTATTATCTTATATTTTTAGAAGGAAGAACTAGGCATGTCAGAGTTGCAAGTTAATGAATAGACGGGATATGAAATTGCAATTTGCAAATAAGCTGCCTAGAGTTGCCTTGAGGTAAGATGAGCGGCCTTTAAATTTTATAAATAAATAAAATGACATCCATTTTCTTTAATTAATTATAGGGGGAAATGCAAAAAGGTGCTTTTTTGTATGCATTAGTGAATCTATAAAGGTTTAGAGAGACGTATGTTTGGTGTTACACAAATTTGGGTTACATATGTGATGTCAAAAATTACTTTATTTCCTATGTTTCTAGGCCTTTTAATGCAGTCAGTTATAAAATTTGGCAACAGGAAAATTGTGATTATCTGAACTATTGGTTGTTTAAGTATGTTCTACTTGTGGTCTCTCCAACCACAGATATTATATGATTTCTTCTCTTATTTTTCCAAAGACATTCATTATATAAATATTTTGACTATTCTTTTGTATATCTGATAAACAACACTGTAGCACTTTAAGCTGCTGAATACTTTTTAAACAAGTATATTCCCAATATCCATTAAGAAGGAAAGAAACACCAAACTAAAGACTGGAGTGATGTACAGTAATTGCCAAGAAAAACCTTTCTCCTGCCAAGCATTTTTCCCAAGAGGTGAATATCATCTTCCATAGTCTATAGAAATAACTGAATTAGTTTGGTAATGAAATACCCTTAACTAATTTCTATGTATGATTCAACCTGTTGGTGCTATTCAGAATACTTTGGTTCTAGTAATTACATAACAAAATATCACATATATACTTCAGTAAGATTAGCACAGCACTAAAAAATAACTAAAAGTCCAAGGGATAATTGTAATATTTAAAACATTTTATATATTTTAAAGTTTTTATGATGTTGATGTTGAAAAATAATTTATGGTGTATCATTATTTTTTATTTTTATGGAATTTGTATTAATGGATTGTTGCCATTTTATAGCTTAAGCTGTAGTAATCAAACCACAGCAACTATGTTGTGAATAGAATAAAACTAACATATTTTTGTATTTTGCAAGTGAACAATTTCACATGAGCTAAGCTTACATTTAGATTCTTTGTCCATAGATATCTGTTGTGGCCCAGCAGGATCCGGCTGAGCTGCTGATGGACTTGGATAGCGAAGAACCATATGAGTCTGCCATGGAAGATGTGGAGGATCCTGGGCAGGGTTCAGACTCAGAGCAGGGGCCAGAGAGGCTGGTTGGCCACCTGAGACATGGAGCAGTGGGGAGGATCAAAGGCAGTCTGTCCCTGATGCTAGATTGAGAAGGTCTGAGAAACGGAAGCAGCAACTCACAGAAGATGATTAAGCACAAGTGGTTGTTGATTGGCCCCTCCCAAGAGAGATTATAGGTGAAGCGTTGGGAGGGGACATTTGCAGGAAACAACTGTTCGAATTAGTAGTTAATAAAATCTATCCATGTATTCCAGCTGTGTCTGTTCGTTTGGACTATCTGCGTTGCTTCGTTTGAATTATCTGGGTTGCTGCAGAGCTACTGTATTGAATGTGAGTTGCCTGGGCCCTCAGCCAAAGGATTCATTGTCTCAGTAATTGAACAATGGCAAACATCCAAACCTGTGTTCTGGTGTATTCACAGGCCGGGGGGTCAGAACAGATATCTATATCAAAATATAGTTTCACATTAACATTTGAATCAAATAAGATCAATTCTTGTTAAGAAATAATCATTGATAATAGTGGTTGTTACTGCTCAGGTTTGCTTCATCTTTCTCCTCCATCTTGAAAAAACTTTACACTGGTTTGAAAGCTCCTTGGAAAATTATGAACAATGTTTGTTGATTAAAAGAAGAGAGGGCATTTCCATAGGTCTATGCAGAAGTTACACTAAGATGAAGGCTGAGTATATAATACATTTCTAGTCATCCACCTATGCAATTGTTTTACCAGTGCCTAATAAACAACAGTTTGTGTTAAAAGTAATATTTTTGCTATTTATTGTTGCATCTTAAATGTATAGAATCAGTGGTTCAGACCAGTTCAGATGAACCGATAGATCTGAT
The DNA here is from genome assembly GCF_009769535.1 of Thamnophis elegans. Lineage (NCBI taxonomy): Eukaryota > Metazoa > Chordata > Lepidosauria > Squamata > Natricidae > Thamnophis > Thamnophis elegans. The sequence continues at coordinate 28,971,723 of NC_045549.1, read as the reverse complement.
GATCAGCTGGCCCCGTCCACTCACAGCCGCCCTATCCTGTCCTATATTTCCTTCTTTCTGGCTCAGCCGATTCACGCGGTACAGCTGATTTCCACAACTCCGCTGTTCTACTTACTAGGGCTACCTTAGAAGGAAAGCAGCTGAGCTTCAAATTGCTGTATTTTGAATGCTGTATGCAAGCGTGTTAGGCGATCACCGAACTGGTTATTAAACCAGTTGCAGCCCACCCCTATATAAAATATATGATTGTACTTTTTCACTTTTAGAAGACATCAAACAACATAGTTCTCTCCTTGTATCTCACTTCAAAATGATTTGGAAGAAACACTTAAAACCTTACTGGGGCTCAAGTGCAGTATCTATTCAAGCTGTCCAAATTGTGAATCACATGAATTGAATACAGAAGAAGTGTGGGGGTTATTTTTCAGCCATATGCAGGTAATCATCAACTTAGGGCCACAACTGAGCCCAAAATTTATGTTGCTAAGCGAAAAATTTGTTAAGGGAGTTTTTACGACTTTTCTTGCCACATTTGTTAAGTGAATCGCTGCAATTGTCAAATTGGTAACATCATTTTTAAGTGAATCTGTCTTCACCATTGACTTTGCATGTCAGATGGTCATCAGAAGAGATCACATGGCCTCAGGACTCTGCAGCCATCAAAAATATGAACTAGTTGTCAAGCATCCGAATGTAAATCACGTGACCATGGGGATGCTAAAACAGTCCTGTGTGAAAAATGGTCCTAAGTCACTTTTTTCAGTGCTGTTGTAACTTTGAATGGTCACTAAGTGAACTGTTGTAAGTCAAGAACTACCTATACAGAGTAAGAAAGAAGATGACCGCTATTTGAGATCCTTTTGCAGTTTGCACTGCCCATCTGACAAGCCAACCAAAAGAGTTAACTTCTACATGAAACACTAATATTTTATCGAAATAAGAGAAAAAAGAAGCATAGTTTGCATTACAATATATTTTTAGAGTAAATACATTCATGGTTTTATAATGACTGCTTTAAAAACGCAAGTGGTTTAACTATTAAAGAAGAATTATCTTGTCTCTGAATTGTCTTTGTTTCCTTCCTGATTGGCTTGACCAGTGTAAGAAGGCAAAAAAAACCCTACATCCGTGATGGCGAACCTGTGGCACGCTTGCCACATGTGACACACAGAGCCCTCTCTGCCGGCTCGCAAGCCGTCACCCCAGCTCAGCTCCACTGTACATGCACACACCTCCCGCCAGCCAGCTGGTTTTTGGGTCTCTGTTGTGCATGTGCGGGGGCAGGGCATATGTGGGGGGTTGAACAGACATGCATAGAGTGGAGGGAGCAGGGGCATGCATGGGGAGGGGAGCATGGGGGAAACATGGCCTGCGTGGGGTGCATGTAGGGGGTCATGTGCACATGTGTGGGGCTGGAGTGCATGGGGGGGTTGCACACACATTGCATTATGGGTGCGCATGTGCACTTTTGGCACATGATAACAAAAAGGTTAGCCATCACTGCCCTATATGGACCAATCAAATAAGTGCAACAAACAAGCTGTCATCCTGAATTACAAGTTAAGGTATTATTTTGTTAGTTTAGATTTTTTTTACAGTATACCAAATAGAAATATCAGTGATACTACTCTACAGAGCTGCCTTTCTTTATGAAATATGAAACACACTAAGTAACTTTCAGCAGTGTGTCAAACTTCATGTGCTGAAAGCTATTCAGATCTAAAATAAGCGCTAACAAACAAGTAACCTTGTCAGTTGAAATGTTAATAAATCAAATTCACCAAGGTAAGCTGTATTTTTACTTCAACTGGATCCATCATCAGAGGCCATTGGTAATACTACAGTTGCAAGAAAAATTAATGGGCTTTTTTTAACCTTGACTATAACTCAGTAACAGTTTGTTTTAAGATTTTGCACTTGAATATATCAGAAAACAAATTTATATAGATTTCACTATGCTATTGACCTACTGAAAAGGATTCATGAAAAGTGTGCAGACTGATTATTTTTAAGACAATAGGGCACAAATGCAATTACTATGGAGAAACCTCTGTGAACTGCCTGCTGCCAATTACCTCCCAAAGACCCGTTAGATCACACAGGGTCGGCCTCCTCCGGGTTCCGTCCACCAGCCAATGCCATCTGGCTACCACCCGGGGGAGGGCCTTCTCTGTAGCAGCTCCGGCCCTTTGGAATGAACTCCCCGCGGAGATTCGGACCCTCACCTCTCTCCAGGCCTTCTGGAAAGCCGTCAAAACCTGGCTGTGCCAGCAGGCCTGGGGTTGATGAGTTCCCCTCCCCTCTCAACTTGTATGGCTGTGTGATTCTTGTGTATTTTAATTACGTGTATTGTGTTTTATGTCCCCTTTCCCCACCTGAGTTGTTCGCCGCCCTGAGTCCCTCCTGGAGAAGGGCGGCATACAAATAAACTAAATCAATCAATCAATCAAAACTAATCCCTCTAAGCACTAAAGATCACTGCATTGCTTAAAATAGTTTTTGTTTGGCGTTTCCTGAGGTTTTGCAGTCTACAACTATTTCAAAAAATAGAATTCTATTTGCTATAAGTCTATGTTGTAATCTAATGTAAAAATTTAAATCCGCAAGTAAGTCTTTAGCATTGTGGTGTTTTATTTGACATTCAAATTTTTTAAAATTTATATTTCTATATAAAATATTATGGAAGGTACTGTTTATTTGTGCAAATGTTCAATCTGCAAGTCTTCTATTGTTTTGACAGCAGTTTGGGGATTCTGATATGTAATAAATTGGAATAATTGCAATTATTATTCTTGTTTTTCTAAAAAAAACACTAAATGAAAATAAACCAGGAAAAAAATGAAAAAAAATGAAGAAATAAAAATATATGAATGAATATATTATCTCTGTGTATAGGGTGTGTGCATAGAAGACAAAAACAAAGGATGTGTGTAGAGGTGAATGATTTGTGAAAACACATGGGGTTGTTCTTTTCTCCTACAGAAGAAGGGGAATTTGGTACTTTTTTGAGTTGCATTGATTTATATATCTTGGAAAATGTGGACAATAAACAAATTCATTATAAAAGTTTATAGGATGATTTTTTTTTAATTTCTTTCAAAATGTTTAATGAAAAAGGCTGAGTGAGCCTGCTAACAAAACAATCTATCACCAATAATTTTATATTTTCTAGGCATGTGATTTTCTTGATTAAAAAAAAACATAGGAGTGGTTTATACTGACTTCTCCTACACATGGGTAATTGTTAACTTTGCCATTGTCCCTAAAGCGATCATCAGTGTCGGCATCTTCCTATATCATTCTCTCCCTTTATACTGTAGGTGTCCACTAAGCAGCTGGGGTGACCTTCCCACCTCAGGGGACCCTACTGGGAAATATATTTTTATAGACTTCCAACACATTCTTCACCCAACTCTTCCGAAGCTCCTCCATCACCATAATGTTCTGACCTAGGCTTCACAAAATCACAAAGCAGGCTCCTTGTCCATAAAAAACCCCTTTTTATTAAGCTAATGTGAATTCCTCTCACTCACATACAGCAAAGTCCCGGCAAACAGTCTTTCAAGGGTGAATTTGCAACCACAGGCCTTATCAGGCTTGGAGAGCTGCCAGGTCGATATCTTTGCAATGCTGTACAAGAAAATAATTGGTAAGGAGTCTCTGAGAGTCATGAACAAATCTTCACACTAATGAAACAAACAAATTGTCTCCTGCAAACTCCACTCCTCTTTCTCTCCTTTTTCTTCCCTATAAGGGGCAATTCATCATCCACCTGTGCCTTTACTCCTGAGTCAGCCCTTGTTCCTTAACTGTTCCCTTCTCCTGGCAGCTCTGCACATGCGGACATCAGGAACAGGCTCCAGCTGTTCTTCTGCCCCACTGATCTCTGACTCCGAAGGCAGCTGATACTGTTGGACGGCCCTGTCCCTATCTCTGCCTCCAATACAGAGCCCTCGTCAGGGCCTTCCCCAGACTCCAGGACTGGTGCATGTTCCTTCCCAACCTCCTTACTGTCTGAGTCTGTCACCAGCTCCACTGGTGGGCCACAACACTTGATGGGGTAGCTCAGCTGCACTTGGAAGGAGCAGAGGGACAGGTAAATTCAATTACTAATTCAGACAGTAACAGTGTTTTATAATAAAGACAACTTGGCTTCTTCTGAAATAGTAATGCTGGGATTTTTCATTCATATCATAATAAAATCTACAAAGCCATACAAATCTAGCTTTTATCCAGTTTCCATCAACTACTTGATGGTACTCCTTCACCTGGAGAATAAAAAACAATTGAAACAAGGCTTTATTTGAATCTAGATAGATTGATTTATATTCACATGTCCTGTCTTTGGGGGAAAATATGCTTATAATGAGAGGAACTTCAAAAGTTTTTCTTTGTAATATGGAAAGTTGAAATGTTTTCTGTTATTTTATTTCATTCTCAAGTTTAAAAAATGCAGGAATGTACACTGTTGGTACAAAGTATCTGTTCCATTCCCAATTCTTAATCACTGTTGTAAATAAGATACGTTTATTCTAGGTAAAGGTATGCTATTTGGGCACTGGACACGATGAAAGAAAGAATAAATTTATTAAAATCTGATCCCTTTTCTTTTTCTTCAGCTTTATTGATTTGGATGCATTTTCAGCCTATTTGATGCAATTTTTAAATGTTAACTTAGTCCAGGGCTGTCAAACTCCCAGCCTGCGAGCCAGATGCATTATGCGCTGACCACACCTTGTTTAGCTAATGGGGGGGGAGTCCCAATATATCATGTGATGCCACTGTGACAACATGAGTTTGACACCCCTCACTTAGTCCATTATAAACATCATTGACTTACAAACAGATTCTAAGAGAGCGACCCAACTGGTATACATTAGTGAAACCTAGATGAATAATTAGGATTACAAGATCCCAGCTCTGTCTCTCCTTACAGCCATATCCATATAGCCTTGAAGCAAATGGAAGATCATCCTTATGTTACAATGCTACTATGTGCTGCTCTCTAAATTTACTTCTTCAGTTTTTCTGGGTTTTGTGGTGATTAGATCAATTTTAAATTATTGCTTTTACTTATGCATTTTAGAACAGGTATTCATTGTTTTGGTAATTTTCTTGATTGAAATGTAGATTATAATTTTTCTAAACTACTAACAAAGAAAAAAAAACATACCATCTGCTCAGGAGATGTTGGAAATATCTAAAGAGGCTCTGTTAATTATAAACTCTTAAAAAAAACCTGTCTGGTCCTTCTGAAGCTTGCAATAAAACTGTTGACAAGATCATAGCCCAAAATTCTATTTAAATATGAAACAAACCTGGAAATCAGTTCTGTCATTATTTGCCAATATTAGGCCCATAAAATAACTTTACTATAAAATCTTCTCACTGTGTATCTCCAAAAGATAAGAATTAAAGCCTCCTTACATATGTCCTTAGATATGACTGATAAATTAATAAGCTAAAACCAGTGGTGGAATTCAAATAATTTAACAACCGCTTCTCTGTCCTAATGATTTCTTCCAACAACCAGTTCACCAAACTGCTCAAAAGGTTAACAAACGGTTTTCCCGAAGTGGTACGAACTGGCTGAATCCCACCACTGGCTACAGCATGGATCATTTCAAGATGTGGAGGAAGAACAGCGACAATTGTCACTGAGTAATTTTGATAAGCCTGATAACATGAAACTGATATTTATTAAATAAGTATCCTTGATATAAGTTTAAAGTTAAGGAATTACAGAAAGAGAAAAATAGGGCAGGAAAGAGAAAGAGAGGTAAATGAAAACAAAATCATCAGTAGCAGAAAAATAAATCTGATGTCTTTCTTCAGCATTGATAATGATCAAACAAGTGATAAGAAGGAAAATAATTTGGAGAAAATAGATAATATGTCCTTATTATATAATAAGCTGGGAAACTTTTTCATTAAAAAGCTAATCCTCTTACATGTAAAACCATTCCAATAGTTCCAAATGAAATATTCCTCATGCTGTATCTGTGCAGCATTACAACAGAATTACTACCAGTAGCACTTCTAGTGGTGAGGGAAGTGGAGTAAATGTTGAAATTGTTCATATCAATTCTGTTCTATTCAGAATTTAAGGCCAGGTTGAGAATTTAAGGACAAATTGAGAGGTGTTGCATCAGTGGCAGAATTCCAGAGATGCTTTGATTCCTGTATAATCCCATATTTCACAGCATACACAATGGTAATTGAGGCTAGGTATAGAGATAGGGATAGAGTTTTATATTGGATTTTCACACTTAAAAGCAAACCCTAAGCAGAATGGAACAATTATTCTTAAATATTTCAGTTTAAGTGAAAAATAGAAAATTTGGTAGAAATAGAAAGGACAAATCCAGCCTATTTCTGGTCATTATTACTTTTTCATCTTTTCACTTATAAACACAGGCATTTTCAAATTCATCTCCAGTAATGGAATGATTCACAAAATAATTTGTGTTCAAATATTTTGTAGCTACATAGATGTATTACATCTCAACATAAGCATTTGTTAACATTTTCTAACTTTTTTTACAGTAAAGAATGTGCTAAAAAATAGAAAATGTATCAATCATTATATAGCTAAATGTATTCATTATATAGCTTATTCAAATATTTACATTAAGGTAATAGATAAGAACTATATCCATAACATACTGCATATAGATCTACAGCAAAGGTATTGGAATCTGTCTTAATGAAGACATACTCTTGACAGATCAAACATACACACAGTGCAAAGAGACTGTAACTTAAGTTGCTCAACGATTTGCTAATAGTTGTGAATTTTGAACTGGCTTTTCTTTAGCAATGCTGCCACCTTCTGGGAGACATAAAGTTCAATTTCAATTTTTGAACTTGAAATCACCAACAGTGAGTGTGAGATAAATTGAGGAAAAATAAAAATTGCTACTCCATAAATAAAAACCTATACAATTTCAGTTTCCTTGCTTTCCGCACAAATTCAACATTGAATAGAGGTTTAGAAAGTAAAGATAAATGAAGCTTGTTTGTTTGCTTTTACCTTAAGCAATGCTTATTATTAAAAGACACATTGACAGTATCCTTCTTGGGACTGCCTCTAACTATAGCTAGAAGAGTAAATATCATTTACTACCAAATGTCTCACTGGCTGATTCTGCATTTCCAGGGATAATTCAACATATTGATTAGGAAAGTTTAAAACACTAAGAAGTTTGAATGTTAGATTAAGTGTCTGGTATGAATTTGTTCAAGTTTTAAGGTCTTTGGATTCCCTGTGGTTCATGAATGCATTGACCCAATATCTCACTAATCTCTGAGCGCATTTTGGAAAAAGGCATTGTAAGCAGTGTCACCCAAGCTTTAAAATTCCATTGTAGAGAAGGCCTATTCAGCTTCTTTCTCTTGTCATGCTGCTACCGAATGCAGACATTCTTGCTGAAATATGTCTATGGAGCTTATTGGATTTTCACTGCCGATTTTCTGTTTGCTGTTTTTAATTTGATTTGCCTTTTATAATTTTCTATTGTTGATTTTTTTTCCAGCTTGTTCTCATGTATATGTCTATAGCATCAAATGGGAGAAAAGAAGGTATATATTTAAGGAGTAGACGTATAATTGTAGAACATGTAGCAATAGCATTTAGACTTATATACTGCTTCATAGTGCTTTACAGCATTCTCTAAGTGGTTTGCAGAGTCAGCTTATTGCCTTCAACAATCTGGGTGCTTATTTTACAGATCTTGGAAGGATGGAACACTAAGTAACCTTGAGCCGGTCACAATCAAACTCCTGATTGTGGGCAGAGTAAGCCTGCAATGCTGCATTCTAACCACTGTACCACCATGGTTCTTATATTGAACATTTGTTCATTATTTCATAATATCCATTATTCCTAGAGAACCAGTGCTGCTTAGTTTTAGTTATGCTAAGCATGTGCTGGTAATCATTCTGCATCAAATAATTTATTTTGGACCATCAAGTGAAATAGACATATTTCTTACTGCAGGAATCAATTTTTAGACCACGTCTATGAGTGCATTTCCTGTGAGAGTAGGGATCTCCAACCTTTTTGGTTCCACGGAATGGCAGCGGGGATGGCAGGCGGAGTGGGAGTGGAAGATTTCATGCATGTGTACACTGATTGTGCAAATAGAGTTTTGTATGCTTGCCCGCAGCTTGGAAGGCCCAATTTCCAATGGGCTGTAGACTGCTACACGGACCAGGGCTTGGAAACCCCTGCTCTAGAGAATTAGAATACTTGAATTTTTCTTTAGTTCTCTTATTTCCGAAATTTGCTCACAAAATTGCTAAATGAATTGCTTTTAAGCTCCATTACAAAATTCAGTTAGAGGATGAGACAAGAGCTTTTAAAGAACGAGATGGAAAGGAAATTGTGCATATGCTGTAGCGGTATTTTTGCAGAACAAGTGTGAACATTTGACACATTTTGCTAAGGTTGATAGCAGCTTGTGGGTTAAAGGGCATCCTTTTTGTAGCTGAATATTTTATCTGAGAATTTAAATCCAAGCAGATAAAATGTTGGAACAAATAATCAGAGATGCAAAGGTAGCTTAGGTTGAAAACTTTGATTAAAAAAAGAAAGATGCTACTACAGAAAGTCAAGGAACTATTGACACTGATGGAAGATTTTTCCAAAGAAGATGCCAATCTCTTCACTCATACCACATGCTTAGCCAGACCAGTAAAAAAAGTTTTTGTTTATAAATATTAATTGAATTTTAATTTAGAATTGTTTATATTTTAGCCATTTTCGCCATTTTAAAAAAACCAGAATCCTGAATAACCAGATAGAAATAATGTAAATAAAACAATCAAACAAATAATCATATTTTGCACTAATATAATTGGCTTCCTGCAACCTAGCAGTTCGAAAGCATGCAAATGTGAGTAGATAAATAGGTACCACTTTAGTGGGAAAGTAACCATGTTCTGTTTTCCTTAGTCACATGATCATGGAAATGTCTTTGGACAAAACGATTGGACAGGCTAAACCTCTACCTTTTAAATTGTATTTTTATTTACAATTGTTTATATTTTAGAAAAACAGAATCCTGAATAGCCTGGTATAAATAATGTAAATAAAACCACCAAACAAATAAGTATACTTTGCACTAATATAATTGGCTTCCTGTGGCTCAAGTTCTCATGACCCACAAATTTGCTTTCTGTACATAACCTCTGCAAATAATGAGGTCCACCTGTAGTTTCATAAAATAATTTAATATAATAATATTATAGTCTCTACTTCCCTTTATGTCACCAAATTATGTAGCTAGTGGAAAAAAACTAATTTCTTTTAGAAAATGAGAAACTGCCACGAACTGCATTCCCTTTCTTGGTTAGTGGTTGGTTAGTGGTTAGAATGCAGTATTGTTATCTGATTCTGCCCACTGCCAGGAGTTTGATCCTGACCAGCTCGAGTTGACACAGATTCCCATCCTTCCAAGGTCGGTAAAATGAGGATCCAGATTGTTGGAAGCCATAGGCTGTCTCTGTAAACTGCTTAGAGAGGGCTGTAAAGCATTATGAAATGATATATGTCTAAGTGCTATTGCTATTCCTAAATATTGTTTCAGTTGAACCTAAGACTGGCCAGCAAAACAATAAGGTAAAGGTAAAGGTTCCCTTGCACATAAGTGCTAGTCGTTCCTGACTCTAGGGGGCAGTGCTCATCTCCATTTCAAAGCCGAAGAGACAGCACTATCTGAAGACATCTCCATGGTCATGTGGCTGGCTTGACTAAACACCGAAGGGGCACAGAACACTGTTGCCTTCCCACCAAAGGTGGTTCATATTTTTCTACTTGCTTTTTTACATACTTTCGAACTAGGTTGGCAGAAGCTGAGACAAGTAACAGGACCTCACTCCATTATGCAATGCTAGGGATTCGAACTGCCAAACTGCTGACCTTTCTGATCGACAAGCTCAGCATCTTAGCCACTGAGTCACTGCATCCCTTATAGCAAAACAATAGATTGTCAGCATTCCAAATATCATGCAGAATTAAATCAGAGTCCAAGGCAGAGCTATCCTTAAAGTTCCAATTTAATAAGACAGACATGTTGGCACAAACTGTGGAATCCAAAATCGAAAAGTCTCCCGGGATTCCACCCAGTTGAAAGTTCATAATCTTATCCCACACCCACAAATCCATTACATGGTCCAATCTTCCTCGGCCATGCTGGCATTTCCACCCATCTAGTTCCGGTCAGATGCAGAGGTGCGGAGACAAAAGATGACCTTGATTTCTAGAAAGGAATGACAACAACACATTCCACAATTCTACTCCTTACTATTCCCCCCTCACAATTGCCCACTAATGAAACAGCATAGTAAAGAAAGAGAAAGTGTGGCAGGCCAAAGATTCTAAAAGGAATATAACTGCAGGCCTGACATAGATTATATCAAATTTGTCCAAAATGACATAACTTTAAAGGTTGCATACATGATGTATTATCTGGAGATGATTGTCCAAGAACATCATAACCTGAAAGATTAATGACATAAAACTATTCAGATTGCCTGCAAGGCCACATCCAAAAGCAGCAAGCTACTGATAAAATGTCTTGAATACCTTAAGATTTATAAAAGGCCATCTGTGCTGTTGATCAGAACATACCAGTTATTTCTGCAAATCAATTATTTTTGAAAATTACAACGACATTTCAGTTTTTATCTTGAACTTCAATCATGAATCACTTTCCTGAAGGAGTGGGATTGTATTTGATAATGCCAATAGGTTGGAGCCAAAACGAGCAAGATCTTCAAAGGCCTTGAGCAGAGTTTTTCCAGTGTCTCCAAGACTCATTGCCTGGCATATGCCATCCGCTCTCATTAACAGATTGTGAAATTTGCAATTTCCTAGAAAAATTCTTGGTATATATGATCAGGCTGCTCACTTCTCAAACCAGCTGCTCTACCCACCTGCTTCTGTGCATATCATTTTTTCCATGCGAATTTATAGCACATATAAAGCATGTATGCTTTAAATAAATGTTTATTTAAATAAAGTTTATTTACCTGAAAAACCAAAATACCAGGATTCAGTCAAGGCAAATACCAAAAAGCAGAGTTCTGTTTGAAAGACTTATGTTCAGTATGGTATTGAATTTACAATTCTCGGCATTGGTCATGCGGCGTAGGGTAGTTCAAAGTGCCATTGACCTGTCTAAGAAACCTGAAACTAATTATAACAACTGTAAAGGTTTTTTATTTTATTCATTGGCTTTCAAATGATGTGCCAATGTTTTGTGGATAGCTTGATGTAAATACAATGGAAGGCTTTGAAAATTATTGCATAGGTATTCAGGTAGCTGAGTTCCCTACATTCATTTTTTGCTCAAAAAGTGCATGTACAATAATTTCCTATGTAAGACTGAAATACTTGTTTATAGTAATACACAATCAATAAGAAAAGGAAATTCCTATAGTTGTAGGAATGTAAAGGGAAACAGTGACTGAGTATAAGATTACTATCTGACAGATATAGTCCCTGCAGTATGAAACTGAAGTTCTAACTCAATTGTGCTGGTAAAATCATAGCTACTTAGCTCTACAGCTAATTAGGACAAAGAAGAACAGAAGATACACATTTGCAAAAAGTGTGAAAAGTTTGCAAATGCTAATTTATAGGTAGTCTCAAATGTAGAATACAACACATAATATAAGATAATAATAACATAATAATAACTATAATTTATCTTTTCAGTATAGTAAAACCATAATCACACAATCCATGTATGGTGTAATATTTAATACTGTTTGTTGATTAGCAGTTTAAGCTATTATTGTTTTTCCATCCTAAGGTTGTTGACCAAGAAGTCTGTGTAAAGTAGCATCCATAGCTATTCTAATTCTCACAGTTCTCACAAATTCTCACAATTTAAATTACAGCTATTTTTCTGATATTTTAATACTGAAATTTAATTAGTGAACAAACCCACCAAACCATCACTGTATCAGAACAAGGATTTAAGAAAAGGAAAGAACTCATTCCTGGGGGGGGGGGACTAGTTTTATTATGGTTGGTTGTACAGTTACCCATATGTTTAGTCTGGATTTGTCATATTTATCTACCTATCAAATCCTACCTGGGATAGGCAGATGCTGTTTGATGGTGTTAAAGACACTATTAGATGTAACCTGTTTCAAATGACCATCACCATTTGCAATTTATTGGTGATGATTTTTGTCAATGCCAATGGTGTTGAAAAAATATTCCAGATGTTTTGGAATTGCACCCAAATTGCCTATTACTATTGTCACAATATTGCTTTCTTTTGTCAGATATGTTTTAAGTATGCTAAACAACAAAGATTTTTCTTCCTGAACATACATATACATATACATATACATATACATATACATATACATATACATATACATATACATATACATATACATATACATATACATATACATATACATATACATATACATATACATATACATACATACATACATACATACATACATACATATATAAAACTAATTTTCACTTGGGTTATAAGATGCTTTGTCTATCTCATGTATGTTCAGGCATGCGCTCAGGGCCTAGTGCATAATATTTGTAGAACTGGACATGCTCAGGAATGCTTGGGCTGTAAGGATGCTGTCTGGAAAGACTGTAACATCAACGTGCATGCACAAAGAACAATAGCAATAGCACTTAGACTTATATACCTCTTCACTGTGCTTTACAGTGCTTTCTAAGTGATTTACAGTTTCAGCATATTGACCCCAACAATCTGGGTCCTCATTTTTACTGACCTTGGAAGGATGATGGCTGAGTCAAACTTGAGCCAGTGAGAGTCGAACTGCCCAACTGCTGATAGCCGGCACTCAGCAGAAGTATCCTGCAGTACTGCATTCTAACCACTGTGCCACTATGGCTCAGATGCTACTCATTTCATTGATATCAATTTCCATGTATGTTTCAAGACATAACATTGTCCATGTACATGTAATTTACTTAACATGTAAGTTATACTTGGTATAGGATGATTGATGATAGCCAAAATGTCTCTTCAGTGGTGGAATAGCCATGATACATTCCGCTACATTTCTAGTGACTACATTTTAAAGCTTCCAACATATAACACAACTGAACTTATTAAAAAGGCATATGAACTGTACTTGAATTGTGGGAATGGTGATCCAGACAAGGCCTGGGCTCCTTGTATTTCAAAGTTGCCAAGATGATTTAGCAAATTAGCTTAGCTCAGAGGAACTCGGAAGTCAATGCCATTTGCTGTCCCAATGCTATGGCTAGAACAGAATGATTAAGTGACAGACTGTTACATCTGTCTGACTAACGTCACTGGTTTCCCTGCTAAAAATAAAAAATCAATGAAATATCTTCAGGCATGAGACCAGTGCAACATGATGACAATGTGCCAGTACCAAAGCCATCAGAGAAATGTAGCTTAGACAAAAGAGATGAAGATGCTGCAATGCACCAGCCAGGCACAGATAGTGACAATGATCTGAATTTTGAACTGTGTACGTCTGTTGAGCCTTATCTCATAACACAGTCAGAATCAAATAACCTAGTTAAGGTCTTACGATTGTCAAAATCAAAAGCAGAACTACTAGATTCAACATTGAGAGGATGGTGTTTGCTATCACCAGCATTCTATCTTTCGAAGTTGCCAAGATGATTTAGCAAATTTCTTAGCAAAAGTTGACAACCTCGTTATCTGTACTGACACTGATGGTTTGTTCATAGTTTTGGGTTGTGAACATCACCCAGTAGAATGGTATCTCTTTATTGATTCACCAGTGTAAGCCTCAAGGCTGTTTTGTTACACAATGGCAATGAACACCCATCAGTACCTGTTGTTTACTGCATGCTGCACAAAGGAAAGATACATAGAAAAAACATGGAACTGTTGTTGAAATGCATTCAGTACACCAAGTAAAACTGGAATATCTGTGAATGGGCATTCCAAAAGAATTTGGTTCCAGGACAGAAAAACATTGTATATCAACCACATGTTTACCCAACAAAGATATTTTCTGCCACTGCTTCACATAAAACTCAGGCTGTTGAAAAATTTTGTGAAAGTAATGAACAAGGGAAATGAAGTGTTCATTATTTGAGACAGATATTTCCAAGGATAACTGATGGCAACATTAAGAAAGGCAGTTTTGTTGGTCCATAGATCAGATATATCATCAATGACAAGCGATTCAAAGATCTGTTAGTGAGGCCAGAGAAAATTGCCTATAAAATATTCAAGTATGTGAATTGTCTTGGTAATTACAGAACACCAAACTATTTTCAGTCACTTAAGAAATTTCTTATAGCATGTAAGATCAGGTCACTGAAGATTTATTTTTTGCATTTAAACTTGCACTTCTTTCCCAAAAAACTCAATCAATGTAATCAATGATAAACATGGTGAAAAGTTTCACAGGACTTTGCCACAATGGAAAAATAACATTAGGGCAACTGAGTCTTATTCTTATATAAAACACAATAGATCTACAAATACACTACAGGTATGTTTGCTCTTCTAATTAATAATCAAGAATTATGTACTTTTTGAAGTTCTATGACCGTGATGGTGATCCTATGGCACAGGTGCCACAAGTGGCATACAGAGCCCTCTCTGCGGACATGCAAGCAATCACCCCAGCTCAGTTCCACCGCGCATGTGCGCAAGCCTCCTAATGGCCAGCTGATTGTCAGTTCTCTGCCACGCATGAGAAGGGAGTGCATGCAGGAGACATGCATGCATGCATGGGGGCACATGCATGTACAGCGATCACATTCACATGCATGGGGGCCTGGAGACCATGGTATGCTCCCCATGGCTTGTTTTAGCCCCCAGGAGGCTGCAGAGGGGCATACTAGGCACAAAATGGGGTGGAGGGGTCATGAGTGAATGCTTGGGGGTGGGGGGGACCATGGGAGAGTACGTTGGGGGTTGCATGCACATGCACAGGGCACTTGAGTGGTTCACATGTGCATTTCATTATGAGTGTGGGCACACGCAGGCACTGTCATGCGCACTCACATGCGCTTTCAGCCCGCTTTGCATATGAGTGCTGGTGCGCATGTACGCTTTCAGCACGTGATGTCACAAAGGTTAGCCATCATTGTTCTATGAAGTACCAGACATCGTCGAAGTAGGAGACACAGCAAAACATAGTGGATACCAGCCAGTAGTGATTTTTGGCTGATGATGCAATCTTCTCCCAAGCAATACTTGCCTGGGATGAAGGTTGGCAACTTCTTCTTCCTTCACTTACTCACAAAGAATTTCATCAGCCAAAAAT
This sequence comes from Thamnophis elegans, assembly GCF_009769535.1. NCBI lineage: Eukaryota > Metazoa > Chordata > Lepidosauria > Squamata > Natricidae > Thamnophis > Thamnophis elegans. The sequence continues at coordinate 28,956,426 of NC_045549.1, read as the reverse complement.
CACTGTTGGCTTGTAATGAGACTATTCCTATTAGTCTGACATCAGTAAATGGAAATATTCAGAAATATTCACATTGGAGGATTGGACTGTTGAAGATGACAAAACTAGCACCAATGTAGCAAAAATGACTGGCCTGATTAGGAAAAGGTTAATAATTTTATTTATTAATGACTGAACAATCCTTATGGACTTTTTATTGAAAAAAAGAAGCAGTTTATGATTTATGGTTTTGAAGTTTTGAAAGGATGGCTTATGAAAAGAAGAAATTATTATGTAATTTAGCAAAATGGTATGAAATATAAATGTATCTATATTTACTTGTCAGAAAAATTGGAAGGTGCTTCTTAGAATCTTTCCTTTTCTTTCTATTTCTTTTTCTGTATTTCTTTTTCACTTTCTTATTACTTTTATATGATTCTTCCTTAATGCAAAATTGGTACTGTTTTAATTCTTTTTAAAAATAATTTTAATAAAAAGTATTTAAAAAAAGAAATGTACGTTTAAATGAATATGTTGTAAAAGAAAATTTGTTTAAATATACTATGAAAAAAAAGTGAACCACAAAGGGATGTTTTTTAAACAAAATATATTTATTGCACCTGTGTTCTCAGCTAAAACATTTAAATTGGAAGATATTAGCAAACCTACCGGGGGGGGGGGGACTATTATTTCATGTTCTGTTAACAGTAAATATTTTTAATTTGTAAAAAGTTGCTATTTTCTTAAAGATGATAGATAGATATCCGGCGACTTCAGCTAGTACAGAACGCAGCCGCGCGAGTGATTGCGGGTGCACCCCGATTCACCCGCATTACACCTATCCTCCGCGAGCTGCGCTGGCTACCTGTCGATCTCCGGATGCGCTTCAAGGTGCTATTGATCACCCATAAAGCCCTACATGGCAGTGGATCTGGATACTTGAGAGACCGCCTTCTGCCAATTACCTCCCTACGACCTATAAGATCCCATAGATTAGGCCTCCTCCGCATTCCATCGGCCAGCCAGTGTCGGCTGGCAACCACAAGGAGGAGGGCCTTCTCAGCAGTGGCCCCGACCCTTTGGAACGAGCTCCCCGTAGAGATTCGTACCCTCTCCACCGTCCAAGCCTTCCGCACAGCCTTGAAGAACTGGCTCGCCCGTCAGGCCTGGGGATAAGGATTCCTACCCCGCCCGAATGTTGTATGCATGTTGCCCATTATTTTATTATGTGGTGTTGTCTCAATGTTGTATTTCCCCCTTCCCTGGTTTTCTGTGAGCCGCCCTGAGTCCCCTCAGGGAAAAGGGCGGCCTACAAATGCAAATAAAACCTAAACCTAAACCTAAACCATAGATAGATAGATAGATAGATAGATAGATAGATAGATAGATAGATAGATGGATGGATGGATGGATGGATGGATGGATGGATGGATGGATGGATGGATGGATGGATGGATGGATGAGAGAAAGAGAGAGATAGAAGGATGATTGGATAGATGTAGAGACGTACAGACAGACAGACAATTTGTAACATTAAAGATTGCCTGTGGATCCACAAATATCTCCATTGAGACCATATGCTGATGAATTCCAGCAAATGAAGGTCATTGTAAACTCAGAGGTATAGTGGGGCCAAAAATGTAAAATGAAAGCAGCACATTTATGAAGAGAAGGAGATTGTTGGAGTAGGATAGAATTGGAATCATTGGAGATCCTTAGACAGCCCAGTGATAATAAAATATTCCTAGTGACAAGTGAGATGAGAAATGTTCAGTATATTTTGTAGAAGTAGGATGGGAGAGGAAAATTACAAGCACTGTAATCAAATAGATATTTTTCCTTTTCAAACAATACCTCCACAAATACAATAATTTTTTTTTGGGGGGGGGAATCCTCCTATTTGACAGTGCAAGAATAATCTTTTTTTATTTTTTATTCCTGAGCATATGGTCAGCTAAATTAATTACCTAGCTAAAAATAGTGTTATTGGCTTGTAAATTTCTCAATCTGTCCCATTTGTGTTGAAGTATCCTACAGCAAAAGAGAGATGGAAAATGCAAACATGGAAGCTGCTAGAAATGTCTGTAATGTAGGATTCTTCAGCCTTAAGCTGCTTGTCTCATATGAAGAAAAAAACTGGTTGAAGCTGGTTTAAAGAAGCTGGTTTAAAAGATTTTAAAGAAATCTTTTTCTTGGTTTTAATTCCCTCATCTACTTTAGCTACAGTCATGTTATGATGTTCAGTCTGGACTATATTTATATGGTTGGTGATTTCCCTTACTTACTTACCACTTGCACCCTAGTGAGAAAGTAAACACAAATTGGCCTCTAAAATCACATGGTTTATATTGAGAGACCTTTTCTATCAGCTTTGCTCTGTTGACCCCTCATCATACTTAACACCTTATCATTGGAGCATCCATCGATGTGCCTAAGCACAAAAAGGAAATGTTGGGAGTATACTCCTAGTGTTGGGTAGGCAATATAGATTCATATGCAATAATAGCAATAGCAGTTAGACTTATATACCGCTTCATAGGGCTTTCAGCCCTCTCTAAGCGGTTTACAGAGTCAGCATATTGCCCCCACAGTCTGGGTCCTCATTTCACCCACCTCGGAAGGATGGAAGGCTGAGTCAACCTTGAGCCGGTGAGATTTGAACCGCTGAACTGCAGATAGCAGTCAACTGAAGTGGCCTGCAGTACTGCACCCTAACCACTGCGCCACCTCGACCATAACAAATGGTCGATGTTGCTTTAACAGGGTGAATGAACTTATCAGCTGTAATCAACTTTACAATCAGCTTTAATTAACTTTGCAATAAGAGGGAGTCAGGAAAGCTCACTCTCTCTCTCTGCTTGTCCTATGCTTGATAACTACTTGCTCGCTTGATGACTGGAACGTGAACTGCGACTGTAAGTAATTTGTTCTTTGAATTGTGTTTGGACAAATATCTACTATCACTGTTGTGAAGTTATTATTAGTAGTAAAGCTGCTTGTTTTTACTAGCAGTGTCTGAGACTCTATTCGTGTGTTTCTTCTACTAGCAACGTTCCTTCTCTTTAGCTGTATATTCCGCTGCACTACTTTCTGTCTCCCAACGGAGATACCCCTAACGGGAAACATACCATAATTTTATCACTTTCCTAGCACTTGGACTAAAAGAGGAAAGTGGCAAAACTCTTGTGATTTCCACCTGTTTTATCTTGTTTCGAACCCATCCTTTCACTATTCCAACACTAAACTTGTAAAAAGTAATGTTCGCGATGTATATATAAAATGAATCTTGTCCACTGTTTTATACAAAATTTAGGATTCAATATAAAAACATGTTCTGATTAGAATCTAGTTAACTATCATCTCAATGACATATCTATTAAGAGGATGCTTGGGTGGTTTAGGAGTGGGGAATTTTTTGAGGTGGTGGTGTTTGGGGATTGTCATGTGTGTTTGGCCTGGTATCTGGGTATTATGTGAATTTCGTTGTATGGGTATACTGTGTATATACATGCAATGACAATAGAGTAAATCTAAATCTAAAAGAGGGTTATATTACAAAGCAGTATATGATGTTAAATAACAGGTTATTTATTTATTACTGTTTTCATGATCTGTGACCGTGATGGTGAACCTATGGCGCATGTGCCAGAAGTGGCAGGCAGAGCCATCTCTCTGGACACGCCAGCCATCTCCCATTGCTTTTCCAGGTTCCAGCATGCACATGCTTGTCTTCACGCATGGAGAAGCACCAGACACCAGAAGAGCAGCTTCATGGGGCGCATGCACATGCTGGAAACCAGAAGCTCAGCTTCCCGGTGCGCGCATGTGTGCCATGGAACTGCTCTTCCAGTTTCTAGTGCTTCCACACATGTGTGCCAGGGAACTGCTCTTCCAGTTTCCAGTGCTTCCACACATGTGTGCCAGGGAACTGCTCTTCCGGTTTTTTATGTTTCCCCGTGCGCGTGCACATGCTCCTGTTTTGGCATTTGGTGCCAAAAAGGTTTGCCAACACTCATCTATGAGATTCACCCAAAAGTGTTCAGAAAGCAAAATCTAATTGGAACAAATGTGGTCAAAGAAAGCAAAGCTTGTACCAAATAGTAATAGGCAATTTTGGTGCAATTCCAAAACGCTATCCAGAATGATGCCACAATATTTAGTTGTTGGCCAACTAATCTCCAATATTTTCTTAAGTAAATTGGGTGGATATGTGGAAGAAATGTTTATCCATTTTGCAGATGATACAGAGTTGGGTGTGATAATCAATGCTAAGGATATGCAAACTGCATATCATGCCAATCCAGAGATGATTTGGTAGCCTTCTATAAATTTATTTTAGAAGGAAGCCTTCAGAGCACTCCAAGATTGGCAGATCAGAACAATACTTAAGAGATCCTAGTTGATCTCAATAACCATCATTCTGCTTTTAACCTTATTTAAAGTCACACCTTTGTGTGCTTTTAAGTTTTTGAAGTTTATTTGAATAGTGTTTATTTCACCACTTTCCTCAAATAAATTCTACCAAAATGGTCCCAATGTGGCAGAACGTCTCTTAATATCTTCTCTGACTTGTATTAGTGCTTTTTTCATGCTAGCACAATGGTTGTTTTAAAAAAAAAAAAAAAAAGTGGGTACCTACAAGAGAAGGAAAAGGTTTGGAGCAGAGCAAACCTTTTGAAAATGCCCTGAGAGACTGCAGAAAAAAGGCCTCCTCATACCTTAATCTGGTAGCATAATAATCAATAGAAAGAAAAGAAACATCAGGAATACAACAGGAGGGAACAATTGAAGAAGTACCAACCAAAAGAAAAAACAAAAATGATTTTTTTTTAAAAAAAGGGAAGAACAAGGAAAGCAAAGAAAAGCCAACTTCTGAAGACAAGAACTTCAATTAAATTGAATTTCATGGCAGTTAGTTATGCTTTGATTATTTTACATATGGGCTACTCTAAGTGAAATTGTCCTTGAAAACCACTTGCAAGCTGCAGCTGGTCTGGAATGTAGCAATATATGCAATGTTGGACATATTTAATCATGGAACACCTTTGCGCTATGACAGGGGTGTCAAACTTCATTTCACTGAGGGCCACATCAGGGGTGTTTTTAACTTTTGGGGACCAGGAGGATGTGGCCAGGGTGGGCATGGCCAGCTCAATATCACTCATGCTGGTGGTGGACCAAGCACTCTACCAGCAAAAATGGGCTCCTAAGGTCTGTTTTTAGCTGCAACATCCTTCTGCAACCCCCTCCCAACAAAAATGGAGCTCAGGAGCTCCATTTTTGCTGGCAGTGGCACTGCAAGCTGGTCCTTCACTATTTCCAGGGTGGGCCAGATCTAAGCATTCCATGAGCCGGATCCGGCCCATGGGCTTTGATTTTGACACCTCTGCTCTATGAGATGCAACTATTAGTAAACAGCAGAAAACACATTCTTTCCCTGGGTGTTAGGTTACTGGATCCTGCCCATTTGTCTTTTAATGGTTGCCTCTTTTTTATGCCATTTGGACACTTTTGTTTTCCTCTTAATTGTGTTGTATTGTTGTTTTTCTGGATCCTGCCCAGAGTTACTATAGAGTTGGAGAGCTTTTTAAAATTTCTACTACAGATAAATAAGAACAGACATTCGTTTAATCCTATAATCTGTCCATTGGGAGTGTTGCAGCCTAGAAATGCCAGAATAATAATAATAAATAAATAAGCTATCTCATAAATGGGTAATATACCCTGGAGACTCAAGCAAATCCTTTCTTTGTTAAGTGTTTTAAAAGCTAGGATAAAGAAATGCAGGGGTGGGGGATGCACTGAAGTTCATTCTCAACTTTACCTTGCCTATTTTTCTGCCATTACAAAAAAGGATGGATTGAGCAGTGAGAAAACATGGGTGAGTTACAAATACTATCTGAATCTTTAATTAAGGGAATAAACGAAGGGATGATTTTAAACATGAGCCTTTTAAGAGCTAGAATAATGTACTACATATTTGCCTCCACCAGATGGCAGTGCCAGTAATTGTAATGTCATTGATAATGCCAATAGCAGATATAGTACTATAGATTTCTTTTATGTCTGTGCATGTCATACATGTTTACCTGTCTGTGTGTGCCTGGGTAGCAGCAACCTAAGTCCCATCTTTTGGGGAGCACAATTTTCTAATGGTTCCATAAGTGGCTTAAGCTATTTATTTTATCACTGAAAGAAATGAGGAGCTCAAATGGAAAAAAAATAGAAAAAGAAGCACTCTTACTTAAGCCCAAACCACGGTTGTTAAACTCAAGGCCCGTGGGCTGGATCCAGTCTGCAGGGTGGTTAGATCTGGTCCATGGGTCCACCCTGGAAACAGCGAGGGACCGGCCCGCAGTGCCTCTTCCAGCGAAAATGGCCTCCCAAGTCCCATTTCTGACTATGATGGCCTCCTGAAACCCTCTGCCAGCTAAAATGGAGCTTTCACTGGCAAAGGGTTGCAGGAGGCCGTTGCAGCCAGAAATGGAGCTCAGGAACCCGTTTTCACTGGCAGAGTGCTTGGGCCACCATAGATGCCCCCGACAGGAGTGATGTCGAGCTGGTAATGGCCACCTTGGCCCCCCACACACACACCAAGGTCAAACACAACCCTGATGCAGCCCTCAATAAAATCGAGTTTGACACCTCTGGCCTAAACAATTAAAAAAAACAATTTCTTCTGAAGCCCGTAAGGTTTCATAAGAGCATGCAATTAAACATTCTTCCTGCTTCTATAGCCAATTTATATCACTGGAAAAAATAATAATTGGATGTGAGTAGATAGTATAAGAAGAATCCTGGTAGTCAATAAAAGGTCAATCTAGAGCAGCCTGTTATGGACCAATATGACACTCAGCAGAAGTCAGGAACAGCATGAGATGATACCATTTCCTGCTGTACATTTTTGTTCTCCCGTCAATTTGTATTCAGAATGCCGCTGCTTCCTTGTCCCATTCAAATCCACTTGGACTAAGATTTATCCTCCATCTAGCCAGGTTTTTGTCAATTACTGTTATTTTTTTTCTTTCTGGAATAGTACAGCAGTACTATCTCGAATTATTAGTACGTGGTAGCTCAGTGGCTAAGACGATGAGCTTGTCGATCAGCAAGTCAATAGTTCAGCAGTTTAAATCCCTAGCACTGTATAATGGAGCAAGCTCCCATTAGTTGTCCCAGCTTCCGCCAATCTAGCAATTTGAAAGCACATAGAAAATGCAAGCAGAAAAATAGGAAGCAGCTTTGGTGGGAAGGTAACAGTGCTCCATGTGCCTTGGGCATTGAATCATGCTGGCAACATGACCACGGAGATGTCTTCGAACAGTGCTGGCTTTTTGGCTTTGAAATGGAGATGAGCACCACTCTCTAGAGCCGGAAACAACTAGCAGGCTTGTGCGGGGGAACCTTTACCTTTTACTTTTTTTTCTAGGGAAAAAAAAGAATCCAATGCATGATTTTTAAAATGCATTAATAACTATGGGCCATGCACTAATAAACAAGTTAAAAGTGAGAATAACTAGAATATGGGAGCTTTAGGGAAAGATTGCTGTAACAGCCAAGTGAAACTGTTTTCTCCCTTGATAAAAAACATTGCCTTTTGAAAAAAACCCTTTGAGACACCTGTAACCTGGATGACTCAGAATCTCCATTGAGCCAAAGTGAAAAAAAAGATCATCAATAATTCAAAGCAAAACACTGTTTTTGTTGGCTAGGATGTTGAATGGATGAGACAGGACTCAGGCTTCAGTGACAACAACAGCTCTTTATTCAGCAAACAGATCCAGTATGTACAGATCGAGCTCTGGCCTCTCTGACAGCTAGCCCTTTTACAGAGCTGTCAGATGGCTCAGCCAATCAGCTTTCAGTATTTTCCCATCAGAATGGAGGACCTTGGTGGAGCCTCAATAGTTTTGCAGGGGCCTTTTCCCTTGCCATCCAGAGGCCCAAAAGAAAAGCCAGCATTGGAGACCCAAAGACCAGCATTCACCTTCCTCTATCAGGTTGCAGATACAGAAATATTATGAAAGCCTAGAGAATGTATCCACGATCTGGTTTATTTGGCATCTATTTGTAACTTGTTCCTTCCTAGATACCATTAACATTGGAGAACAACACCAAGGTCTTCCATACAAAAACAATGTATTTGTATAGCCAGGAAGAAGCATGTCTTGATTTGTGTCATCTATTCTCTCTATGTGCTGCTATGAGCTACTAGAATAAATTGTTGCTGTTGGTCAAACAATACATGAATTTCATCCTAGAATTCCAAAGTAAACTGATGTATTTTCTTTGAGAAATCTGGGAGAACCAGTGAAATGACAGGACACTGGAAAAGGGCAAAGGCCTACATATTAAAAGCGGGGGGGGGGGGGGAGTATCCAGGGATTCATGGATAAGCCAAGCTAACTTTAATACTCAGGTGGAACATAAAGCAAATCATTCACTGGTCAGTATAAAATGATAAACAACTAATACCTTGACCAGGTAGTAAATTGCCGACATCACACCAAACTGGAATTTGGCTGCAGCCATCTCACCATGGCCAATTTGCTACGGGACAATTCCACGTGGAATAATTCAATGTGATAAATACAGGTAGTCCTCAGCTTATGACCACAATTGCTCTAAAAATTTCTGTTGCTAAGTGAGAAATTTGTTAAATGTTTTGCCCCGTTTTAGCACTTTTCTTGCCACATGTATTCAGTGAACCTCTGCAGTGGTTAAATTAGTAACACAAGTATGAGGACCCAGATTGTTGGGGGCAATATGCTGATTCTCAGAGGTAGTATTCAGCTGGTTCAGACCAGCTTGGGGAACCAATAGCCCCGACAATCATCTGGACCCGCCCACCCGCCCCCGCCCTATCCTGTCCTTTATTTCCTGCTTTCTAGGTCATCACAATCACAGTTGATTTCCCCCCTCTCACTGTTCTACTTACCATTGCTGACTTGGAAGGTAAGCAGCTGAGCTTCTAAATGCTCCATTTTTAGCATTGCGCGTAAGCGCTTCAGACGCGCTCACTGAACCAGTTGTTAAACCGACAGCATCCCACCACTGCTGACTCTGTAAACTGCTTAGAGAGGGCTGAAAAGCACTATGAAGCTGTATATAAGTGTAAGTCCCCTTTGACTTTGCTTGGCAGAAGGTCACAAAAGGGACCACATAACCCTGGGAAACTGCAACCATCATAAATGTGAACCAGTTGCCAAGCAACCAAATGTAAATCACATGACCATGAGGGTGCTGCAATGGTCACAAGTGTGAAAAATGGTCATTTCACTTTGTTCAGTGCCCTTGTAACTTTGAATTGTCACTAAACAAAGTAGTGTAAGTTAGGGACTACCTGTATTACCCACCACTGTGTCCTTGACCTTATTTCCATTGATAAAAATGGAAACAATGTGGAAGAGACTGTGGCAGATAACATCTGTTGCTTTGAATTATTCCACATGGATTGCCCCGTGGCAATATGGCCATGCCAGGTTGGCCACGATGAGATGAGTATGGCAAGATTGTGGTAGTGAGCTGACCACAGCAAGTTGTCCTAAACCTTGTTGCAAATATAACCTATCTTGATTCTGGCAGATGGAGTCAAGAAAAGTATGTTACCACATAATTCATTCTGTGCCCCTGTAGTCTGCACCATTTTATTACCATATTTTTCATATAAGATGCACCTTTTTCTCTCAAAAAAGAGGGTGAAAATCCGGGTGCGTCTTATACACTGAATACAGAATTTTTTTGCCTCCCAAAATCCCACCTCTTTTGTAAAAATGGCCATGCATAGCCTTTAGGAGGCTTCCAGAGTGCTCTGGGGGTTGGGGAGGGTGAAAATGAGTGAAAAATGGGCCGTTTTCTGCTCGTTTTTGCAACCCCAGCCCCCAGGAGCATTCTACAAGCCTCCTAAAGGCTATGCATGCCCTTTTTTGACAAAAAAACCCAGGCACATTTTTGCAAAAAATTGGCTGTTTTGGGGAGGTCTACAGAGTGCAAAAACTTTTTTTAAATTTGCCTCTTCAAAATCTTGGTGCGTCTTATACTCCAGTGCATCTTATACTCCGAAAAATACAGTATATATTATACATAATATTTAGAAATGGAGAAGTGAAAGGACCAAAATAACCCTTCCCAACTTCATGATGTAATGCTAGCATACAGATGGTATTTTTGGATTATTTTCCCCTTCAGTCCCCTAAAAATATTTTTTCAAAGGAAAAGGGGAACTTTCAAAAAAAGAATAGATATTGATATGTGTCAGACTGCAAGAGAAGAAAAAATAAATGTAAATTGTCACCTTCTTCCATTAGTCAACGCATCTGCTCAGTCAAGTGTGTGTCACAAGAAAAAAAAGCATGTTAGCTTTTGACCTGCTTCTGACATTTCTTTTACCTGATAGCTAGGGCAAAAGCCACACAGCAAAATCTAAACAATTATTCTTCCCAATTAGGATCAAATAGCCAGAATACAAAGATGCTGTAGAAGACAATCCAAGAAATATATGTTACATTATTTATCTTCTATGGGAGAAAATAAACCCACGTGTATTATGTATGTGGGTGAGCAGAGGAACATGTGTTAGAGAGGAATATTTTAATGATGTGCTGTTTTTTATTGATAGTTGAAAATCACCTTATATCCTTGCAAGTTTATTTTAAATATAAAGCGACATTTCATTGTTGCATTACTTTTCATGTGTAAAAAATACAAAATTCCACCTTCCTGTAATGTGTACAGGTAATAAACAAAAAGACTAAATGCTTTCCTCAGAAAGAAAGAGCAACAACTGTCCTATAAACAAAAATCTAGTGAATCAGAGCATATAGAACAACATATAGCTAGAGGAAGTAGTCTCCCCCCCCCCACCCCAGAACAGCATAGGGAATGAAAGGAAATGGGATAAAAGCTTTCACAAGCACCCTGTAAGTGCAGTAATCAACAGCATTTTAGGCAATTATGGTCCTGAGATGGCCAGAAACCTCAGTGTGTTGCTTAGGGCATTTTAAACCAGTCATGCAATTAACTACTGCTAGGAAACACCTGTCCCCATGCTGATTATTATTTTTTTACCAATAAATCTCCCAAGCTTTCAGAGAAGCAGCCATCATTATTATTATTATTGTTGTTGTTGTTGTACAATTGTATCACAGCGGCCAGTTGTTTCGCCGGATTTGGCATTGGTTACTAGTCGGGCCCCACCCAGGGGCCTAGGACGTCGTAACGTATTTTCGTAATATGCGTGCAGATCCAAGCAGTGCGGCTTTTTGCATTTGACTGATGGTGATTTTGTCAATTTTTAACTGTTTTAAATGTAATTCCAGTGCTTTTGGAATAGCACCCAGTGTGCCAATTACCACTGGAATTACCACTGCTGGTTTGTGCCATAGTCGTTGAATTTCGATTTTTAAGTCCTGGTATCTTGTGATTTTTTCATGTTCCTTCTCGGCGACCCTGCTATCACCTGGTATTGCGATGTCTATGATTGTGACCTTATTTTTCTCAACCAGTGTGATGTCTGGTGTATTATGCGCCAGTATTTTGTCGGTTTGTATACGGAAATCCCACAAGATCTTGACCATTTGATTTTCGGTGACTTTTTCAGGCTGATGTTCCCACCAGTTTGTTGCTGTTTTAATATTATAATTTTTGCACAAATTCCAATGGATCATTTGTGCTACTGAATTGTGCCGCAATTTATAATCAGTCTGCGTGATTTTTTTACAGCAGCTGAGTATGTGATCAACAGTTTCATCAGCTTCTTTGCAAAGTCTGCATTTGGCATCATCAGAGGATTTTTCGATTTTGGCCTTGATGGCATTTGTGCGGATAGCTTGTTCTTGCGCAGCCAGGAGTAGTGACTCTGTTTCTTTCTTTAATGTACCTGTTGTTAACCATAACCAAGTTTGTTCACTGTCCACTTTATCTTTTATTTTTTCCAGAAATTGACCATGCAGTGCTTTGTTCTGCCAACTCTCCATTCTTGATTTTATCACATCTTTTCTGTATTCTTGTTTTGTCTGTTGGGCCTTCAGTAGATTTTTGTTCTTTACTTCGATTAATAGATGTTCTTGACTTTCTTTTAAATAATCAGCCAGTGCATGTTTTTCTTCTTCAACTGTTTGCTTCACTTGTAATAATCCTCTGCCACCTGATTTTCGGGGCAGATATAGTCTATCAGTATCACCACGTGGATGTAAACTGTAGTGCATTGTCATTAGTTTCCTGGTTTTTCGGTCCAAAAGGTCCAAATCAGCTTGTGTCCAGTTAACTATGCCAGCTGTGTATCTTATAACTGGTATTGCCCAGGTATTTATGGCCTTGATTGTATTTCCACCATTCAATTTAGATTTCAAAATTTTCCTAACTCTGTTGGTGTACTCTCGCCTGACAATAGTTTTTACTTCTCCATGCTTGATGTTATCCAACTGCAGAATGCCTAAGTATTTGTAGGCTTCATTTTCTTTGCATTTAATTAGTTGGCCATAGGGCATTTCAATTCCCTCAGATGCAGTGATTTTGCCCCTTTTTATGGATACAGTGGCGCATTTTTCCATGCCAAACTGCATTGAAATATCGGTGCTGAATACTCGGACTGTATTTGTCAATGATTGGATTTCTATTTCTGACTTGCCATAGAGTTTCAAATCATCCATATATAGTAAATGCGAAATTTTTTCAGCTTTTTTGGCTGTTTGGTAGCCTAATTTCATTTTTTTTAAGATTACTGATAGTGGGATCATTGCGATGATGAAGAGAAGAGGTGAAAGTGAATCACCCTGGAAAATTCCTCGCTTGATATTAACCATTCCATAGCTCTCATTCCCTACTGCCAACTCAGTTCTCCATTGTTTCATTGCCTTTTCAGTAAAGGATGTAATATTTTTGCTAATGCCAGTTGTTTCTAAGCATTTTATGATCCAACTATGTGGCAGTGAGTCAAATGCCTTTTTGTAATCAATCCAGACCATATTCAAGTTCGTTTTTCTGTTCTTACAATTTTCTAATATCATTTTATCAATTAGAAGCTGACCTTTTGTGCCCCTGCTCCTTCTTTTGTTGCCTTTTTGCTCTACTGGCAAGATGTTGTTTGTTTCCAAATAATCCATCATGTTATCTGCAATAATGCCTGTGAGTAATTTGAAGGTTGTTGGTAAGCATGTTATTGGTCTATAGTTTTCAGGTGTTGTTCCTTTAGTTGGATCTTTCTGAATCAAGTATGTTTTTCCAGTTGTCAACCATTCATCAATTTGGCCCTTTTGTAAAATTTCATTCAGTTGCCTGGCTAATATTGCATGTAAACTGGTCAGATATTTGAGCCAGAAACCATGTAATTGGTCCTTTCCAGGTGATGTCCAATTCTTTACCTTTTTAACTCGATTTTTGATCATCTCAGTTGTTATTTCTAATACTTGCATTTGTTTGTTGCCAATGCTTTTCTCAAAGTCATGTATCCACTTTGCTTCCTTGTTGTAGTCCTTTGCATTTTCCCACAATTCTTTCCAGAATTCAACTGTGGCCTGCTTTTCTGGTTTTTCACTTTTGGTGTCACCATTCACATTAAGACTTTGATAAAAACGCCATTGGTCTGATCAAAATTGCTGATTTTGTTTATATTGGATGATTCGTGCCTCATATCTTTCAATTTTTCTAGCTGTTGCTGTTATCTGCTGTTTTACAATCTCTACAGCTTCATTGATGTTTCTTGTATCCAATCTATATCTTCTGATTAGCCGATCTATGATTTTGTTGTTTTTAAGCCGTTGCTCATGCATGTTCTTTAAGTTACTAGCATCTGCCCTTAATTTTTTGATTTTTTGTTCTAGACGGATTTTCCACTTTGGCTTTGATGCTTTTTCTGTTGTGTGACTAGGTACTTTAATTTTAATGCCTAGTTCATTAGTGACTATTACAGCTGCGCTGTACATTAACTGGTTTGTTTCCAAGATGGATCCCGGTTCAATTGTTGAAAACACTGCATTAACCATTTTCATGATAGGGGCCAAAATTTTCTTAGGCACAGTTTTTAGTGATGGTAAACGTTGCCTTTCCTCATTAAGCAGAAAATGCTCCATGATCTTATCCTTCAATTCTTTTTGTTTTTGAGTTAGTTCATCAGTTGGTTCAATGATAACTGGTTCTAGTGGTGGTGATGTTATTTCCTCCCCGAGAGCTTCTTCTGGGAGTTCTACTATAGTGTCTTTAGTTGTGTCTTGAATATCAGTTATTTCCGCTTGTGATATTGTTTTTTGGGTTTTGCAATTTGCCTGAATTTCCTCATGTTCAACTTCACTAAACACTTTATTCCGTATAATAAATCGCCTTTGATCTGCTAGTCGTTGTTCACTAACATTTGAATCTGGATATTGTTGTTTCCATAATTCATACATTCGCTTTAAATATCCTCTTTTTTCTGGCTCTGAGTTGTAGTAACAGGCCATTATGGCACGGTTTTCATCTGCACTATATTTTTGTCGTTTTGTTGGCTGGTCCACTTGTAGCCCACTTGTCGACGGATGTCCAGGGACCCCAACATCCGCCGCAGCCCTTGTTAACCCGCGCGACAACCGATGCGGTATGGAATTCTTATTCGTTTTTTTCACCATATTGTATGGGTTGGCGGGGGGGGGGTTTACGGGACCAGATGCCAACCTGATCCCAACCTTCCTCCTTTCTCATCCGGGCTTGGGACCGGCAACGGCGGAGTTGTTGTTGTTGTTGTTGTTGTTGTTGTTGTTGTTGTTGTTATTATTATTATTATTATTATTATTATTATACAATTGTATCACAGCGGCCAGTTGTTTCGCCGGATTTGGCATTGGTTACTAGTCGGGCCCCAGCCAGGGGCCTAGGACGTCGTAACGTATTTTCGTAATATGCGTGCAGATCCAAGCAGTGCGGCTTTTTGCATTTGATTGATGGTGATTTTGTCAATTTTTAACTGTTTTAAATGTAATTCCAGTGCTTTTGGAATAGCACCCAGTGTGCCAATTACCACTGGAATTACCACTGCTGGTTTGTGCCATAGTCATTGAATTTCGATTTTTAAGTCCTGGTATTTTGCGATTTTTTCATGTTCCTTCTCGGCGACCCTGCTATCACCTGGTATTGCAATATCTATGATTGTAACCTTGTTTTTCTCAACCAGTGTGATGTCTGGTATATTATGCACCAGTATTTTGTCCGTTTGTATACGGAAATCCCACAAGATCTTGACCATCTGATTTTCAGTGACTTTTTCAGGCTGATGTTCCCACCAGTTTGTTGCTGTTTTATTATTAAAATTTTTGCACAAATTCCAATGGATCATTTGCGCTACTGAATTGTGCCACAATTTATAATCAGTCTGTGCGATTTTTTTACAGCAGCTGAGTATGTGATCAACAGTTTCATCAGCTTCTTTGCAAAGTCTGCATTTGGCATCATCAGAGGATTTTTCGATTTTGGCCTTAATGGTATTTGTGCAGATAGCTTGTTCTTGCGCAGCCAGGATTAGTGACTCTGTTTCTTTCTTTAATGTACCTGTTGTTAACCATAACCAAGTTTGTTCACTGTCCACTTTATCTTTTATTTTTTCCAGAAATTGACCATGCAGTGCTTTGTTCTGCCAACTCTCCATTCTTGATTTTATCACATCTTTTCTGTATTCTTGTTTTGTCTGTTGGGCCTTCAGTAGATTTTTGTTCTTTACTTCGATTAATAGATGTTCTTGACTTTCTTTTAAGTAATCAGCCAGTGCATGTTTTTCTTCTTCAACTGTTTGCTTCACTTGTAGTAATCCTCTGCCACCTGATTTTCGGAGCAGATGTAGTCTATCAGTATCACCACGTGGATGTAAACTGTAGTGCATTGTCATTAGTTTCCTGGTTTTTTGGTCCAAAATGTCCAAATCAGCTTGTGTCCAGTTAACTATACCAGCTGTGTATCTTATAACTGGTATTTATGGCCTTGATTGTATTTCTACCATTCAATTTAGATTTCAAAATTTTCCTAACTCTGTTGGTGTACTCTCGCCTGACAATAGTTTTTACTTCTCCATGCTTGATGTTATCCAACTGCAGAATGCCTAAGTATTTGTAGGCTTCATTTTCGTTGCATTTAATTAGTTGGCCATTTCAATTCCCTCACATGCAGTGATTTTGCCCATTTTTATGGATACAGTGGCGCATTTTTCCATGCCAAACTGCATTGAAATATCAGTGCTGAATACTCGGACTGTGTTTGTCAATTATTGGATTTCTATTTCTGACTTTCCATAGAGTTTCAAATCATCCATATATAGTAAATGCGAAATTTTTTCAGCTTCTTTGGCTGTTTGGTAGCCTAATTTCATTTTTTTTAAGATTACTGATAGTGGGATCATTGCGATGATGAAGAGAAGAGGTGAAAGTGAATCACCCTGGAAAATTCCTCGCTTGATATTAACCATTCCGTAGCTCTCATTCCCTACTGCCAACTCAGTTCTCCATTGTTTCATTGCCTTTTCAGTAAAGGATGTAATATTTTTGCTAATGCCAGTTGTTTCTAAGCATTTTATGATCCAACTATGTGGCAGTGAGTCAAATGCCTTTTGTAATCAATCCAGACCATATTCAAGTTCGTTTTTCTGTTGTTACAATTTTCTAATATCTTTTAATCAATTAGGAGCTGATCTTTTGTGCCCCTGCTCCTTCTTTTGTTGCCTTTTTGCTCTACTGGCAAGATGTTGTTTGTTTCCAAATAATCCATCATGTTATCTGCAATAATGCCTGTGAGTAATTTGAAGGTTGTTAGCAAGCATGTTATTGGTCTGTAGTTTTCAAGTGTTGTTCCTTTAGTTGGATCTTTCTGAATCAAGTATGTTTTTCCAGTTGTCAACCATTCATCAATTTGGCCCTTTTGTAAAATTTCATTCAGTTGCCTGGCTAATATTGCATGTAAACTGGTCAGATATTTGAGCCAGAAACCATGTAATTGGTCCTTTCCAGGTGATGTCCAATTCTTTACCTTTTTTACTCGATTTTTGACCATCTCAGTTGTTATTTCTAATACTTGCATTTGTTTGTTGCCAATGCTTTTCTCAAAGTCATCTATCCACTTTGCTTCCTTATTGTAGTCCTTTGCATTTTCCCACAATTCTTTCCAGAATTCAACTGTGGCCTGCTTTTCTGGTTTTTCACTTTTGGTGTCACCATTCACATTAAGACTTTGATAAAAATGCCGTTGGTCTGATCAAAATTGCTGATTTTGTTTATATTGGATGATTCGTGCCTCATATCCTTCAATTTTTCTAGCTGTTGCTGTTATCTGCTGTTTTACAATCTCTACAGCTTCATTGATGTTTCTTGTATCCAATCAATATCTTCTGATTAGCCGATCTATGATTTTGTTGTTTTTAAGCTGTTGCTCATGCATGTTCTTTAAGTTACTAGCATCTGCCCTTAATTTTTTGACTTTTTGTTCTAATCGGATTTTCCACTTTGGCTTTGATGCTTTTTCTGTTGTGTGACTAGGTACTTTGATTTTAATGCCTAGTTCATTAGTGACTATTACAGCTGCGCTGTACATTAACTGGTTCGTTTCCAAGATGGATCCCGATTCAATTGTTGAAAACACTGCATTAACCATTTTCATGATAGGGGCCAAAATGTTCTTAGGCACAGTTTTTAGTGTGGGTAAACATTGCCTTTCCTCATTAAGCAGAAAATGCTCCATGATCTTATCCTTCAATTCTTTTTGTTTTTGAGTTAGTTCATCAGTTGGTTCAGTGATAATTGGTTCTAGTGGTGGTTGTGTTATTTCCTCCCCGAGAGCTTCTTCTGGGAGTTCTACTATAATGTCTTTAATTGTGTCTTGAATATCAGTTATTTCCACTTGTGATATTGTTTTTTGGTTTTGCAATTTGCCTGAATTTCCTTAAGTTCAACTTCACTAAACACTTTATTCCTTATAATAAATCGCCTTTGTTTTGCTAGTCATTGTTCACTAACATTTGACTCTGGATATTGTTGTTTCCATAATTCATACATTTGCTTTAAATAACCTCTTTTTTCTGGCTCTGAGTTGTAGTAACAGGCCATTATGGCACGGTTTTCATCTGCACTATATTTTTGTCATTTTGTTGGCTGGTCCACTTGTAGCCCACTTGTTGACGGATGTCCAGGGACCCCAACATCTGCCATGGCCCTTGTTAACCCGCCCGACGACCGATGTGGTATAAAATTTTTATTCGTTTCTTTCACCATATTGTATGGGTTGGCGGGTTTTTTTTACGGGACCCAACCCTCCTCCTTTCTCAACCGGGTTTGGGACCGGCAACGGTGGATTATTATTATTATACAATTGTATCACAGCGGCCAGTTGTTTCGCCGGATTTGGCATTGGTTACTAGTCGGGCCCCACCCAGGGGCCTAGGACGTCATAACGTATTTTTGTAATATGCGTGCAGATCCAAGCAGTGCGGCTTTTTGCATTTGACTGATGGTGATTTTGTCAATTTTTAACTGTTTTAAATGTAATTCCAGTGCTTTTGGTATAGCACCCAGTGTGCCAATTACCACTGGAATTATCACTGCTGGTTTGTGCCATAGTCGTTGAATTTCAATTTTTAAGTCCTGGTATCTTGCGATTTTTTTCATGTTCTTTCTCGGCGACCCTGCTATCACCTGGTATTGCGATGTCTATGATTGTGACCTTATTTTTCTCAACCAGTGTGATGTCTGGTGTATTATGCGCCAGTATTTTGTCAGTTTGTATACAGAAATCCCACAAGATCTTGACCATCTGATTTTCGGTGACTTTTTCAGGCTGATGTTCCCACCAGTTTGTTGCTGTTTTAATATTATAATTTTTGCACAAATTCCAATGGATCATTTGTGCTACTGAATTGTGCCGCAATTTATAATCAGTCTGCGCGATTTTTTTACAGCAGCTGAGTATGTGATCAACAGTTTCATCAGCTTCTTTGCAAAGTCTGCATTTGGCATCATCAGAGGATTTTTCGATTTTGGCCTTAATGGCATTTGTGCGGATAATAAATAATAATTTATTATTATTATTATTATTATTATTATTATTATTATTATTATTATTATTATTTAATTTATCTGCACTGAAAGCTGTGTGCAGAATGTATCCCTGTGAAGATGTGAAGAAAGTGTCATTTCAATGGATGTTGATATGCCCAGGTACCACATTTTACATTATTATTTTCCTCTGTTTCTCAATTTTATTTCGGAGTTACAATAATCCCCAAACTTCTGAAAGAAGATCTATATACATGTTGAAAGAAATGTCCTTCTGGGTTCAGCTCCAAGAGGGGAAAAAGACACTGGCGACATGGAAGTTGCTCGGAAAGATGGACAGGACCACATGGCTTGAGTCCTGAACAGAAAAAGTGATCACATGCCTCAATGTTGGGTGCAGAAGAAGAGAGAGCTAAGAAGGGACTTGCAGGGTTTTTATAATCTGTTCGGCCCCATCTATCTTTTTCCTGTTCCTGTGTAAGAAATGTATTCTGATTGGTTGTCAGACTCCCATGGGCCATGCAGGGGCAACTCTCTAAGATGTGTTTTGAATCCAGGTTTGGTTGAGTTCTCAGATGCCATGCTGTGAGTGGGTAAAGGCTAATCATCTTAATCCCATCACTCTGGAGCTGAAGGGGAGAACTCTTTATTATGTAAAGGGACTGCCTTGGGAATCTTAATGGCCCATTGACAAAGAGGGATGCGCAGGAAGCTGCAGGGAGCTACTTTGTCTTTAAAACATGTTTCTCCCTTTTCCCATCCAGGGAAATATAATATTCTGACTTTTCAATATTTCCTAGGATATTTCATTTTTCTAGGAGAGGGATGGGTTTTAACTTCCTACATACACAATGGGCATTTTGTTGAACATAAACTCAACAACTATGTCATTAAAAAATTGGCCATTATTTTTAAAAGTAAACTGCAATTTCTTCCCCCAGCATTGGAACTTTTGGGGGAAAGCATCTTACAGATACATATGCACCATTCTCCTGTACTTTCATTTCTACATCCGTGTTTCTTATTATTTCTTTGGCTCAACTTTGATTCCATGCATTTATTTTATTCATTTCATGAAATGAAACCTCTGTAGTTCAGAAGCTGCAGCAAATGCAAAATGATGCAGCAACAAGCAGTGCCTAAATAGCATGAGGGTTTATTATCTTTGATTGAAACTCGGGTTCTGAGGCTGAGCAGAATGATTTGGCTGATTTTTTTTTCCTTTGGGGAAAAAAGAACTTGCTTAAATCTGCTCCATTCTGATTTGTGGTTGCCTATTCAGTTTTTAATAGGGAAGCAGTGGCTCAGTGGCTAAGATGCTGAGTTTGTCAATCAAAAGGTCAGCAGTTTGGCGCTTTGAATCCCTAGTGCCGCGTAACAGAGTGAGCTCCCGTTACTTGTCCCAGCTTCTGCCAATCTAGCAGTTAGAAAGCACATAAGAGGGCAGTGCTCATCTCCATTTCAAAGCTGAAGAGCCAGGACTGTCCGAAGATATCTCCGAGGTCATGTTGCTGTCCTGGAGCCTCCATGCAAGGTATTTGGAAGGTATGTCTCCTGTCTTCTCCTTAGCTGGAGAGATTTCAAGGAACTTGTGTGCTCATTGGTTCACTGATTTTTGCTGTGGTCATCAGCTCTGTGCACGATTCGTCCTCCAGAAGTCATTTGTTTCAGTCTCATAGTGTGTAATTTAACTTCTGTTGATGGACAGGTCATGATTGTCCCCAAACAGCAAAAGTATATAATCACAATTTAAAGAAGTACAATTTTAAATTTCCATAATGCCTTTTAGAAGTTATGGAGAATTTCAGTTCTCTATAAATGTAATTGGTGAAAATTGCAAACTTCTCAGCCAAAAACAAGATGTTACAATTTTTAAAAAAAATATTCCATTACAGGAGAAGGGGCTCCCTTTTTACCTCTGAATAGATATTAAAATTGCAGTGGCATTGGCTCATTCAAATCAACTCCTGAACTCAGGAAGAAGCTCCTCAACTGGATTGTGAGGCCGCTGCAACCTCTTCAAAAGTTTATAATTAAATAACTAATCATTTTATTACTGAACAGATGTTCAGTTTGCTCAAAATAACTGCCAGTCTTGAAATGTATTTTTTGAATAAATTGCCTACATTATTTTTTCTCCCACCTTAAATTACAAATGTAGTTTAAAATGATTATATACGAAATCGTGATTAAAGAGTTTTTTATTGTTTTATGTGTATTGCAATTTTAACAAAAAATACCTAGTATTCAGTAGCTCCTAGACCCATGATGGCGAACCTATGGCATGTGTACCCGAAGTGGCACGCAGAGCCATGTCACCTGGCACGTGCGATGTTACCTGTTCCTCTTCCGGGTTTCTGGTGCACATGCGCATGCAACAATCATCTGGCTTTGTGTGTGCGGCAGTGCCAGAAACCTATTAGAGCTAGACTTCTCTTTTCTGCCATGAGCGTGTGTGTTGACCAGCTGATCAGCGTGTGCGTATGTGTGGCAAAAACCAGAAGATTTGCTGTCCGGCGCACATGTATGCATGGGAAAGTGGAAGTACTTTTTCCGAAGTGTGCATGGCGCATGAAGCAAGCAGGCGAAGTTATCCCTTTTTGGCACTCGGTGCCGAAAAGGTTCGCCATCACTGTCTAGACCTTTCAGTCAGGAACATGGTAGAACACTTATCTTCCAAACTAGCCCAGCATCAACTTCCCCAAAAATGCAAAGAAAAAAGGAGGGGGTGGAGGAAGAAGAGGAAAAGTGTCCCTTCAATGGACAATGTTTCTTGACCTTGCTTTCCTTTAAGAGACAACCTGTGACATTTCACAAAGGTTGTGGCAAAGGGTGAATTATGGTTATGGGCAAAGACACCCCTCTCCAGAGCCAACAAAGCTCTATTTACTCCTCCTGGCCACGTGTATGTGTTTTGTTATAAGGAAGTTGGGGTGCTGGGAATGACAAAATGTGAAGCTTGCAGACATTTAAAGCACATATTTCCCTGTTAAAACTGGACCGTTTTCAATTGCCACAGAAAGCCTGATCTGGATTTCAAGACACATCCATGTCAGGCCAACACACACACAGAGAGAGACAGAGACAGAGACAGAGACAGAGAGAGAGAGAGAGAGAGAGAGAGAGAGAGAGAGAGAGAGAGAGAGAGAGAGAGAGAGAGAGAGAGAGAGAGAGAGAGAGAGAGAGAGTTTGTGTATGTATGTAATGTATATGTATACCCCCACACACACACGCAGACACACACTATATGTATTTATTAACAGGTTCTTAAGGTTTTTTGTTTGTTTTATATTAAAAACTTACTTTGATAAGGTTGAAGCCACATCATTAAAAGAAAAGAGATTTTTAACCTTGCTATCACTTTTCATATTTACACGTTTCCCAAAAAAGCTCCTCTTACTTTTATTGCAAAAATAGTAGCTTGCTAAAAAGAAATAAACAACCCATCACATGGAATAAAATACCTACCATCCTAAGAATTCCTTCTTTGCAAACCTAGTCATTAAAATGTAAAAAAAGATGTCATGTGTTATTTATCTCCCTGAGATCACAAGTTTTAGATTTCAAAAAACCTTGCATACAAATTAGTCGTCGCATTTTGGCTAGAAAGTGCAAAATGCTTTTCTTACTATAGTCAGCCTACTCACATCCTGGGGGCCAGAGGCTAATATTAAAAGTATTATGCAATTGCTATTAGTGTATCCTGATTAGGAATGTCAGCATTCCATTTTGTCATGCTAGCAAATGTTACCAAACAAGGGAAGAGACAATTAATCTGTAAACAACTATTATTATGTACTTTCTCCAGAAATTAGTAGTTTGAGTTCAATATGGAGAAAAAATAATCCGATTGTAGATGTTTTCAGACTTCCCTCTGCCACACAGTTATATTTAACTAATTTTTAATGCCCAGACTACTATCGGACTGTTTCCAACTTGGTGAGCTTCAATTGCTGAATTACAATTCCATGATCTATAACAAATCTGACTATTTGCTAACTGATGGGAATAGCAGTGCAACACAACTGCAACCTACCAAGACAAAGTTAATGTAGAAATTCTAATTTCTAACTTCTATATTGACGTTAGAGGGCATTGGATAGTATTGGTAGAAATGAATTTTACAGCCAAAGTACATTTAAGATTGTCTCATTCATTAGATGGGCGCAAGTTGTAGTAGACTCATTAGAACAGTATATGATTTGCTGTGTTTAGTGGAAAAATGGTGTTATGCACGAAAGTCAAACTCCCGCCCCGTGGGCCGGATGCGTCATGCACTGGCCACACCCACAATTGGTTTAGCGAAGGGGAGGGGAGTCCTGATACATCACGTGAAGCTGCCTGACAACATGAGTTTAACACCTCTGGTCTTGTGAAGAAAGCCAGACCAAAACATTTGATTACATGATATAAAAAAATGAAGTTATATTATTATTATTATTGTTGTTGTTGTTTGCAGATATTTAGACTACATTTAGCATTTTTGTCCGCCTATTGAGACATTCCTAAAGATCTAGGATAGGCAGATTTTGTTGCTTAACAATATTATAAGATATAATCACATCATGAAAGCTGTTACAAGCTGCCTTTTGCAATTGGCTGTTGATGATATTGTCTGTTACTATTGGTACTACCTTTGCTTTCTTTTGCCATAGTCATTGTGCTTCTATTTGCAGATCTTTATTTTTTTTTCCCCCAGTCCTGTGTTTGCTATTCTTTTGTCTCTAAGTATTGCAATGTCACTATACAGGTATTTTTTTTCTTTCTTTGTCTTATCAACAATTGCTAAGTTTGGGTTGTTGTATGGCAGATGCTTATATGTTTGAATTCTAAAGTCCCAAAGCACTTTAGCTTGGTCATTTTTTATCACTTTCTCTGTTTTGGGGTTCCCCCAGTTCTTGCTTGCAGGCAAATAGAATTTCTTGCAATATTTTGGTGTACCATGATTGCTACTTTATCATGTCGTTGTCTGTACAATCTTCTTGCAGCAGCTAACTAGATGATCCACTATTTATCCAGCTTCTTTGCAGAGGTAGCATTTGCTGTCTCCTGCTTGCTTCTCAATTCTGGCTTTGTATGCATTTGTTCTTTAGGCCTGGTCTTATGCAGCCAGAATTAGCCCCTCAGTCTCTTTCTTCAACTTTCCTGCTCTTAGCAATTGCCAGGTCTTGCTATTTGCTTTTTCACCTAGCTTTTTATGAACTGGCCAGGTAATACTTTTCTTTGCAGATCTCTTTTTCGTTCTTCCTTTGACCTTTCTTATAGGCCACTTTGGTTTCTTTGGTATTCAGTAAGCTTTCACGAGGAACTAATTTTCAGTGCATTTTATTCATTGTCCTTCAGATATTCTTCTTCTTCTTCTTCTTCTTCAACTGTCTGAGGTAGTTATAACCTCATTGCCACTTATGCTCCTTGATAAGTAGAGTCTACCAACATCGAGGGATGCCTGGTGTTCCCTGATCAAACAAAATAATTTTGGCATCTAAGACAGAAAATCCCATAAGCCACAGCCTGTTGGAACCAGACCACTGAAGCAGTGGGTGAGCGTGCAAAGCTTCATTTGCACATGCATGGCATTTAAGTCAAAGTTATTAGATATCTGAAGTTTGAAGTGTTCAAATACCTTTTGCCAAATAACATGATAAGCAAAGCAAAGATGGGCAGAGAAACACAAAAAAATGATAAAACATTGTAACATGACATTTGGCAAGAGTCTGCAGAAATACAAAATAAATGAAAGCTCAATAATGCATAATGACAGAATGTCCCCTGACATAAACAGCATGTAACAGGAATGAAATTGATTAATGGAAAGTACACATAGTTAAACTCTTGTTTTGTTCATGTAGTACGTTCATATTAGGGGTTTTAAAAATATTTTTGTTGTTATTGCTGAATCTATCATCACGATCTGATGAATATACTGATTGAATTTGCTCATTAGACAAATCCTCGTTCTGTTCATGTAGTACGATTTGATAGCTTAGTAGTAATCTTGACTATCACTAAGTGTTGCATCTTTTTATTCTTGATGAATGTATTTTATTCTCCTTACATACACTGAGAGCATATGCACCAGACAAGACAAATTCCTTGTGTGTCCAATCACACTTGGCCAATAAAGAATTCTATTCTATTCCATTCTAATAAATAAGTTCAGACAAGTTTTTTTTAAAAAAAAAAAATTGTTGTTTTTGTTGAATCTATTATCATTATCTGGTGAACATCCTGGGTGAATTTGCGCATTAGGCAAGCCTGTTCCCATGGATTATTAGGGTTACAAGGAAAACGATCAGCCTGCTTATGGAGTTCTTAGCAAAAGCCAAGTTATTTTAGGACCCAGCAGCAATCTTTGCCTCTCTCGTTTACACACTGCACCGCTATTAGTGTACAACTGGCCGGGTCATCCCCGTCGCTTGCTCCTTCTGCTGGAACCCTGTGCGCCTGGCTTCAGAAGCGCTTGCAGGCACAGGAAAGGAGCGAGAGGAAGGCGGTTTCTTCCCCATCCCGGACAGAAGCTTTCCTTGGCGGAGGGACGCTCGTGACGGTATTGCTGTCAGTGAAATGTCCCCTGCCCGGTGAGGGCCGCCGGCTGGGTCTGCATGCGCCTGCGCGGTCGCGCCACTGGATAGCGGACTTGGATAGCTCCGGCTTGGGTCTTTCCCCTGCTTGACGCGCCAAAGCCTCATTCGCCTCCCCTTCTCTCGCCGTTATCTTAGCGCGGTTGCAGCAGTCGGCCGAGACTCCGGGTCCTCCCTCGGGGGGGCGGGGCCACGGAAAGACCGCGGCGTCCCCACCTCCTTTCTCGGTAGCTCCAAGGAGAGAACGGGTTTACTGCACGGGGACGCCGCCAGCCGCATCTTTTCTCCGCTTCGGGCTTAAAACTGGATGGAAGCCGCCCTTGGGGAGGGCTTGGTGGAACCTCATCGATTCATAACGGGAATCCCTCAGCGGATACTGCTGCTGCTGCCCGCGTTCAATTCTTGCGGCTGCCCGCGGGCTGCGAGATGTTGAGCTGCAGCTCCAAGAAGGCGCTCGGGGGGCCCGGTTCGGTGCTTGCGCGCGCCTGAGTCGAGAGCACGACGACGACCTGCCGGCTCCTGATGGACACGGAGTCCCGGGCACAGCTCGGGGCTACTGCTGCTGCTGCTGCATCTCGGGAGAAGGGTCGTGTGAACGACGAGCCGCGGAGGGACCCAACGCTGCTGCCTTCGTATGGGTGGGATGCTCGGCGGGCTACCCATTCCGGGCCGTCTCGTTGGGCAGGGGGTTTAAGAGGTGGCTTTTAGAGTTGGGTTTTTTAAAGAAAAAATATTCTTATTAGTTTCATTTGGAAAGCCGAGGGGGGGGGAGTGTGGGTGTGGGTGTAGGCGACCACAAGCCCGTCCATGGCCAACCCGCGGCGGTGCATTGAGCTGGAGCACTTCGAGGAGCGAGACAAAAGGCAGCAGCGCTCGGGCTCCCGCCGGGGAGGGGGCAGCTCCACTTGTAGCAGCAGCTCGGGCCCCAAAGGTAACGGGCTCATCCCCAGCCCCGCGCACAGCGCCCACTGCAGCTTCTACCGCACGCGCACCCTCCAGGCCCTCAGCTCGGAGAAGAAAGCCAAAAAGGCGCGCTTCTACCGCAACGGCGACAAGTACTTCAAGGGCTTGGTCTACCCCATTTCCAGCGACCGCTTCCGCTCCTTCGACGCCCTCCTGGTCGAGCTCACCAGGTCTCTGTCCGACAACGTCAACCTGCCTCAGGGCGTCCGGGCCATCTATACCGTCGATGGCAGCCGAAAGGTCGCCAGCCTCGAAGAACTGGTGGATGGTAAGGAAAAGCCGACGCCTTCTCAGTTGCCTGTACTGCGGTCCTCGGACCTAAACGCTGAGCTGTGGGGAAGCCGCTCCGGGGTGGGCGTGTTTAGTAGTGTAGCCTAAGCGGCTATCAAGGGCGTTTTCACCAGTTGGATTCACACAGATCTCTCCACATTACCCACAATGCTTAGATGATGTCACCCTGTTTCAGCTGATTCGCATGGCTTAGTTAAATCGGACTATTCTAACGGGGGAAATCCGTGCATAAGGTGTAGAGACGCTGCCTCGGTTTCCGATGAGGAAAAGGCGCTCTTTTATTGGGGCAGGGGAATCTCTCAAAATCGAAATGGGGATATTAGCAGGCTGCTGACATTGGGCTGGTCCAAAATGTAGATTGGTTTTTGTTTAAAACATGATCTGGCGTTCCCATCGGCCTGCAAATAGCTGGAGGACAGGATTAAAAAGTACCCCGAGTGAGATTTGCAAAAAAAGTCACAGTGTTGGGGTAAAAAATATTGATTAGACAAACGTTTAGTGGTTTTAAATCCTAGATTTTCAATGCTGTGGCACCTGGCCTTTATAATTAACATTTGCAGGTTGAAAAACAAATATTAAAACTGTGGGATTAATTCCATGGATTACTTTGAATTTGTAAATATATTTCTACTGGACCAGCTAAAACAGCTCCAAACTGTCCGAGATTGGTTATTATACAGAGAAATGATAATTGACTATATAACCTCTAATGCATAAAGCTGAAAGTTTCTGGGTTTATTTTCATATACTTATTTTGTGGTGGGAAAAATGGTGGTTATCAGATGCTATTTTAAAGATTGAAATGATTAATTTTTCCAGGTATCTTCCAGGGACAAGTATAATCAAAATAACTTAGTTTTCTAGAACTTTCTGTTGACCTGTTACTTCAGATCACTCAGTGTCCATAGTACTTAATATAGACTATTTTAAAGATTAGCTTTACATACTTGTGTTTTTGAAATATAAATTTGCTATCCATACATACCTGTTAGAATAAGCATGCATTTAATGAATTTTTAGATTTTCCCCTTTTTATGAGTATGTTTTTGTTGATTGCATGACATGAATCTATTCCAGAATATTGAAGGATTTGCTCCTTTTTAAAAATGTATAGCAGTCTTCATCATGAACCTCCTTCAAATACCTTTTCTGACCTTGGCCACAGACCCCCAAGACTTAATTCAAGATTTAAATTATAACATTCCTTTAAGTCTTCATGGACCCCCTGTGACAACATCATGCCCCACCCCATGGATCACCAGCAGAGGTGGGTTGCTCCCAGTTCAGCCCGGATCGGGCAAACCAGTAGTAGTGGCAGCGGGAGGCTCTGCCCACCCGCCTGGACACTTCTGCGCATGCGCAGAAGTGTCGCAATGAGTGCACCTAAACCAGTAGTAAAAAAAATTGGTAACCCACCACTGGTCAGCAGACCACTGGTTGAGAACCATGGTGTACAAGATTTCTTGGCTGATAACTAATTATT
The DNA here is from genome assembly GCF_009769535.1 of Thamnophis elegans. Classification (NCBI taxonomy): domain Eukaryota; kingdom Metazoa; phylum Chordata; class Lepidosauria; order Squamata; family Natricidae; genus Thamnophis; species Thamnophis elegans. The sequence goes on along the minus strand of NC_045549.1, from coordinate 28,928,134 downwards.
TCACTTACACAATACTTCAATGCAAAGTGTTAAGCACTATTCACATTCAGGGATCACAAACTCCAGTTAGAATTGTTTATTCAAATAAGCAGTGTCTTCTTGTCTAATTCCTGTTCCCAAAGATATTTGTGTAAGGCCACCTGACTACGTGACCTACTTCAGTGATTCAAATGAATTGAGAATGTTATCCCTGTAATTCTATTACCTCCTGGGGTAATGCTAAACTTTAGCATTGAAGGTAACTAAGTAGCTACTATGAGTAAATATGAATGAGATTGTATTCATAAATTGATAGGAATAATACAATCTGATTTTTCTTAATTAAAAATATGTTTATTCAATTCCTGTGTTCCAGTTTCAATCTGCGACACCATTTTGCAAACATTTAATACCAATTTAGACACACATAATTCTAGAACTCAGAGAAAACAAATTTAAAAATCAAGATCAATCAATTAAAACTAAATGAATATTAATTAAGGTATGTTTAGGTAGAGAATGTAGAGCTGATCTGCAAGAATTGGTTAGATTTTTTTCTTAAATATTATTTTGTATTTACATTTTTTTAAAAAAACTGTATGAAAATGCATAATCCTCAGTACACATGCTTGATGTTTATTTAGGTGTGTTTAAATAAATAATCTGGAGCCTTAATCAAACTCCTTCAGGCTGTAAAGTTGTATATTTTCTGCTAGGTGTCTGGAGGAAATACCCTTCTGTCCACTGATATTGTTTTCCTACTTCTACTTTATAAATATTTTACTGTACTGTACAGTTGCAGTGTATTATCTAGCTATTGCATATTAAGTGGCATCTGAACAACTAATACCTTTGTGTAGCCAAAGCTTGTGGTTTCACATGACATCAGCAAGATAAAGTAAAATTGCAATAGCAACTTTACCACATTTAATGGTAAAATAATCTTATACAGGTTCATAATTATATTTAACAATGTTTACTGATTTTGGAAGACAAGGAGTGAGGTTGATAGATTGATTATGCTTACATTCATAATCTTCATAATCAAGCTGAAATCCACTACTCTATTTTACAATTGATTTCAGCCAAAACGCTGAGAAGAGATACTCTCTTTTAAAACTTGCACGGTTGTCTCCAAATGCTCCCTTCTTCAAATGTAGAAAACGATTTAATCATCATATCATTAAGATCAAAAACTACAGGTAGTCTTCAATTTATGATCACAATTAACCACAATTAAAATTTTGATTGTGAGCCGTTGTGATTGTAAGTTGAGTTATCATGTGATCAGACTCAATTTTACCATGTTTTTATGGTGGATGTTAAGTAAATCACTACAGCTGTTAGTTTTAGACTTACAATCATGTGATTCACTATCTTTTCAATGGATGTTTTGGCTAGAAAAATATCACAAAATGTGATCATGTGACTGTAAGATGCTGCAAACGCTTGTATATGTGAGCCGGTTACCAAGTGCCCAAAATGCAATCACCTGACTATAGAGGTTGTGTGGCAGTCATACCTTTAAAGATAAGTTATAAGTGACTTTTTTCAAATCAATTATAACTTCAAGCATTTGTTAAGTGACGTGTCATAAGTCGAGAACTATTCACATAGTCAAAAAGATTACTTGTGTGGTCAAAGAGACTCCTGAGGAGTACCAAAGAGGTTTTGGTCATAGCAGATTGTCAGTTCTTGTTTTAGAATACTGCAGGTGGAAATGTATCTGTTAAAAGGAAAACAGCTATGATTTATCCTTGGGTCATAAAATATAATATTGCATAGCTTCCTGAATAGAAAGTTTGAACATTGGTTGTGTACAAAAATATTTATGATAGTGGTGGGGTACAATTTCCAACTGATATTTGAAAATGATCACATAACTCAATAACAGAAAAACATTGGATTTAAGTGTTTTATCTGTCATGATTCATTAGTGCTTTATTGCAGCAGTAGGAACATTAGCAGTAACATCAACTTAAGATATATATTGTTCAAGAAGGCCCAATACATTATATAGAAAATTAAATATGCTTCTCTTTAAGGAGGTATATAACAATGAAGAAAGGGAGTGGTGGCTCAGCAGCTAAAGGCGCTGAGCTTGTCATCTGCTCAGCTGCCATTCCTTGCACCAGCTTGTAAATGCGAGTAGATAAATAGGTATCATTTCGGTGGGGAGCTAACAGTGTTCCGTGTGCCTTGGCGTATAACCATGCTGGCCCATGACCATGGAAATGTCTTCAGACAATGCTGGCTTCCTCAACTAAGAAACAGAGATGAGCACCACTTATTAGAGTCAGACTCAACTGGACAGGGGAAACCTTTACCTTTATAACTATGAAGAGCTGTTTATCTGTTTAAAAAAGCTTGCAGAGTTTAGTAGTGGAGTAAGTTCAACGCTGTCATGTCTAGCTAAGGCCAGACAACTGCTGTCTGAAAATCTCTGGGAATTGTGTTTTCACTGGATTAAATGGATTAGTGGACCAATTTCAGGGGATATATTTCTAAGTTTTAAGAATTCTTTAATTGGCTTTTTATAAAGCTGTTTTCTCAGAATTATTGCTCAACAGTTGTAAAGGCATGCTATAAAAGTAACTACTTCTAGTCCACATTGTTGTAATCTTGGAAATCAGTCAAAAAAGATAGGTTGGGAAAAATAACTATTGTTTTAAAAAGTTACTGTTAAATAAAAAAGTGCAATTGCTACATTTGTTGATCACAATCATTGTAGCAACTTAAAGACTAGCAGCCTTATTATGTAAAATATGTGAATTATGAGTTACAAATGTATCTGTGGTTGAGAGGGAAATGCAAGACAGAGAGGTAGCTATCTTATGTGACCATTTAGATAACTGATAATATATATACACTGATGAACTGAGATAATGCATATGTGTGTGCATCATACACAGATATACACACCTTGCATACATGATTGTAAAAATAAGTTCTTTGTCATCAATCATTTCTACAGTGAAATCATTTGTTTCATTGTTACTTGTTTCTTTCATAATGAAATCTTCCCCTTGCTGTACCTTTATTCAAAAATTGGTATTTTGAAGTTAACGACAGGCCCTCTAGCTTATTGAATATTGTGAATATTGTCATATTTTTGTTTGGATTTAGTTTCTTTTTTCTTTTTTTAACAAAAAGAATAATATACTATTACTAGCCAAGAATAGCTTAATATCAATGGGACAAGATAATCTCATAGAATGGCTAGTATATGCATTTATTATTGCTGAGTAATCTGCAACTAGATTCATAATCTAAGAATGGTAAAAAATTAATAATTCAAAATTATTAAAATAGTTCCTAAGAATAGCAATAGCATTCAATATGCTGCTTCATAGTTCTTTACAGCCCTCTCTAAGCTTTTTACAGAGTTAGCATATTGTCCCCAACAATCCGGGTCTCGTTTGATAATATAGGATGTAGGAAGTTCCAAGCCAGGTGGGTTATTTTTTAAAATTAGGATGTTCAGGAAAAATAAAGTTAAAATTCTGAAATATAGAGGGAGTCTTTTAGGTGTTTCTTTGAGGGTTCCAATCATGGTTGATAATAACATCAATAATTAATGTTATAGCATCAATAGCGCTGCTGAATTTCTTTTTTAAACAATTAAATCAATTTTGTTCTGCATGTTCCAGGATTTACTGAGCCATGACGGTGCAGTGGGTAGAGTGCAGAACTGCAATTTAGCAGTTCAAATCTCACCAGGCTCAAGGTTGACTCAGCCTTCCATCCTTCTGAGGTTGGTAAAATGAGGACCCAAATTGTTGGGGGCAATATGCTGACTTTGTAAACCACGTAGAGAGGGCTGTAAAGCACTGTAAAGCAGAATATAAGTCTAAGTGCTATTGCTATTTAATATTATTAAGAGCAGAAATATGAATCCATAATTCTGTAGACTGTATGTTTAGGCCCTGTATTAAATTGTCATATAGACAATGTTAAAGCCGAGCTGACACATTTGGTCAGATTTAGTTTCTTCCTGCCCCGAATGGGTTCTCTTGGGTCAGAATGTTGGTTCTATCAAGCTGTAGATATCTGTGCTGTAGACTAGCAGCCCCATAACTTTTAGGCACCAGGGACCAAATCCATAGAAAGAGATTGTTCCATGGATTGGAGGGGGCATGGTTTCATGTGCTCCCTACATCCTGCGGACGGGGCTTTGATTGTTTTTGCATATCCCAGTTCCTCGCATGTTGAGGATTAGTGCTGATCCATAAACCAAGGGTTGGGGATCCCTGCTGTTGGCAGCAGGCTTGAGGGTGTCTCACTGGCAGCTGGATGCACACTTTTTTGTTTAGTAATAAGTAATAGAATAGAATAACATAGTTGGAAGGGACCTTGGAGGTCTTCTAGTCCAACTCCCTGCCTAGGCAGGAAACCCTACACCACTTCAAACAAATGGCAGTCCAACATCTTCTTAAAAGCTTCCAGTGTTGGAGCATTTACAACTTGTGGAGGCAAGTGTCAGCGTTCCAAATAACATCCAAAATTAAATCAGAGTCCAAGGCAAAGTATTCCTCAAAGTTGTTCCATTGATTATTTGTTCTATCAGAAAAAATTCTCCCCAGTTCTAAGTTGCTTCTCTCCTTGATTAGTTTCCACCCATTGCTTCTTGTTCTACCCTCAGGTGCTTTGGAGAATAGTTTGACTCCCTCATAATAATAAATGTTTTTTGTACAATATCTAGTTCCAAAGAAAGATTCAGTATAGTGTAGATTCTAGTTTCAGATTAATAAATGAAATTTTACAACAGCCTTTATCCATGAACCCAGATAAGATGCTATTATAATAATGATTAAATTGCCCCATGTAGTAACACATTATGCAATTTGTGCAGCAAACTCTGATCTATAAATATTTGTGTAAGTTTTAAGATACCATAGGTTTCCTGGTATCTTAAGGAAGAATTAACCAGATTATGCTAGATATTTTTTCACATTTTTTCCTATTTTAGAAATAATATATGATGTATCATTTTTATTTTTATAGAAATTTGAAAGTTTGTTAATACTGCTTCAAACTAAACTGAGGGACTGCAATTAAATTGATTCTAGGGAGTAACTATTTCAGCTGCATAATTTATTTAAAAAAAATAATATCCATTATTTTGAAATCATATTCCACCTTAGGAGTGTAAGACAATAGATATTATTTCTTTTTCCACCTAACCTTTATAATAGACCATTAAGCTTTATGGATGAGTCAAAATTAGCAGGAACCTTATACCACATTTCTCTGCAATTCACATATTTATCTAGTTGCTTTGGAAGAAAACAGAAAAGCGTTCTGATAGATTTGAGTTACTGAAATAAATGGGGTTTAGTTTGTGTGTAGGAGTGTGAGTTAATTAACATGCAATCACTATAGCAAATTATTTCAGACTGACTCACATTTATTTGCAAAAGTTGGTGTGAAACTTGTTTTTCTAATCTGGTGGCATAAAAGGAGGGAAGAGAAAAAACATTCTTGATTTAGAATTGATCAACATCCTTACTTAACATTAACTATCTGCCAAAAAAGTTTTATTTCTATCTACTTTGTAACATTAGGTTAAATTTTAGTAATAATGTGATTCATGTTTTTCTTATCCTTATTTCCTTCTTTCAGTGAGGAATCTTTGCTTCTGTCCTCTATCTAAACCCCAGGGCAGAGTTAAATTCTCTATTTATTGGATATCTTCTACTTTTATCAGCCTTATGCAAACATTTGCCTATCTTTCAATGCCCATTATCCCCATAATGCTGAATGTGTTGGAAGCATATGCCCTGGTTTACACTGGTATAGTATTTTATATTTCCAATAGGTATCTTATTGCCTCCTAATCAGGAAAATTTCCTATGCCATCTCTTTTTCCCCCCAGTGTTACTTTGCCAGCCAACACTTGACAACTCCTTGGCCCTTTTCCAATTTCAAACCCTTTTCTGACCTTTTCAGATTTTAATGATGCTAAGTACCATAATCCTTTGCAAGGGATGCAGCTTTCAGAAACAGAAGATAACAAAATTAGATAAAATATGCTAACACAATTTCATCCAATTCTCTTACCATGTGTTTCTGGGTTTAACCACTTTCATCCTAAATCTTCTAATCTTGTTCATAATTCTCCCCTTCATGTACTGTATTTTTTGGAGTATAAGACGCACTTTTTTTCCTCAAAAAAGAGGCTGAAAATCTGGGTGCATCTTATACATCGAATACAGCATTTTTTGCCTCCCAAAGCCCTGCCCCCTTCACCAAACTGGCTGTGCATTTCCTTATGGAGGCTTTCAGAGAGCTCATGGGGGCTGGGACGGGCAGAAATGAGCAAAAAATGGGCTGTTTTTTGCCTCCCAACCCCTCAGCAGCACTCTATAGGTCTCCATAAGGCTATGTGTGCATATTTTTTTTGACAAAAAATGGGCCTGTTTTTGTGGAAACAGGGCGTTTTTTTGCTGATTTTTGCTCCCCCCCCAGGAGCACTCTGCAAGTCCCCCCCCCAAAGGCTATTCATGCCTTTTTTTAAAAAAAATGGGCCGTTTTGGGGAGATTTGCAGAGTACAAAAACTTTTTTTTTCCTTTTGGAAAGCTCTTTAACTGATTAATGAGAATTACATTGATCAAGTGCTGTGCCAGCAGAAACAAAGTCTTAGGTGCTGTAGATTGTCAGCAATTTCCTTCTCCAGCACATGGATAAATACACTTGGAAACATCTACCTACCTACCTTCTCTCTCTCTCTCCTATCTACTGTATTTCTCTCTCTCTTCCCCCCTCTATCTACCTACATAGCTACCTACTCTCTCTCTTCCTACCTATCTACTGTATTTCTTTCTCTCTCTATTTCTTTCTCCCCTCCTTTATCTACCTACCTAACTACTCACTTTCTCCCTACCTACCTACCTACTGTATTTCTCTCTCTTTCTCTCCCTCTATCTACCTACCTATTTTTTTAAATTTGCCTCTTCAAAACCTTGGTGCGTCTTATACTCCGAAAAATACGGTAAGTTAGGAATATTGCCTAAACATTTGTCAGAACTTCATATCGATTCAATACATCTCTCTTTACTCGATTATAGTCAGACTTCTCCTGAAGGGAGCCATATTTGTGCTTTTCCTGTTAAACATACAACTAGTTAAATTATCTACTCTCCCTTAGGCCATTTCCAAGCAACTGCAATCTAGTCAAATATTACAAAGAATGATTCTATATTTGTCCTATGAAAGTTTGAAGATCCTCACATATTTAAGTCCTTTATTTCCACTAGGCAAAGTTTAATGTTTGTGTGTTTGAGAGGACTGCATAGATTTGAGTTTCCCTCAAACAAATTCCTTCCTTCTTTGTTCTCTCTTTCTAGCCTTCTTCTCTTCTTTCTTCTCTTTTCCTTTCTTCTCTCTTCCTAAGCAGTCCCTTTCTAGCCATTCAGATTCTCTCCACAATCTAATCCTCTTCCCTTCTGGCTATTCTTTTTCTCATCTTGCTGCCTAATCATATGTCTCCTCATCCATAGGTGAAATTGCTTTTCTTTGCAGTGGTGCTTAGGTTTTAGGATTTGCCTCATCTCCAACCAATTCTTCCACCTTAAAATTAAAGGTAAAGGTTCCCCTCGCACATATGTGCTGGTCATTCCCGACTCTAGGGGGCAGTGCTCATCTCCATTTTAAAGCCAAAGAGCCAGTGCTGTCGGAAGACGTCTCCATGGTCCGACCTTTCTGATCAACAAGCTCAGCATCTTAGCCGCTGAGCCACTGTGTCCCTTACAAAACCTCTAATGTATGGATATGTATGTGTGTGGTGTGTGTGTGTGTGTGTATGCATACACATATGTATGCATGTATGTATGTATGTATGTATGTTATATTTGTGCTGATAAATAAATAAAGGGAAATATAACAAATGTAACAAAAAGGCAACAGTAAAAAAAATATTGGGTTCTGTCTGGATGGTCTCTTGTGACGAGCCGAAGGACAGAGAATGGAAGTAGTGATCTTCCTCCCATATTTGGGCATACCGGGGATTGTAAAATCTAAATTATATATATATATATATATATATATATATATATATATATATATATATATATATATATATATATATATATATATATATATATATATACACACACACACACACACACACACACACACACACACACACATATACACACATACACACACACACACACACACATATATGTATATGTATATGTATATGTATATGTATATGTATATGTATATGTATATGTATATGTATATGTATATGTATATGTATATGTATATGTATATTAGACCTCCAATTCTTCTAGGACCAAACTCCATTTTTCTGGTTCTACTTTTGTTTTCATTGAAGACTGGCATGTGGTTTGCTTGGGTACTGTGCCATCTCAATACTGGCTCTAAATGCGAGGGAATATTTTGGGGAAGCAGTACAGGCCAGCAACAAACAGATTGTTTTTTTATCTTCTATGTTTTCAGGGAGACTTTTATTACAGAAAATTTAACAAACTTATTGTCCTAACTTCTATCTTACCACTTGTTATTAAGCTTACACTGTTACTTATTCTAACAGCTATTCCTGAATCTTATTCTTATAAATCATACATAACAGTTCTGTTGATTGAATTTACACCAAAGTCTTTAGACATCATTTAACCACATTCAAACTGACCTCTTTTGCTGTCACCTGGTGTTCTCAACCATTGCTGAAGCAGTTTCTCAGCCTGTGCAGAAGTGAGAAAAGCCAAGTGCCAGACCAGCTGCTAGAGTGGTAAAGCTGTTGGGCTCCACTTTTCCCTTCACCTTATTTGCTTCTGGTTTGCTGAACTTTAAGCTCGCTCTTCCTTTACTTGTCAGTTGCCTGTTGAGCTGACAGTTGCTTCACTCTGTTGGCTACATCTTCCTTTCTTTCTGTTCTCTCACACAACACAAATCTTTCTCCAAACACACTCACGCAGAGATAATCTGGAGCTCTCAGCATTTCCCTTTTATAATTGGAAACCAGGTGCAGTGCAATGCTTTTCTGATGGCTTAAGATCCCAGGGGAGAAAACAAAGGAAGGAAGAGGTCATGCTGGCCACTGCAAGGTTTCCTTCCATATCCATGTAGTATTTCTGTCTGCACAATTTCTCTTATAAAAAGGTACTGTGTGAAGTGCTACATATTCCTGGAAGAAAAATCACACCCAATTCCTCTCTGCGTTTTGGGAGAGGCCTGTAACAAACATACATAATTTGAAATCTCATTTGTAAATATTAGTCAAATGAGAATCAAGTGAAGAGTTGGATGGGACTTAATAAGGAGTGAAGAATCAATTACATTCAGAAAGAATATTTTTTCTTACCAAACAGCCTGTAGTATTGCTTATGTTGGCTGAATACCGTGTTTCCCCGAGGTGCTTGGCCTTATTTTTGGGGAGGTCTTATTATTTTTGAGGTGCAGGAGGCAGCCAGCGTGGTCACCTCATGGCTGCTTCTATGTTACAATATTGGGGGGGCTTATTTTGGGGGGAGGGCTTATTTTAGCCATTGTACTCAAAAGCTCGATTGGGCTTATTATCTGAGGAGGTCTTATTTTGGGGGAAAGGATATAATGCAGTGATATGGTTAAATACGAAAAGAAGGTTGTTTCCAGTTAAGTAACAGACCAGACCACTTCAGGCTCCAAATTAATGCAGCATTGTCCTTGTCAATGGCTTACTTCCAGTGCTCTGATGGGGCTTAGAGGAAGTGACATTGGCAGTGTCATTTATAGGGCAAGTCAGAGAGGATTTTGATAGTGTTTCATTTTTGTGACTTTTATCCCAAGTGGCTGCCCTCCCAGGACAATGACATTCAATTTAAGAACTTTTGGTTTATATTAATGTATTTATCTAGGTAACTTAAAGTAACAGCCTTACATTATTACACTGATTCTACATTCCCTTTCACCCTTTAGATTCCTTTGAATAGGAGGAACTTACTAGCAAGAACTGTAAATCCAGCTTGTCAGCCTCTGTTTTGCTGCTTGCTTTTCGGCTGCCATTGAAATGGGGAGGGGGGGCATGGTATTTGGGTGTGGGAAATAATCTGTACAGGAGGACTGAGAAAAAGGAGTTGCTCTCACCATCTACTGCGCATGTGCAAGGAGGGAGTTTCCCGCCAAGGCCAACTGTCTGGCATACCAACCTGATGATGATTTTTGAAGATGTCTCCCACATGACACCTGTGGGGAAATTGGATTGCACTATGGGCTGGGGTTACCAAGGGGAGGGGAATGGATCATGTATTGATATCTATGCTTGCATGCGCTTTTGCTCAGATCCAGCTTTGCTTAGCTTCTATTTACTTATAACCAGTAAAAGTACTCTTAATTCTGAAAAATGTAGTTGAGTGGTTTCTTTCTTGGTTATTAAGTGAAGCAGCCCTGACACAGCGTTTCTGTATTATTTTGATTGGCTGCCATGGCTAGATAGATTACTAATAAATTCTGCCTCCTCTTTCACAAAATGCTGACTAATTACTAGCTACTTTAAGAATACAGAATTTATAGGTCTGGGCAGTTTGTTGAAACTGAATAAGAATGAAGTGAATGTCATTTGTTTGTTTTAAAAAGGTGCATATATCATTCTGATCATAAGTGTGAGTGCCTTATATTCCAGCAACATAATCAATTATGAACACCAGTACAGGGTGCTACTTATGCCCTATGGAAAAGCAAACTACTATGGCTTTTTGGAAACCTAACTAGGAAGGTTCCAATCTGTTTTCTATGTTGTTCTAGTAGAGAGGGCATAATGGAGAAAGACACCTCTATTTCTCTGTAGTCTATGATTATAAGCAAAGTATCTTTCAGGTTCATTATGAGGGCATACATATATCTGAAATTGCTAAGATTGAGTTGGAAAACATTGTATAAATAGGAAATAATTTCTTGAATATTTAACATCAATGCCTGCCAAATTCATAGCACTGGAGAAACTACTGCATTGTTTTTGTTTCAAATAGGAATGTAGTGTAAATTCTACACTAGTAGTTCTTATTATCAAGGACTAATAGCCCAATATAAAAGACAGCAGGCTATTGAATATTAGTCAGGGGTAGGCTAACATTATGGTCAGTTTGGAGAACCTCCAAATCCCATCCCTAGCTGGCCACACCCACCACGCCCCTGTCACTCCACCACGCCCCTCCCAGGAGTCTCCACGTGGCCCGTTTTGGATGTGAAGTAAGTGCAGGGTCCGCCCGGGGGAGGCAGTTTTTACCCTCCCAGAGGCTCAAGGAAAGCCTCCAGAGTCTGGGGAAGGTGAAAATGCCCCATTTGCTGTGGTGCAGGAGGCTAACTAGGCCATGGCCATCATGGCCATGCCTACCCAACAGCCAAACAGAGAACCCGTTGCTGAAATTTTGGAAGCCCATCCCTGATATTAGTTCTTGGCTTTAATAAAATATAAGATCTCTTTTTGCTTAATACTCTCTTTGTCACCTTCCTAATGATGTATATTTATTATGCTAAGAAAAAAAATGCTGGATTTGATATTATTAACTTAACCCAGAAAGTTTTCCTTGAATTAATTTTATTAACACCTTTCTTTACCTTTGGACTATTTCAAAAATTAAGCATCTGCAAATACTCCAATGACATATACACACATATATAGGTAATTGATTATAGAAAGCATATCGAGTGAGAACAAAAGAAATAACATCTTCCTTATTTCTTCTTTTTCCTCCTCCCTAGGTGAAAGTTATGTATGCGCTTCCAATGAGCCATTTCGGAAAGTTGATTATACTAAGAATGTTAATCCAAATTGGTCTGTCAACATAAAATCTGGGTCATCTCGATCCTTCACATCTTTAACATCTGCAAAGAGTGAAATAAGGGAGAGCAAAGACTTCATTAAACCTAAACTGGTAACTGTTATACGCAGTGGAGTGAAGCCACGAAAAGCTGTGAGAATTTTGCTGAATAAAAAAACTGCTCATTCCTTTGACCAAGTGTTGACTGACATAACAGAAGCTATTAAGTTAGATTCAGGCATTGTCAAGAGAATTTGCACATTGGATGGGAAACAGGTAAGAAAAATTACTACTGATAATAATATAAAGTTAAGTATATTTGCAAATTTTAAATAGTGAATTTATTGTACATAAAGGCCAAATTCTTAACAATTGTAGAAGCACTTAAGATGCAGTTATTCTTACTTATTCTCCATTTATTCATTAGTGTAGTAGGTGAGGAAGGAAGCAAGGAGAGTGAAAAGTTGTGGATTCTTTTTATTTTTACCAATTGTTTTCAGGTTCAAAATAAGAAAGTAGTGAAAATGGCAGATGTCCAAAGTTTAGGCACCTTTCAGTCAGCACTTTGTAACGTTTCCTTTGGAAGAAATTGCAGCTTCTAAACATTTCCTGTAGCCAGTAAGAGTCTTTACTCTTGCTTTTTAAACATCCACCCCTGTTACTTATAGAACTCTTCCAGAACAGAAAGATTGTTTTGTTTCCTTGAATGCAGAGCATGTTTGCTATTCAAGTTTGGCAGTTCCTAAGTCTCATTTCAAGGTTAGTTTTGTTCTGTACAAGTGTCTTATGGGACATCAGTTTCTGGAGTATTTGTTTATTAATTCAGTCATTCATTTAGAAGGTTATAGATTGAGCTTTCAGGAAATGACCATTCCTTCTTCTATGCTGAATTAGTTTTTAGAAAAACATCTTATCTTTTTAGAAATTTCTGAAGGCTTAAAAAAAGAAAGAAATAGCATTCCATAATTTCCACGATATAATCTACAAGGTATATTAGACATAGATATATTTTAATGCTATGAGAGAAAAATGTAAATCTCCTTTCAGCTTAGAATGAACCAGCCTATTCCCTCAAAAATTCCCTCAAAATGTTTGCCGTTGTCCACCATAACATCTTAAGTCATGGATCACATTTTGTAAGACTTTGCAAAGGACTTGAAAAAAATATTTCAATAAAACTAAGCATGCAGTTTTGGAAACTGTCTCCAAAGCTTGTAAAATTTCAGCTACTTTAATTATTCATATAGAATCAAAACTATGATGAAAGTCTTGTAGAGATGCTCTTTAAAGTGAAGCAGACATATAAGTGTAATCAGAAATATATATTTATCAATGGTTAGTATAATTACACTTAAAAAAAGAAATTAATGGGAAAGAATTATGAGCCACAAAATAATTTAGTTGTTAATGCAACTTTGATTTATAAGCTTCAGAGAAGATACATTAATACAGTAATATTTGCCTTAAAATTTAAATATCTGTTCTGAATTGTACTTGGTGAATGAAACGTGTTTTCTTAAAGATTGTAGTTATCTATTGCAATAACTTGCAGAAGGATCCATGTCTAAATGTAAAAAAAATATTCTTAACTATCCTCACATTCGACTTCAGCAAATCCTATGAACATGGTTTACTTAATCATTGCTTAATTAGGTAGTATTGTTCAGCACATACATTTCCAATTATTATTGAGTGTCCTGTACACTTAGACTTCCTTTCCTTTGTCTTCCAAACAGCATTTCCTCTTGCAAAATGTTAGTCCACGTCCTGTTTTCTTAATGTGAATTTTATCCAAGGCCACATAAAGCATTATATCTTGTACAAAATGGGCATTTCAATATCTTTGCTAGATTGATGTTTTATTGTAACTCACATCTGAATCTGAGTATGGTTTTCTTTTCCATTGAATCTTCCTTTCCTTTCAAAGATGGAATGCTCTTCAGTATTTGTCTTTAAACAGTAGAACCTTGTTTTCATTTACTTGGAGATGTGCCAGATTCAGGAATCTATTATGTTTGCATCTTGGAAGCAATGCAGCTAGCTTGGAATGGTTCCACTTACCAGAACTCTAGAAGCAAGCTCTTAGCTTTATAAGAATAGACAGCCAGGATTACTTGGATTTAGCTTTTAAGGTAATTGAGTTGTGAGCTTCCTTCTTAAGCAAAATTTGTACAATAAAAATCTGTTCTGAATGGGGGAATATTCCAAAACATATAGAAACAGATCTAAAATATTAAATAATAAATTAACATGGTGAATATGTTTAAAGAATGATTGGAAGTCTAGTTTTAGTGGGAAAATGTCTAGGAACATTGACATTTTCTCCTTCCACAGACACTTTTTAAAATCCATACCTGTAAATAAATATTAATTCGTTGATATTACTGTTAGCCATTTTAATCACTTTTTAAAAATTCAGTTACTGCTAATAACATGATGAATTATTTTAAAAAGTACTATTGGCTGGACTACCAGTCAAAATTGTGAAAATGAAGAAAAAATAAATTGCTTTCAGCATCAACCAGTACATAGAAGTTGCAAACAAAGTATTAGTATATGTAAGTATTTCTGAAATAAATCAGAATCAGCATCCTTTTTAAAGTTAAGAAATACACTTTCTCAGCAAGTTGCTTGCCAAGAAATATACCACAAAAAGTAGATGAGAATAAAAATATGGGTACAGTTCTTAATATTTCTCCTTTATGCCACATAAAAAAAATCAGTGGCACCATCTGGTGTGGGATCTCTTATGGGCCACACTCGCCATATTTTACTGCCTCTTGCAATCCACATCTAAAACAAAATTCTCCTGTAAACTGATTCCAGTTGTTTTATTCTTTTTAATCACATACAAAAAGATGCTGCTAAAAAGACTGGCAGATAGAGCTTAGACTCAGAGTCAATGGAAGAACTTGGTTATTCCTTACATGGCTAGTATATTGAAGAAGCTAAAACAGATTTTGAAAAAAACACTACATACCTGTGTTCTTTCAACCCACCAATACACTGAGATGGAGCATTATCCACCTAAAGATCAGACACCAAAACATAAGAAGACTAATATAATCTCTGCAGTTAAATTCAATGAGGAGTGTTTAGAGCTCTTCATTGGAGAAACCAAGCAACCTTTACACAAGAGGTTGTCCCAGTACATGATCATAGGATCAGAATCAGCATTATACTTTCATTTATTATCTTTTGAACCATGGTGGCACAATGGTTAAAGTGCAGTACTTCAGGCTACTTCTGCTGACTGCTGGCTGCCTGCAATTAGCAGATTGAATCACATCAGGCTCAATGTTGACTCAGCCTTCCACCCTTCTGAAGTGGGTAAAATGAGGACCCTGATTGTTGGGGGCAATATGCTGATTCTAACCACTTAGAGAGGGCTGTAAAGCACTGTGAAGCTGTATATAAGTCTAAATTCTATTTAAAGATAATAATGTTCACATTCTGGACAGGGCGGATAGATGGCTTGAGAGAGGAATGAAGGAATCCATTTATGCCAAAGTGGAAAATCCTTCCTTCAATAGAGGTGGAGGCCTCAGATCAATCTGTTCTCCATTTTTATGCTGCTCTTGCATCAGTTTCCAGGAAGATGAAGACCGCTTCACAGGCTCACTAGAAAGGTGGCATGTAATGACCCACCTAGGATAAAGGATTTAGAAGTTGGGACATTTACATCCCAATGTCTGTCTATGTACTCACCTAAGGAGCTTATCCAGAATAGAATGTAAGGGAAGGGAATAGGAATGGGAATAGAGTTCTTTATTGGCCAAGTGTGATCAGACACACAAGGAATTTGTTTCCTGTGCGTAAGCTCTTAATGTAGATCAGATTAGATGAGAAATGAAACCACCCTAAAGGACATATATAGCCAACCAACTTGCAGGCACGCGGTGGCTTAATGGCTAAGACACTGAGCTTGTCGATCAGAAAGGTCGAATCCCTAGTGTCACATAACAGAGTAAGCTCCCCTTACTTGTCCCAGCTTCTGCCAACCTAGCAGTTCAAAAGCATGTAAAAATGCAAGTAGAAAAATAGGAACCACCTTTGATGGGAAGTTAACTGAGTTCCGTGCACCTTCGCTGTTTAGTCATGACGGCCACATGACCACGGAGACGTCTTCAGACAGCGCTGGCTATTCGGCTTTGAAACAGAGATGAGCACCACCCCCTAGAGTCGGGAACGACTAGCACATATTACCTAACCAACTTTACCTTTATCTAACCAACTTGCTCAGACTGAAGAAGCTGCTTGGATAAGTAGCAAAACATTTCACACCATAAGAGAAGAAGTCCAGTTGCCTTGATTCAACTTCCAGAAGTCTCTACCTGGATCACTGAGAATTTTCATTGACATTCTGTTAGAAAAGAAAACTGGTGTATACACCAAGCTACAATTTCCTTTGTGCAAGTCTCCCCTCAGCAGATTGTAGCATATTTTGCTGGTATTTTTGCATTGAATTGATTAGCAAATAAAAATATTACAATAAAAATTCTAAGGTTTGTACTTCTTTAGTGTATTAAAAGTGAACTTAGAATTAATTCATACATTTATAATTTGCAGTGGAAATTAACTAAAAATGCAGATAGAACATTACTGTTAAAGCTTTAAAGTATTAAAATAAGAGAAATAAATAATATTACATTTTGGTACTATTTTTGCACTCAAAACATTTAATTTCTGTTCAGCATAACAAAGGTCATGATATACATGTATTTACTAAAATTGTGATATTCATTTTCCTGTATTTGTAGACAACTTCATACTTCATTTTCCCTGTGTTTTCCTTATGCCTATTTTTAATTCATAAGCATACAGCAGATATAATTGGTATGAGATGATTGAACAGGAAGACAAAGAAGAGTGTGGAAAAACAGAAAACTATTCTTTGGCATATGTTTTCTGCTGCTGCACAATGAGCCTTACAAAGTATGAATTAAATAATATTGTATATGTTAGCCAGGCATTTTTTTTAAAGGAACAACAATGGAGATCTTTATAAAAAAGAATCTGTTGCATTTTGTTGTCAAGCAGTCTAGGAAAGAATTAAGTATTTGCCTTGCCAGAATGATTCACTAAGGGGGAGGGGAATTTAATAGTTAATTTAGCCTCAAAAAAAAGCAGACAGTGTAGATGTTTATCTTTTGTCTATCTTTTGTCGGTGAGGTTAGGCTCAAGCCAATTGAATGTTGGGTGGAGAGAGCTTGTCACTGAACTTGATAATAGATTCATGCAAATGCTCAGTGCTGCATATTTCAGCCTGCAGATGGTCTTACTGTAAATTCAGCCAGCTCTTTCCCATGTATTAGCTGCCATGACAACTGCTCTGCTTTCTAGTGCCTTGTACAAATAGGTATGAGAAAGCTGAAAAGAATTCATAGTTTTAGCATTTTTCTATTGCAAGCAGCAAAAGCCTTCCTTCAATCCAGCCAGTATATTTATCATTGTCATGGATAATAAATACAAACATCCCTGTTAGGCAAAAGGAATGAAGTGTTAATGTACTTACTAAAGAGCAAGTGTTATTAGATAGAGTTGGATAGATATTTTAAAAAATAAAAATCTATACTCTTCAGCCTGGGTCTTCACACTACCCACATCTTTTTACTAAGATTTTTTTTTCCGTAATTGCTTTCTAAAATGAAATTGAGATAGCTTTCATAAGGTAAGATAAAACATATTGCTCTAACCCTCAAATATGTTTACTGACTTTACAAATCATTGGGGGAAAGTTGTTTTTCTTTATTTTTAAAAAAGTTATTTCGTCTTTCATGAAGCAATTGTTGCTGACTATATAGGCCCGTGATTGCGAACCTATGGCATGCATGCCACAGGTGGCATGTGGAGGCCTCTTTGCCGGCGCGCAAGCCATTGCCCAGCTGAGCTCCACTGCGCATGCATGCGCGTCTCCCATCGGCCAGCTGATTTTCGGGTCTCTGCAGTGCACGTTGCTTAATCAAAACATATAAGCCATCCAACAGGAACAGTAAGTGCCTCACAGGAGCAGATAGAGGTAAATCCTAGAGCGGCAGGAAATGCATCACTAAACAATGGAGATGAATGCTAAAGAGGAATAAAGCTACACACAAAATAGACATAACACCTGTAACAGTGTAGGCATGTGCGGGGGGAATGTGGGGGATGCGGCACCCCATCCTGCCCCCCTTTTTTCATCCCAAGTGGCTTAAGGGAGGCCTGCTAGGCCCAAAATAGAGTGTGCAGATGTCTCATGCACATGCGCAGGGGCACACGGGTGGGGTCACACATGCATTGTATTATGGGTGAGGGCACGCACATGTGCTCTGTCGGGCGCACGTGTATGCTTTTGGCATACAAGGACAAAAAGGTTAGCCATTACTGATATAGGCTGTGGAGAATTAGTCATAATGATTGTGGGTTAAATTGTCATGGGAATCTATGTTTTGACCATTGAAATTATGACCAGTGTGCAGACTTTTCAAAAATTTCTTTCCTAAATGTCTCTCATCATTTAGGGCTCATCTAGATGGAATAGGAGATAATCTTTTAAATGAGAGCAGACCACGGGAGGTTGTGCTTTCCGTTTCTCCTTTATTATAAAAATTATGAGATCATCCCGACCTTGCTCAAGTATTCAGGTTGCAGCTAAAGCCTATGTCAGGGTTCCAAATAGCATCCAATAAAAATCAGAGTCCAAGGCAAGAGATTCCTCAAAGTACCAATTTTTTACAATGGTCTATGTCGAGACCATCTACTCGCCTTCCCAAGCCATGGTAGAAGCTGCGGAGGCCGCGGAGAGGGAATGCCAGCTTCCACCACAGCTTGGGAAGGCGAGTAGATAGCCTCAACAGCCTTGCTCAGTTGTTAAATTATTTGGAGCACTCCATTTGTAAACTTGCTTCATTAAAAGCATCATTAAAAGTTGTTTGTGTGGGTAAGCTTTTTTCTTCCATAAAGTGGTGATAAATGGAAAACTGTCTTTAGGAAGCCAGTATAATTCGAGTGATGTTGGACAAACGGGAAAGTTCATATTGTAACTGTTCCAATTTCTGTACTATGAAAACAGGACTAAAAACAGATCAGATTCCCTATTTAGTCAATATTAACAAGCCAGTAAAATGGAATCAATTGCCATTATAAAATAGCATTCATACAGAAATTCCCCAGTTAAAATGGCAAGGTTTGTGTCAAAAGGGAAGAAAGTGTAACTTCCCATGAACGAGTCCCAATATCATAAACATGATAAGACATTTCTGATTACAAAATGTTTATAATTCCGGTTCTGTTCAGTATGTTTCATTGTCTATTTCAGTTAGTCTATTCAGGGATTTATTTTACGTGATTTACATTATATTCTACCTTTTTGCCTGTAGCAAATTGAATGATTAAAACTATAATTCTTATTTTTTTTAAATAAAACACATCAAGAAAATATCTTGCGTATGTCTCCAGTTCCATAGACAAAGCACGCGCATACATCAAAGGTCTTGTCTGCGTTGTAAAAATAAATAGAAGCAGTAGAAGCATAGAAACCATCAAGAATGCCTTCCCACCACTTTTGCTTCCAGTGAAGGAATAATCAGGGGAAGGAGTCCTCTGCAAAATCACAATGCTCAGTACTCTTAAATAAAATCACATGATAAAGTCATAAGTCCAGTTCTGAGTCAAATTATCTTTCACAATGAATCATAAATTTCTGGAGGCAGCCTCAAGAAACAGTGTGATGGTTTAATTATCTGTCATTACCAAATACTTCTCAAGGGGCAATTCCACATATAGTTGTACAGTAGTTCATGGACAATTTTAAGAATGCTTCTAAACAAATAATATCAAATGCATGCTAGAAGACAGCTAAAAATATGTAAAAGAAAATTCCAAGAAAGCTAAGCAAATAATACATTGAACTTTGCTTTAAGTACCATTTATTTTATAGTGCATTCATATTAGATGATATTATATTTCTTCCAGTCATCCTTCAAAAACATTTTATTCTTAAAGGTATATCTGGACATGTATTCGGTTATCTGTAGCCTTCATGAATTTGTCTAACACACTTTTAAAAATATACATTTTGTACCTCTAGCACTGTCACAATTTTTTTGAAAGTAAAATCTATTGGTTAGACCTGTTTTGTCATTCACTGAATCTCTAATTACTCAAATTCGTTTGAATAATAACTTCCACATAATAAAGTTTAATATGTCATCAGGGATGTCAAACTCGATTTCATTGAGAGCGCATCAGGGTTGTGTATGAACTTGGGACCGGGGTGGGCATGATGAGGGTAGGCATGGCTGGGGTGGGCATCACTTGTGTCAGGGCACATGTGGTGGCTAAGTGTTAAGGCAGGACTTCCCTCAGATCTTCCTTCATAATCTTCCTTCCTTCCTTCCTTCCTTTTCTTCTTCCCTCCCTCTTCATTTTCTTTTCTTCTTCCTTCCCCTCTTTCCTTATTTTTCCTTCCTTGCTCTCTTCCCATCTTCCCTTCTTTTTCTTTGTCTTTCCTCTTTCCCTTTCTCCTTTCCTGTCCCTTCTTGCATGCTCAAATTTATCCTTTTGTTTTATTTTTACTTTGTTTTGCTAGCCTGCTGTCAGTGAAAATGGAGCCCAGGAGCTGCATGCACCCCCAACCCCCCCCCCCCGCCCCGGCCCCATTTTTTTGCTGCAATGGCCTCTTGCAGCTCCTGCATGGTTAGACCTGTAAAATGAGCTCTTTCTGGGAATGTAGAATGACACTTATTTTTTGGGTGCTCTGCTGCTTCCAATCCCAACTCAAAGTACTATACTTATAAAACTTTATATTGCATGTCACTGGATTATTTTAAACCAGGGGTAGTCAACCTTTTTATACCTACCGCCCACTTTTGTATCTCTGTTAGTAGTAAAATTTTCTAACCGCCCACCGGTTTTATATTAATGGTGATTTATAAAGTAGGGAAGTAATTTTACTTTATAAAATTTATAAAGCAGAGTTATAGCAAACCCCTACCACCCACCATGAAAGCTGGAACGCCCACTAGTGGATGGTAGGGACCAGGTTGACTACCACTGTTTTAAACAGTGACTTAACCAGAATGACTCTTCTCTTCCTTTTAGGTCATTCAGAGAGAGCCTTCTTAGGGTGCTATACTCTCGGGAAGTGAGGGAGCATGGGTCAGAAGAATTGGGACCCCAATGCTATGGCCTAGAGTTTGCTGGGAATGGTCCTTCCCTGCTGCTTAGCAGAATAATGTCATCCATTACCTGTTCTTGATAATTTTTATTGATGTGATTATTTTCATGTTAAGATCACTGTTGAGATTCACATATAGCATCCAGAGTCATGATATTGGGGTGATAGAAAAAAAATAGAAATTGTACGTATACTACCATTCATTGTCTATTTGTGTTTAACTTTCATGGTACAAGCAACAGTGCAAGGCAGATCATAAATACATAATGTATTTATGTGTTTCTCAGCCTCTGATGGCCCCTTGTGACATTGCTTTTTTTGTTAAAGGTTACCTGTTTGCAAGACTTTTTTGGTGACGATGACGTTTTTATTGCCTGTGGACCTGAAAAATACCGTTATGCTCAAGATGATTTTGTTCTGGACCATAGTGGTAAGTATACACACCTAAAATGCTTTATGGATTGTAAGAATCCATTTAACCCACTTGTATGTATTAACTGAGTGAGTGGTCATAATATAGACAATATATCATCCATTCTTATAGAGCAGGGTTGTCAAACTCATGGCCCTTGGGCAAGCTCCAGCCCCCGGGGTGTTTAAATCTGGCCCATGGGACTGGCCTGGAAATGGCAAAGGACTGGCCCGCAGTGCCTCCGCAGCAAAAACAGGCTGCGTGAGCCCCCCCACCCAACATCCCATTTTGGCTGGCAGGGTGCTGCAGGAGGTGTCCTTCCCGTCCTCCCCTTCTCAGCCGGCCTGCAGAGGAGAACTACAGTATTGATCCGGCCCTCAAAGAAATCCAGTTTGGTATCTCCTATTATAGAATAACTCATGTGATCACACCCTGGCAGAATAAACAAGCATATTTATTAACTATTTATTAAACTTGCGATATCATTGGACTATTTAAGTCTCTAACCAATTGACAGCAGGTTGGCTGCTGATTTAATGTTTAAGGCATTTAATCAGCTTCAGGTTTAGATGCTTTGAATCTGAACAGACCCATTTTCTGCTAAATTACTAAGACACCCCAACCCCCAAATCACATATAAGGGGAAAATTGAAGGATATACAGCTGGAATTTCAAAACATGATGCCTGTTATCTTATTCTCATTAATTCATCTCAGTAAATTATTTGGGTGCCAAATATGATTCTGCAGGCTTTTTGTGCATAATACAGCACAGGTTTGTTAATGCACCACAAGTGAAACACTACCTGATTGGAACAACGTCTGTAGCAATCCACCAAAATATTACAATATTCCACTAATCTCTGATACAGAAGTTTTAAAAAAATGATTCCACACTGTACTAAATAATAGTTAACCTGTCCACAATCATACAGAAAAACATAAATTTACATTCAGGTGTCTTATATTACAGCATCATTAAGAAGCCAGTTTGATCAAATGTAGATTTAAAAAAACTTGGGGAAGGATTTATTGCAACAGTATTACACACTGAGTTAGCAGCTGTGTTTTGTTTATTTGGTAATAACTACCGCATTCCCCTGAAAATAAGACCCAGACTTATTTTCTTTTGGGAATTTGTTACCCACTTACTTTAAGATCACTGCCGCCAGGCCTCCCATGCCCCAACACCTGTGGCACTGCTGTCTGATTTGTTCTGTAGCCACCAGACGCCACATGGTACATCGTGCCATTGCCGCCACTCGTTGCAAGAAGGCCACATGGCACATTGTGCAATTGCGCTGTGAGTGGGAGCACTGGCATGTTAGACTATACAACTTCCTGTCATGAGCGGTGGCACCAGCGCAATGCAGCATGTGGCATCCTGCCGCAAGCAGCAGCACTGGTGCAATGTGCCAATTGGTGTCTGGCGCAAGCAGCCACTTATATTAGGCACGCATGTAAAAATTAAGCTAGGGTTTATTTTCGGGATAGGTGTTATTTTCAGGGAAACATAGTATTTAGGAACAGTAACTTAGGAACTTCTACCTTTCGGGGTGGTTTAATTGAAAATATTTCAATTAAAGTGGTTGTGCATTGAAAATATTTATTCTAATGTGCTTCTATGTTGTTTGCAGAATGCCGTGTTATGAAATCATCTTATTCTCATGCATCTGGAACAACAAGGTATTCTGGATCTAAAAGTCCTGGACCTTCACGTCGAAGCAAATCCCCAGCTTCAGGTAACTGAAAACAGAACTGCTCTTTAGAAATTCATTTTTTTTCATACGTGGCTCAATCCCTGTGGTAGAATCAAGCAATCAGAAATTAGTGACTAAACATTTAAACTTACAAAAATTGCCAGTAGAATAAATAAATTGATACACAAAACAAGGAATAAATACCACTGAAAGCATATGAAAAAACATGTACTGCAACAAATAATAAAGCTTAACTTATTTTTAAATGTTCAGTAGCATTTCAACATCTCTAAGGAGGAAATTCCATAAAGAGAGTATAAGAAATTGTGATTATTGCCTTTTTCACTAACAGCAAGGAACATGTGAAGGCATTTAAGAACCAAGCACTCTAGCAGGTTCCCGCAAAGCAACTTACAACCTTTAAACCATTAAAAATCTTAGCAAGGGATATGCCAAATATGCACAGATTGTTCCATGCATTAAATAACTGTTTCATGTGGCCAATGCCTGACCCAAAACATGCTTTTTTGAAGTATTTGGAGGGACAAAAGGGGGTGGGAGAACAGGGAAAAAGCCAGGGATATTGGTGATTATTAGCTGGTAGGTGGAAATAGCTGGAAATTTCATGGTAGGTGGTCTGGTAGGCTATGCTGTGGTAGTACATGATGATGGTTGGTTTTTAATTGATTAGCATGTGCTGTTTTGACTCATTGTTTTTGCAATTTTGTATTCCTTGTTTTTAAATGTTTTTAACAATTGGTAAACCCCTCAGAATTGCTGGGATTTGGGCAGTATATAAACTTAAATTAACTTATGGACACAGAGTCTGCCAGATATTTAAACTGATTTTGCATTTTTAACTGCTTACTGAGTCCTTCCCAAGGACCTAGTGTTAGCAAATGATGTTCTTTCCTGGTGTAAAGGTATTGTTGCAAGATGTAAGCTGTTCCAAGTACAAGTAGACTCTGACTTATGACCACAGTTGAGCCTGGAATTTTGCTTATAAGTCATTGTGGTCGGAAGTTGAGTTACCACACGACCAGACACAATTTTAACTCCATTTTTACAATGGATGTTAAGTAATTAACTGCAGTTTTTAGGCCAGTAACATGGTTGTTAAATGATCATAAGTCCAAATTCAGCTTATCCAATGGGCTTTTTTTTTTTTTTTTGCTAAAAACAGCAAAAACTTTGCAAAACACAACTATGTGATTCTGGGACACTGCAACTAGCAGTGTTCCAATATGTAAGGGGCTGTCACAAAAAAGACAGGGTCAGCCTAATCTCCAAAGCACCTGAAGGCACAACAAGAAGCAATGGACGGAAACCAATCAAGGAGTGAAGCAACCTAGAACTAATGAGAGATTTACAATTAATCAATGGAACGAGTTGCCTCCAGTACCTATGGGTACTCCAACACTGGAGATTTTTAAGAAGAAGCAGGGTTCCTGCTTGGCAGGGGTTGGACTAGAAGATCTCCAAGAACCCTTCCAACTCTGTTATTCTGTAAATGTGAGCTGGTTGCCAAGAGCCCACAATGCATTCATGTGACCACAGGGTGGTGTGGCGGTTGTAATTTCAAGCATGAGTCATATGGAACTTTTTTTGAGTCCATCATAACTGTGAATGGTCCTTAAGCAACCAGTTGTAAGTTGAGATCTACCTAAAAGCTGCCTTTTGCAATTGACTGATGGTGATTTTGTCAATGCTGATGATGTTTAAATAGTGCCCCAGATGTTTTAGAATTGCACACAGAGCACCTATTAGAATTGGTACTACCTTTGTTTTGCCATAGTCGTTCTACTTCTATATGCAGGGTTTTATATTTTTGTGATTGTTTGCAATTATCATTATTATCCACCTGTACCTTGGTATCAGCCATTGATACAGTAGAAATCTTGACCTGAGGCCTGGAGGATGCGGATAGAAGAAATATAGGCAGGGGGGGATTTATGTGCGAGTTTTGAGTCGTTTTGCCAGTTTTGACCATTCCTGGAGAAATAAACATTTCTGGTAGAACTCAAATTACTGGCCTCTTCTACACAGATTACCACAATGTGCTCTAGATTGAGTGACCTTCAAACACTGCTGAGAAGCTGCAGATGGTGCAGAGCGCCTTTTGGCAAGCAAAGAGCCATTGCATACCACACAGAACACCAAACAGGGCTCAATATAAAATCTGATATTTTTTTTATCTATAAAGTCTTACGTGGTTTTGAATCCAGGTAGCAATAGAACTATTTGCTTCAAACTAAATGCCATATCCAGTATACCAGGTATGTATGTGAAAGTTTCTTTTCACTGGACATTCAACGAAGAGGAAGAAATCTGTTCTTTTCTGTTATGACACTAATTTTCTGGAATATTCCCCTGCTAAACAGAAATCCTGAGGGCACACACAAACCCATTCTGACTTTCAAAAAAGCTACTAAAACTAAGCTGTCCCCCAAAAAATTTTGCCCTCCAGAACACTTAATAATTACTATGATTATGAGGTTTGTATTTTAATAGTAATGTTATAGTTTATTAATGAATTATTTTGATTGTTTTGGGTAAATCATACTGTTTTTAATGCTAAACCATCCATAATTCATTTAACAATGAACTGGAATAAAATATAATGAATAAATATCCATATTGGCGATATCCAGCTCCAGAACCTATAATAACCAACTCCAGTAGTTTCATATAAAACAAAAATGTGCTTTGTACAACAGAACTGACAGAATATGTACCCTGTTAGGGTACAAAATAGTACTTATTAAGATTGTTCCTTCAAGTAAGAGAGTGGCCATTGTACAGCAAGTCTCTAGTCACCAAGTGGAAATGATGGTCAAATCCTGATGAAATGAAGCAGGTCAACAGTCACACTTTCTCTGCCTCTTTTCTGAAAGAAGTCACCAATTTGGGCAACTATGGGTGATTTTGTCCTAACCAGACTTCAACACTGAATTAGGTTCAGATAATCAATGTACTTACAGACATTTTGACTTGGAATGTAGTTGTGAAGAATAATGCTGGGCAACAGCTTCTCAACGTCAGAATTTGTGGGAAATGTAAACACAAGACTATCATTATTACAGTTTGCTTTAAAAATTTGGTGGCTGAACTCAGGGCAGTTCTCAGGTAATAATCAAGACAAATATCCAAAGTATCATATGTACACTGCTGTCCAAGTGTAAGGACCAAGGTGATAAATAATGTAATGTGCTTCACGTAGCATCAGTATTGCATGACACTAAAACAGACAGTAATTAAATTTATTCCTCAGAAAGTATGTATGCTCTGCTAAATTCATGGTTTTAACTTAATCTCAAACCGACTTCCTCACCTTTCCCACAACACGGTTATGCTTAAAGCGCTTTAAAAATGCTTGAAAGTTTCTGTTTCATACTTATAATCAACTTTCAGCTTGAAATAATTCAGATTTGAAACACAATGAGTTTTTATGTTAGTTTAAGTGGTATACGTGATAATATATTTAAGTTTTATCATATCTTTGCTAGAAAACAAATAGTTGAATTTTCCTCTTCTTTATCGTTTTCTTGCCTATGAATAACCTTTCTTCTTTTTCTTTTTTTATCAATTGAATGAGTACAGTAAAGAGGGGTGGCCAGTACTCCAGTACATGCTCTTCAGCAAAATCCCCAGGTGAGCCATTCATGCTATGGCTTCATATCACCATCTTGTCTCCTACATTTCTATTTTACTTTTTCTGTCTGTTGATCTATTCCCTTATCTTTATATTACATATGTTATGATTAGCAAAACGAAGACTTAATGGACTTCCCTTTTCTGTAAGACCTTGGGAAATAGTCACGTATATGATATTAACATTATATTAGATAACTGATTTATTAAGATATCATTTGATAGTCACTATTAAAGAAAGATGTGTTGACCCAACATATAGCTAAATTTGAGGTTGGAGGCATTCAGTTACAATGACATTTTTTAAATAAATAAATAAATAATGGAGTAAAGCATATTTTATAATTTGCTTATGTAGAAAAGTGTGTCAGAAATAAAAATCATGTTAATTAGTTTTAGTGATTTGTATATCAGTTGATATTAGTAATCATAGTGGCTTCCAAGGTCTTGATGAATGCAGCTGAATTAACTGTTTTGCTTACAGAATAGGTTTATAAATAGAGTTTTGTAAATACTATATGCAGTATAGTTTTGTAAATAGACTTGTGAAAGGTGCTAGTGACCACTTTCTTCTTCACTTACAAGACATTAGTTCTCATTCTGATTTCCCCATTGAGTGATAAGATTCAATGTTTTGAATATTGTAGATAAGTAACTTTCAGAACGATATGAAAACTTTATACTTCACATAAGAAGGAAAAAATATTTGTTGTGCATATTAGTGTCTTTTGTGGTATCTGGTAATCCTCCGATTGTTTTTCCCTTGTCTTCCATTGCAATATGGCTTTCATATTGTGTGGATTCATCACTTGCACCTGTTTGAAGTCAATTGTAAGGATGCTTTTCAGAAGATTTTGCTTTTGACAATTTATATTTTATGATGTTTGGAGTCGTGCTATTGAACACGGCCAGCTGGCTCTGTTCCAGACTCCTAAAACTGATTGATGATTAGGAAAGTTAAAAATTCAATTCTAGTTCTTTGTAAATGCAAGGAGAGTAAACTACTTGCTATTTTATTTTGTGTACCCAATAGATTCAGAGAACCTGTATAGTCTGCAACTTGCTTGGTAAACATAGAGGCACTCAGAGGAAGATATAGACACTTGCAAATGTGGCCTAAAAATAAAATAATTTTTCTAGTTGTGGGTAGACTGTAGCTCTCCAAATTCCCAGTTACCTCTTCACATTCTGTCTGAGTATTCTGTGTGTTGTGTACAGATCTGAAAAATGCCAAGGTGGGGAAAGCTGTTCTTAATCATTGGGTAATGTAATGCAGTTAGTTCAGAGGAAGAAGGCTAGATTCTCTGTATGCATGTTGGTTGTAAATATTAAAGACTTTTATTTGTGTATGTATTTTTTATTTATTTTAAATCTCATTTGGCATATTCATCCTTGCAGATATTCACAAAGCACCTGTTAAATGAATGTTCTGCTGCCCATTATAGATATTCTTTACAGAATTCAAATGTGTAAGTTGTTACAAAGATTTCCATGGAAACTAAATATCTAGTTGACAGACTCATTAAAAAAAGCAACTGAACTATGGTTGAAAACAGTATGGCTCCAAAAGCATTTTCTTCTCTCTGAGAAATCATGAAAACACTAAAGCATAAATTATATCATTGGGAGTGCGGTTGCTATGTTCAGACACCTTATAAATAAGCTATTGTTGGTACATGTTAGAATCTGATGAAGCATTACAAAAAAGCTTAGGAAGTCCAGTTAATAAAGGATGTATTATTTGTGCATTTGTTTTATTTACAAATGTGTATGCCATCCACACCCACATGGATTTGTTTGACTTTTCAAAAATTTATTTTTATTGTTTATTTTTATTGTTTTTAAATCAATAACAAGAAAAAAGAAAAGCAAAATATAAAGATAATTATAATGCAAAGACATACATTTCCAAAGAAGTGCATTAAGAATGTGAAATATAGAATGGAAAAAATAAAAAAATGTCTAATGTAAAATTTGGCTAATAATATTCAATTACAAATATATTAATTTCTAATACAGTTATATAACCTTATCTTCTATTGATCTACTATCCTTCGTGTAGATTAATTCTAGATTTCATTACACTTATTCATACAAAGTTTACATCTGTAGCAGTGGTGGGATTCAGCCAGTTCGCACCACTTCGGGAGAACCAGTTGTTAGGTTTCTGAGCAGTTTGGTGAACTGGTTGTTGGAAGAAATCATTAGGGCAGAGAACCGGTTGTTAAATTATTTGAGTCCCACCACTGATCTGGTGGCAATCCACTCAAAGATGGCAAATGTTATAGTGTTGCAAATGTTGCAATGTTGGTTTTTTAAACTATAATAAGGGCACAGAGAATCCATTTATGTTGTCCAGTTGTGAAATTCCATGTACTAGGTATGTAATTCAAGAGAATATTATCCTTTGAAAACTTTAGCTTTTTTATGCTTCATAACATTCATATACCGTCCGCTACTGTCTCTCAAAATTTAGTAAGTATAGGACATTGCAAAAATGTGCGTTTTAAAGAAGCATGGATCTGTTTGACTTAATACAAGAAAATAATATGAAGGGTAAAACAAAAATGTAACAAATCTAAGACTTGGTTAAGACAGGTTTTAACCCTCCTCCTTGCCCCCCAAATTGTAGTAAGGACAAATCTGACTTGGCATTTGTTCCACGATATAGATCTCAAAAAAACAAAATTGATTTTTTACATTGTCTCAGCAATCAGGTTTAATTTGAAGGAGACTATAATCAGTGGTTGGACCTGCAAAAGATGTTCCATTGAAAACATAAGATGTGGAGGTCAGATTTAAAGGATAGATACTCCTGTATATAACTTGGGTCTTAGTCTTATAAACACATTGAACCACATAGTTATTGCTACAGGAGTAATGTAGCACCTGTGACACTCACTTAGCACATGCAATATTTGAGGCCAGCTGCAATTTCTTAACCATCTTCAAGGATTAGTCTATGCAGTAATCCATTGGGTTTTCTTCAGAAGGATGTACTGATAAAACATCTGATAGTGAAACAATTAGAACTATGAAGTCAATAAGCAAAACATACATATAAAGCTTACAGATAGACAAGATACTATCAACTGTTTCCAGTACAATACAGGAGAAAAGTCTTAACAGCAACTTTTCCAGTTTGCTATTTGAGAAATGTGGGAACTATGGTCAAAATATACAGAGACCTTTGTTAAGTGAGTTTTGTCCCATTTTATAATATTTTTGCCTCAGTTGTTAAGTGAATCACTGCAGTTCATATGTTAGTACCTGGTTGTTAAGTGAATCTTCCTTCCTCATTGACTTTGCTTGTCAAAAGGTCACAAAAGAAAACCCCATGACATTGGGACACCAGAATGGTCATAAGTATGAACCAGTTGCCAAGCATCTGAATTTTGTTCACATGTTCCTGTAGATCAGTGTTTCTCAACCTTGGTGAATGCTGGCTGGGGAATTCTGGGAGTTGAAGTCCGGACATCTTCAAGTTGCCAAGGTTGAGAAACACTGCTGTAGATGCTACCGAAGTCATAACTATGAAAAAATGGCCATAAGTCACTTTTTTCAGTGCTATTGTAACTTTGGTCACCAAATGAACCAATGTTGTAAATTGAAGACTACCTATAAAAGGAAGGATACCAGTCTGGAAAAGGTTATGCTGATGCTTGAATTGACATACCAAGGAAGACTTTCTCATCAAGTCTTAAGGATATCCAAGGAAAAGAGAATTCTCGGGGGGGGGGGGGGGGGTTTGAACCATTGGAAACAAAAAAAAAAAAGAATTATTTGGGAACCCCCCCTCCCCCCAAAAAAACATTAGGAACGGTATTTAACAGCTCTTTGATAAGCATATATTGTTGAACTTATTATAATTCTCATACTGTGTATCACCAGACAGTTAACATAGATAAAATGAAACCATCACCTCTTTACTATAACTTTTACGTTACTGATTAACATGTTCATTTCTCTTCTTTTTTATAAGTCAGTGGAGCCCCCAGCCAGATTTCTACTCCTAAATCAGCAAAATCATCTAGTTCCTCACCAACAAGTCCTGGAAGTTTTCGGGGACTCAAGGTATGTTTTATGTAATTTCACCTGTTTCATAAAAATATTTATTTACATTTAGAATATTGGAATACCATAATCAGAAATTATTATTAAATTTAAATTTATTATTAGGATTTAGATTTAAAACCTAAAACAGATTCCAATTGAATATTAATCCCTTACAGTGAGAGCAGTTCAACAGCTGGCATGATCAATTGATTTCATTGGCTATAACCAAACTAGACCAATATCCAACTTTCATTTAGACTGGTCTTCTTTCCAAGTCTTTAATTCTATTAGTCTTTTCTATTTTTGTTACTTTTCTGTTAAAATCATATAGTAAAAATATAGGTTATTGTTTGCATCCAAAAATACTCAAAATGGACCCATTGCAATAAGTGAAATTTAGGTTCATTAATGTTTTTTAAAGTTCCATTGATTTTCAGTGTTACCTGCTAATCCTAAGTCTAAAGGATTAAATATGGTTGTTGCTAAAAAATATATGATGATGCTTTAAGAAAAAATGGGATTGCCACCTACAATCGACAGTATGCATATAATGAATTTATCTGATCATAATAAGGGACGCAGTGGCTCAGTGGCTAAGATGCTGAGCTTGTCGATCAGAAAGGTCAGCAGTTTGGTGGTTCAAATCCCTCGTGCCGCGTAACGGAGTGTGCTCGAAAACATAAAAATGCAAGTAGAAAAAATAGGAACCACCTTTGGTGGGAAGGTAACAGTGTTCCATGCTCCTTCGGCATTTAGTCTTGCCAACCACATGACCACGGAGAAATCTTTGGCTCTTCGGTTTTGAAACGGAGATGAGCATGAACCTTTACCTTTACCTAAGAAACTAAGCTAGACTCATGTATTAACAGATACAAAGACTGTTAGAGAATGCCAATAAAATCTTATTTGACATATGATGGATGACTAAAACTGTAGTTCAGAAATATTAAATAACAGTTATTAAATATTTAATATATATTAAATATTTCAATTTGTTTTGCAGTATGATTTTGATGTATGTTATTGCCATAGCATTCGTTATTTTATCTACTGACAGATTCTCCCTCCTTGTGAATCTTCTAATGTAAATGGTGTGCCTGAAATATCTCCTTCCCTGAGTCCCGAAGGTAAGAATCCAATTGGACATGTTAGTTGTAATTTCAGGTCTTTTCTTAAAATAAACATCCATGTAAGTGATACTATAATATAGAAATTTTTTAATGCTGTTGTCTAACTTTAATTAAATGTAATTATAATCTGATTTATATATAAATTGCAGATGGATGGTACCAGCAGTCATTTATGATACTGTAATTAGAGTCTTCCTGTTAGAGATAACCTGTTTTTTACTCATTAGTATAGAGGTGATACCTAATGGCATGGGTTTAGGCTATTTGATGACTGCCTCTCCCTGATTATATTAGGTGTGCCCCATTAAATCTGGCAAAGAAGTCATGCCGGGGGTACCATCAGCTATGGATCTACATCTTACCGGCTCAAGGTTGACTCAACCTTTCATCCTTCTGAGGTCGATAAAATGAGGACCCAGATTGTTGTGGGCAATATACTGACTTTGTAAATCATTGTAAAGTGGTATATAAGTCTAAGTGCTATTGCTTAACACTTAGGTGGGTTCCTAAGGTGGGTTCAAGTTGGGTTCCTTGATACGTGACGTCTCTGCTGTGGTGCCTACCTTAAGAAACATTCTTTTCCCGAAATTTGATTACCTCTATTCTTTTGATATTCTAGAAGGCCCATAAGACCCGTTTATGTTATCAGGCCTGGTGCTCTCGGGGAACCAGAGACATGCTTAGATGGGTACATTGCTCAGGTGGATTCTCTGTGCTTAGGTTTTGTTTATCTGGTTTATAGGATTGATTTTTTAATGTGATTTTTATTTTTCTACATTTTTTTCTGTTTATTGTATGCTGCTTCACCTTACTTTGAGGTGGTTGATCATACAAATTTGATTAATAAATAAATAAATTGCCTTATATCCATGCACACACAGAGACACAGACACACACACACACACTTTCTCACACAGAGAGACTATAAAATGAATAAATATGGCAAGTGGGTGGTCAAAGAAAAAGTTATTTGGAGGCTAAAATTGTGTCCTGTAACCATATATAAGCTTTTGCATAAGACACGTACTTATATAATTTATTGTGTATAAAAAAATGGCTTTTTATGACTTTGTAGTCCCTTTAAAGTATAAATATGAACATGATTCTTTATTGTTTCTATTCAATAAAATACAACAGGTAGGTATAATATTACCAGGGTCTTATTTTCTTTTGAACCCCCAAATAAGCACTCGGCCTTATTTTTGGGGAGGTCTTATTATTTTTGAGGTGCAGGAGGTGGCGAGTGTGGTCACCTCATGGCTGCTGTTGGGTTGCAATATTTTTGGGGAGGGCTTATTTTCAGGGGAAGACTTATTTTAGCGCATGCGCTCAAAAGTTCAATTGGGTTTATTCGGGGAGGTCTTATTTTCAGGGAAACAGGGTAACATTCAGCAAAGTTAGGCAAAGACTGAATTGGGATATATTTCCACTTTTGTAAAATCTATATGTTCTTAGCAAACATTTAAATTTATTTTGAATGTTTAGTCTTTGTACTGCATTACAACATCCCTTTCCACCCCAGGGAATGTTCAGGTATACTGTATTTTTATTCCTAATACTTCAGAAGGGCTTTGAATTAATGAAGACTACAAAAGAATCACAGCATGCAAATTAAATCTCTGTGTGTTTATGTATGTGTGTGTGTGCTTGTGTACATGCGTTTTTGAGTCAGAGTTGACTCCTGGCGACTGCCTAAACAAGTCCCTGCAGTCCTCTTGACAAGAGTTCAGAAATAGCTTGTCTTTGTCTTTTTCCTAGGACTGAGAGAGAGAGAGTAGCCTAAGATTATCTAGCTCGCTTCAAGCCTGAGACAGAACTAGAATGTCCTCTCCTGGTTTCTGGCTTGTTGCCTTAACCATTGCACCAACCTGGTTCTATTTGGAATACGTTAGAAAACAAGATTAAGCAAAGCAATTTAGTTAAAATGTGCCCTAAAAGTAACTTAATTCTCTTTATTTGTTGCAATGAAACGCTTCCTGTTGTCTTCAAACTTTCTTTTAGCTCAGGGGTGTTAAACTCCTGTCCCATGGGCCAGGTGCATCATGTCCATGCCCGATTTAAAGAAGGGGAAAAAATTCTCAACAAAAGTTTGACAGCCCTATTTTAGCTCTTACCTCTCTAGTTTGCAAAGCCAACAGTTTCTAAGGAGGTACTCCTGGCTTTAGGAAGGGCTGGAGAATACTCCATCTTCAGTGAGAAGATTGGTAATATCCTAAAATACAAAAGGCAGGGCAGCAAAAGGCAATTTCTCTCAATACACACTGGAAGGCATAATTCTTAAAAAAGGCTGTGGGTCATACAGCCGTCTCTGGCTTTTGTGATGTGGGAATAGCCTCACAGATTTCTCCAGTTGCATAGGCTTCAGGATTTTAGCAAGTCATGCTACATAACTCTAAGATAACATTTCTTTAGCAAGAATGGAAGTAACTTTGGTGCAGCTGCTTCACATGTGCAGAAGAAGCCTCTTGAGGCCTTTGCAAATGTGAAGGGGCTGTAAATCTGAGCAAAGCAAAGCAACACAATCTCTTTCATCTTAGAACATCTTTGATCAAAGAAAATATATTAACTAAGTTTAATGCTGCCTGGAAACCACTTATCAACTTTTTGCATGAAACAGAAAAGAATGAAATTACAATATATGGGTTTGATGATTTAAAAAAAATAGAATATAGAAAAAAAATAGAGTGAGAGATTAAAATTTTAAATGCTGCAAAAGAAAATCAGAAGTTACTCCTTTACATTTTCATTGTTTCCTTTTTTTCTGCACTCTTGGCTTTATCTTTCCTGTCTTTGTTTCTTCTTTTTCTTCTAGCTATTAGTTCTTATTTTTATGTCTTATTTAAAAACTTAGTAAAGTTATTGGGGAAAAACTGGAGAGACCCAATTTTTTTGATACACTATTTCATTCAAATCTACAGCCATTTCCTGTAGAAGAGTTACATAGCCTTCGAGAAAATGAGGCATAGAAATATATTTTGATGACCCTTTGATGACCCTTATTTAAAACTTTTCTTCCATTTTGGATTTTATTTGGAGTTATTAACGTATATTTTATAGCATTTGTTTGCATTTTCTCTAACATTTACCTTTTTGTATCTTGAAGGTATAAATGGAAACAAGTACTCTGAGACAGCCACCATTCTTGAAAAGTACAAAGTGGGAAAAGTGATTGGTGATGGTAATTTTGCAGTGGTAAAGGAATGCATAGAACGGTGAGAAAGGATATTGCCTAGATATGTCACTATTTTATTGCTACTTTAGAATGAACAGTGAGAATATATAGGGAAATTATTATAATTTCAAGAAGAACTTTAAGGGCCCTTCCTCTTTTCTGGCACCTGTTCGAAAACTTGAAATTTCCATTATAATATTCTCCTTATACCTATTGGCATCTTATGATAACTATCAAAATTATCTATTTACCTTGGAGGGGAGTATAATACCCATTAGAATAATGGATCATCTTCTATACTAATGCAATGATTAGTAGGAAACTTTGAAAGAGTTTTATTAGCCCTAGAAACTTTCAATTTTCAGTATTAATCAAACTACACATTTTATACTTTTGATAATTCTATGCAGTTTCATGTTTCTAGTTGTCCACTTTTTGGTTGTTCAATCTCATTGCTAGAAAGGCTGGGGAAAACATTGCTTGTATAGAGTCACTTGATTGAAATGGTAGGCTACGGAAATTGAATCAAATCAATCATCTAAGGGATCAATGGTAAGAACAATGAGGATATTCAGTGCATCAGTAGCTTTATTATCAAAGATAGGCCAACACCATTCTTTTTCCTTTTGTAATTGTCAAGTATTTGTTTGATAATGAAGCCCACAAGAGGGTAGTGGAAACTAGAGATTTTAGTAGAAACTACAAAGGTAACTGTTTAAAAATAAGGCTCAAATCCAGGAAGCCCTCACTGGCACTTGCACAACATCTGCTCAATGACTTTAACATTGTTTCCCAAAAGAAGGTCAAATGGGTTGCTGAACCTCCAAACATAGGAAGACACATAAATGACCCCAAGTATCAGGTTTTGAACTACCATGCCAGCAATAGACAATCTTGAATAGGATTTGCACTTGCACGACATCTGCTGGGATTCACTGTATAAATGGGGGATAGTGTCCTCTCCTCAGTGTGACTGTGGGGTCCCGCATAAAGCTGTAGGTTTCATCATGGCTGGTTGTAAGCTAAGGATATATATTGGTCCAGTACCTGATTTTTTTCATATAAACGATGCTACGATTCAGTGGTTATATGGCCTGGGCCTTGGTATCTGATTATACAGCTTTTTAACATTGAGGGTGAAGGGTCTCCAAGCTTATGGGTTGGCTTTTGAACCTTTCATTACCAGGCTAGGTAACCTCTTCAGTGGACTTCAGGGTATGTCAGTGTTGATGTTCTTATGTTTATAAGGGCTTTTTAACATTCATATTTTATTGTGTTTTTTTAATCTAGGTGAAATATTAATATATATTGCAAGTCCATATGATGTAACATACGCTGAATAACTTTTGTAAAAATAGGAAAGGTTGACATTTATCTTTTGAAATGTGTGTCCAATATACATATTACTGGTAATAATGGGAAAATAGTAAGTTGGAAGCATAGACAACAATAGACAGGGTTGACATGTTTTCAGTTGCTTTCATTGGTTATCGTGGGACCTTATTTGTATTTCTTGATAGCACAGCTCCTCTTCTGAACTGCTTCTAATTTTTTGGTAAGAAAAAAAAATAGCTAGAACACATCACTAATTTTGTAGTCATGGCAATTATTTGAATATTTTTATGTAGAGATATTGAGTGGGAAGGCGTAGAAAAGTTGCAGGCATCATATTTGGAATGCATTTGCCTTCCTTATGCCAAGTGCTTATCCTTGTATTGCTGATAACATAAATTAAAAAAGACTTAGGGATAAAAATGATTCTTTTCTTTAGCATGATATTATACTGGGGCAAACAAAATAGGTTCACTGTATGTTGTTCTTTTAGACTGCTAAATTACAGAATCAACTGTAATTACCCTTGCCTAAGAATATTTGTACAAGGTAGCAATAATATTAATTTTAAATAGTTATGGCACTTTTTCAATGTAGTTAAATCAAGTGACATCACTTTGCAAAGAAAGGGAATTGTTTGTCAATACAAGATACTTTCATGAGAAAAATGAAATTAATGCGCTTTTCTTAGTGCAAGATGTTTGTAGAAAGATTTATCATGGCATCTGAGGAAATGTGCATATATATAGCTCTTAAGCAGAAGTTTAAAAAACAGTGCTATTTGCTCAAATTTCTTCCACTTGTGCGTATATCCCTCATACAATCCAGCCTACGTTTTCTTAAGATATTATTGAGTTGTCTTTTTTCTCCCTTTCATTCTCTGCTGGCTGCAGTTGTAACTATGACAACCTGGCAGGCACAGCTGTGCTTTTATACCAGTGTTATACTTCTACTGAACCAACCATTTTCGATATGTGCAGTTCTGGTGTTATGCTTGTGTAGCAAGATTTGATAGTCTACATGCCCAAGTAAAAGAATGTTTATTACTATTCTTATTACTATTTATTTATTCTTATTCTTGATGTTTCTTTTTGTTAACTGGTCACAATAATCTGCTGTCATAGAAAGGTGTGTTATACTTCCATGGATTATTCCAGTGGTGGGATTCAAAAAATTTAACAACCGGTTCTCTGCCCTAATGACCAGCTGGATAGGTATAGCTTGGTGGTCTTGTGACTGGGTGGGTGTGGCCAACTCAATGTCACTCAGGTCACTGGGCGCTTCGCCTTAGCTGTTACACTGTAATAAGGGTTAACCGAAGAGGCAATTTCTGTAAGCAGGGCAATAAAGATGAGGCTAGAAACAACACCAGAATGTTTCCTTCCTGCCTTCCATACAGGATTAGCCCTGTAAAGTGGGGGAAAAATAAAAGGCGATTTCTCCCAACAACCGGTTCTCCGAACTGCTTAGAAAGTTACCAACCGGTTCTCCCGAATAGGCTGAATCCCACCACTGGATTATTCCAATATTACACAGCAGTAAATAGTTATGCCCATTTCATGGTCTTGTTGTGCTGTCACAAAACTGGACTTTCAATAATGAAACTGCTGTATATGTATTTTCATGGCATATTGTTTTTAATAAACCAAGAACAAAAATTATTTTTTAAAAAAATGCCTTTAAAATGGGTTTTCATGAATCTTGGACAGGTAGTTCTCAACTTATAGTTGGTCTTTAGCGACCATTTTGAGTTAAGACAGACCCCAACCCAAAAAAAGTACTTATGACCTTTTTCCAAACCTATGGCTGCAGTGTTTGCTGAACAACTGTAGCATTTGCTTTAAAACCAAACATTCACTTAATGAACACTGCAAAACAAGTCATAAAATTGGGTCACTCACATGATAACAGTTTTACAGTTGTCAGATCTTATCACTTATAATGTCAGGCTCTATTATTGTTGAAAGTCTAGGACTGTTTGTAGTCAAAAAGGGTAACATTGAGTAATATATAAACAGGACACACCATTTAAAGCCATAATATCTATTCCTGCTGTACTGTTTTATTTTCAGATGAAGTTACCTTTATAGTTTCCACTGGAAAATATGGTTATCAAAATTGTCTGGTGAAGTCCTAAATAATGCTACATTAAACACTTCTTAAACTTATAGCTTCAACATAGATTTAAATTATGATTCATTGTACAGTATTGCATTTATAATTAAGACAGCTGACTTCTCAAAACAGGATTTCTCTGAATTGTCTAATTCAATAGACACTGGTAAAATGGCTAAGAAATATTTCTAATATGACTTGTCCTTTAAGGATATGGATGTGGAATGAGCAGCTGATATAATGGATTTCAAAGCAAGTATCCATCTTATTCTTTATTCCCTGACAAATCTGTAAATATTGTTATAGAATGACAGGGCTGTACATTTATTAAAGTAGAGTGAAAAAATATGGATTATACCTGACCATAAACCTGGACACAATGTGAAGTTTTATATCTCAGTAAATTAAATGATAACAGAAAGGCTGGTTTTTGTAGTCAAGGCAACAGCAGAGATGACTTGCTGAGAGAAAAAAGCAGGAGTAGTTCTATCTTCATTTTGTAATCTGTTCCTTTAAATGAAGATATTTTCACAGTGTGTACTCAAACAAAAGAATTATTTAAGCACTCTTCTCTCCTCCTTTTGTTCTTTGCAGATCCACCAGAAAGGAATTTGCCCTGAAGATTATTGACAAAGGAAAATGTTGTGGAAAGGTAAAGGAGAAATACTGAATTTCTGTATCATAATACCAGAATATTAAATTATTTTAAGTCATCATTTACCACTTCCGTTGGAAAATATTTTTTCTTGGAACAGCATTTACACCTTTGGGGTAAAATGTTCTTCATATAAAGCTATAACAGCATATGTATTTTCAAAAAACTATCCTTGGGGAAATTTCATAAAAATAGTCCATGTTGTAAATTATTAAATTGGATATTGAACATTTTTTAAAAAAAGGTAATATTAAGCCATTCCCCTAAATCTTTAATTTTATTTTTTAAAAATAAGGTGGTTATATTTTGTTAAAAATGCTGGTACCAGAACAATTAGAGACCCAGTTGAATGTATAGAATAAATTAAAGGGTAAGGAAACTTTAAAATCTTCTAACTGCTATAATTGCAGAAAGTATCCAGTTTCAGAATACAATGATCAGAATAATATTTGATTGCATTTTGTGTGAGTAGAGTCTGACAGATTAGTGTGTTACTAGATATTTTTTAAACAATAGGGAAAAGTACATGTTTCAAGTATTATTTTTGCTAGAGAGATTTTTGATGGCTGTGACTGACTCCAGTTCTTGTTTTTGTATCAGCCTATAGCAGAAGTGTCAAACTCAAGGCCAGGGGCCGGATTTGGCACATGGGGTTCTTAGACCTGGCCCGTAGGGCCGCCCTGGAAACAGCGAAGGACCAGCCTGCAGTGCTTCTGCCAGCAAAAACTGAGCTCAGGAGCCTGTTTTCACTGGTAGAACGCTCGGGGCACCACAGGCACCACCAACAGGAGTGATCTCAAGCTGGCCATGCCCACCCTACATCCCCCTGGCCCCCCAAGGTCAAACACAACCCTGATGCGGCCATCAATGAAATCAAGTTTGACACCCCTGGTCTATAGATTTGTGAGCTTGGACTTATGATAACTAAGTTTCTGAAGTTCTGTACAAGTTTTACTAGAAATTGTAGTGGGATCATCTTTGGTTTACTGT
The DNA here is from genome assembly GCF_009769535.1 of Thamnophis elegans. Taxonomy (NCBI): domain Eukaryota; kingdom Metazoa; phylum Chordata; class Lepidosauria; order Squamata; family Natricidae; genus Thamnophis; species Thamnophis elegans. Next base: position 28,888,023 of record NC_045549.1, on the reverse strand, counting down.
TCCATAAGGGTCTGATTTAGCTGCAACAAAAGGCTATGTGTTCTCTCTATGTCTTATCAGCCGATTCAAAGAAAGATATTCAGCAACTGCTTAATTAGCTTTCTGTATGTTCTGCCCACAAAACATGTCTCCCTCTTCACTTGTAGCAAAATTCCACAGCAAGTTTATTATCAAAACTCTTGTTCCTTTCAGTATAATGAAAGGGTACAAATGAATCCCAGTTGTATACAAAAAAAGATGCATTTATTACATACCACATGTAATATTTTATTTCTGTCATTTCTTCCAATATATTAATTGTGAGTTGAGTTATTTCAATCTAGCCTTTATTCCAACTTTAGTGTGAGTTCCACCCTTTCCCCATTAGGCCATTTACTGAGTTCCAACCTTATTGTCATTCATATATTGCATTTTTTCCCATTCAGCACGTATTTCTTTGGAGCAGACATATGTTTGTTCCAGAAAGACTGTTGATGCTCTCATATAATGGTTAACAAAGGTGCGACTTGTTAAAGCAATGTGTGATGTACCACTTATTCACAGAATATTCACACTTAGCACATGGGTAAACTAAAGCATTAGGGTAACAGTTAATGAAATGGTCAGATTTGAAAATAAATCAACTTATCTTTATGATGATTACAAAAATAGCACTGGACTTTTCAAATACTACGATTGCTCCTTGCTCATAAACTATTCACGTGTACTTCCCACAGTCTTATTCACAAATGCATGAAGTGCATGAAAATAGAATGCTTGTACTGTGCTGAGGATCACAATTCTGATACTTTAAATAAACAGGTATGGAAATGCACCTAGTTGGCTACTTGCAATTGAAGACACCAAAGTATATTACTGATCAGTGATTAGTTTTCATACTAAATTAACTTTAATTAGTATATTTTGAAACTATTATTAGTAAAGGGTTTTCCAATTCCAGTTTATTGTTTTGTAGATAGATAGCCACATGATCAAGTATTGAGATGTACACTGGAAAGGTCACTCTGGGTTGCTGCTTCTCACTTAATTCTTCAAATTATATTAGTTTAAAAAAAAAGATGCTTTCCTCCTCTTTTTTTCTAACAATATGTAGGAGCACTTGATTGAAAATGAAGTGTCAATTCTTCGCCGTGTGAAACATCCGAATATTATTATGCTAGTAGAGGAAATGGACACTGCGACGGAGCTATATTTGGTGATAGAATTGGTCAAGGTGAGGTTTTAGGTTTATTTTTTTACCATTATTGCATAATACATTGTTGAGTGTTTCAGAGATCTGAAAATATTTCAAATTGTTATTGAACAGGAAATTTATTAGCCATATATGAACACACCATGAATTTTCTTTTTCACACTCCACAATAGTTCATAGCTGCTGAATATTACGCAAAACCAAAATTGCTTTTAAAATTGGACATATGTGACTGTAAAATATTTTGCTTTTACACAGTAACTTGATGTTCTATCCAACTATGCAAAATACTGCAGGAATAAATTATGATCAAAATACAAATATCAGGCTCAACATGAAACCTCACAGTTTTTTCTTGAATTTTTGTATTTTAATATTAGGTTGCCATATTTCTTGACATGTGTAGCAGAAATCCTTGCTTTATATTCTAAAAATCTCATTTTTTCCATATATTTTCATATATGAAAATAGATAGTTCTCAAGTAATCATTCTATACTTAAGAATTCTTGCATTCTGCTTAGATATGATGAGAAATTCTGGCAATTGAAATCCATATACTATATATGGGAGGTACCCACATTATAAAAGTAACTGTAAACCTAACTTTTTAACCTTTAAAACTATTTTATAGCCAATTCATCTTGTTACATATATCCAGTATCATAATGGGTTGTTGAATCTTCTAGACCAGGGCTGTCAAACTCCTGGTCCGCAGGCTGGATGTGTCACATGCTGGCCATACCCACGCCCGATTTAGTGAAGGGGAAAAATGTTCTGATAGGTCATATGACACCACCGTGCATATGTGATCTCTGTTCTAGACATTAAAGTCACTACTAAAATTGTAAAAATGAGCAGATACAGGCTTGTTCAGTATACACATTAACATAACATAAAAGTATTATTATAATACCATAACTTCTACCATCTTATCCACCTGCTCTGTATGGCATCATAATTGAACACCATGCCATCAACTCCCAGCCATCACTCTAATTAATTAATCATCACCCAATTATTCTTTGAGGACCTCTCATCTCCCCCACCCAGAAACAAGCATGGATCAAACTCCCAGTTCCCACCCTGGAAGACAGGTGGGGCTGTACAAAGGTCCAGTCTGTCAGAGGCAGGACTAAGATCACTGCAGGGGTGGGTTGCTCTTCTCACCAGTTCACCAGAAGGGGTTGGAGAAATTGAGCATACGTTTTAGAACCCCTTGGTCCGCTGGGACAGAACCGCAATGCTCCCTCCCACCTACCCCTCCTTGTTCACTCTCCCCCCCCCCCTTGCCCGACGTGATCTTTCATTCTCTGTCTGCCTCATTCACTCATTTGGGCAGCAGAGAACGAAAGGAGAAAAAGTAAGAAGGTGTGCGAGAAAGGCCTCCCCCCATTGCCCGAACGTGTCTCGGAACTGCACTGCGAGGTAAGGGAAGTAGGTCTTGAGAGAGACCTTCCGTCCCCCTCCAGAGAGCCCTCCAGAGGAGGAGGCTGGTTTGAATGCAGGTGAGCGGGCAGTTTAGTGGTCTAGCTTTTTTGCTAGTTCGAGCGGATGGAGAAAGGAGGCATGCAATAGTTGAGGGGGAAGATGCTCTCCGTTGCCCTTAGTGGCAGGTGTGCTTTATCACAAGCTTCCTTTCTTTCTCTGCCTGCCCGAATGAGCGAAGGAGGTGCTGGCCCCAAACCGCCTGCATTCAAACCAGCCTGCCCCCTTTTGTCTCCCGGCATGGGCTCTCTGGAGGGGGAGGAAAGGTTCTTTCCAAAGACCGACTTCTTCCTGGCATGGCGGCGATAGCAAGAAGCGGTTGCCAACGAAGCTCTCAGCGATGGCAAGAGTCCCACTGCCACACCGGATCCAGCAAAAGTGGCTCCAGCAACAACGGGACCAATAGGGGTTGGGAAATCCATGCAGAGAGAGGAAAATGCATGCATTTCCCACCCCTCCATTGGAAACAAGGCAACTGTCAGAGAGAAGAGGGCAGCGCGCCCCACGTGAGCTTGTGCAGCAGCCAAAAAACAGGAGGCAAGGTGACCACAGTATGTGTGTGTGTCTGTGTGTGTGTGTGTGTGTGAATGAGAGAGAGAGAGACAGACAGAGAGAGAGAGGCACAGAGAGAGAGGGATGGAGGGGGAGAGACAGAGAGAGACAGAGGGAGAGACAGAGAGTGGGAGGGAGGGAGGGAGAAGGGAGAGACAGACAGACAGAAAGAGACACACACAGAGAGACCCATACACAGTGAGTGATTAAATGAGTGAGTGAGAGAGAGAGACACACACACAGAGTGACAGATGGGGGAGGGAGGAGAGAGATACAGAGAGATACAGAGAGAGAGACAGGTAGAGAGACACAGAAAGAGAATGACAGAGACAGAGAGGGAGGGAAGAGAGATAAAGAGCGAAAGAGAGAGAGAGAGAAAAAAACACACACACACGAGAGAGAGAGAGAGAGAGAGAAAGGAAGAAGGGAAGAAAGAAAGAAAAAAGAAAAGAAAGAAAAAGAAAGTGGCAGAGGCAGAAGAAAGAAAGAGAAAGAAAGAAAGAGAAAGAAAGAAAGAAAGAAAGAAAGAAAGAAAGAAAGAAAGAAAGAAAGAAAGAGAGTTTCACCACATTTTCCAAGTTGGCCACGCCCAACGGGTCATATGACCACCGAGCCAGTCCCACAAAACAGGCCACATCTACAGAATAGGTTCTAAAAAATTTTGAAACCCACCACTGGATCACTGAGATGTCTGCCCATCTCCTTCGGATCCATAGCCTCAGCCCAAATACTGGTAACACCACGAGATGTAACTTATGTACCATCTGAAACAATCCTGTCCATTCAGGTTCAGTTTGGAATGAAAATAATAATCAGCTATGCAAATTAATCTCAGTAATTTCTATGGGACTAATGGATGGATGGAGGGATGGATGGATGGATGAATATATAGATAGATATATAGATAAATATATAGCTTTTTACTGTTATTGTTACTTTGTCTACATCATTCCATATGGAACTGTCAATACAAAGAGTATTATCTTTCTAAATAAACTCTTCATGTAACTGTAACTCTTAAATTAAACTGTCATTAAAAATTAATAATATAAATTGTTTCACTTTTTTCTATTTCCTTTTCACAATGCATAAAGGAACTTATAATTATAGTTTGTATAACTTAGTTTTGTATATAAATTCTTTGATTTGCATCTGCATTTTTATTTACAGGGAGGAGATCTTTTTGATGCTATTACATCTTCAACAAAATACACCGAGCGTGATGGAAGTGCAATGGTCTACAATCTAGCCAGTGCACTGAAATATCTTCACGGTCTCAGTATTGTCCACAGAGACATCAAACCTGAGAATCTTCTGGTATATTTCTTATTTTCTGTATATTCTTTTAAGTATGCATGCAAGGAGTATTAAGCAGCAATTTCTTTACAGAGTTAGGCTGTGAGTGTAGCCCAGTCGTTCTCACAGAGCATCTTAAATCAGTGGAAATATTCCCCCTGCTGTTAGCAATAGAAATCATAATAGGAAGTTTTAGATTCATAGAAGGGGATTCCTCCTCCAAAAAAATGTAATAATGTTTCAGCAGACTACTGATTTAAAATAACATCTAAGTTCTTGTGACTTTAGAAATATTATAAGGCAATGATAACTCAACATATTTGGCACCTTATGTGCACTTTATGCTTTACTGAACGTTACCCATAGGTATAGTATTGAGAACACAAGGAGTTTGATTTAAAAAAAAATTTTTTTACAGCATCACTTGTTTTAAGTCATTCTCTACTCACGTTTTGGAGGAATACATCTTGATAAAGATTTTCCTTTGATTTGTCCTTTTTAATGTCTCTCTGTCTCTCTCTTCCCCCCCCCATGTTATTTTATATGACCTAAAAGCAGCTATGTGCTGCCATCTGCTGGATTTATAGAATTGCAACATTTCAACTACTATGTGGAATATATTTTATGGGTTGATGGGCACGATGGATAATGAAGCAAAAGAATGATTCAACAAATCAATATTTATTATGGTTTATGATCAATTAATCTTTAAAAAATCAAAATTGAAAAAAAGATTTGCCTACAAAGTTATAACATTGATTTTTTTCCTTAATTTATATTGGAAAAAGTAATATAATAAAAATTTATATTGGAAAAAATAAATATATAAAAGAGAGAGTGTGTGTTTGTTTAAGACTCAGATATTGCTTTGAGGCTAATATTCAAAAACCATTATATAAACAAAAAAGGGAGAAGCATTCCTTAAGCCCTGATAAAGTAAATAGCTTTAGGAAGAAATTCACCTGTTCCTTGATTTTGTTGGTATAAATGAGATAAAATATAATTAGACTTTCTGTGACCATAGAATATCTAAATTAAGTATAATTACAGTTTTTCTTTGGAGTCAATTTCCTGATCTGGTCTCCCTCAGAAGGCTGACAAACTAGTTTTGTAATCAGTATTGCTTAATCAATATTAGTTGCTTTGAAAACAGCAACACATAAAATTAGATATAATTTACACATTCAATCTTTGTAGTTAGATCTAGTTCAGTCATAAAACTATAGAACCTGTTCTTTAGGCAGAATTTTGGGCAAAATTCTATATATTTTGGACTTTCTGCAGTGTCATTTGGCTTGTTTTTATACATGGTGTCAATCTCCAGCTAAGATGAGGGGAGGTGTGAAAAGAGGCCTGAGTTTAGAATCCTTGCACCGCAAGATGTGATGTAGATATTACTCTTCCAGAATCTGTTAAGGCTCTGTTCCCAAGTTAATCTGGCAAGGTTCCTATAAATAGGCCTGCAACAAATAAAGTAACTTTGATCAGCTCATAGTTTCATTCCAGTTCCTTGTGCCTCAAATATTGCACTAAACTATTGTGTTATCATAGTTATAGATCTTAGCAATTGCTGTGTAATTCCTAGACTAGTGTAATCAATAGAATGTATGCTACCTAAGAAGAGATTGAACAACTATTTGTCAGCCTATTTCTAAATAGTTCTAGTTTAATACATGCTTAGTATCCTAGGTTGCCTAACCAGTGTTCCTATCAAATTACACAATATGATTTATGATCTTTTCTCCCTCCTCTCAGGTCTGTGAATATCCAGATGGTACAAAATCCTTGAAGCTAGGAGATTTTGGATTAGCCACTGTAGTTGAAGGACCTCTTTATACAGTCTGTGGCACACCAACCTATGTGGCTCCAGAAATCATTGCAGAAACAGGGTGAAAATTCATTTTAAAATAGAGTTCTGGTGTTCTAAGTCCACAAATAATATTAATGCTATTTTTAAAAAAAACTAAATGTGATCTGTTCCTAGCTGTCTAAACAGGTATTGTTAATATTTTTAATTTATTCTAAGAACTTGTCTAAAAGCCTGTTGCAAAATGCAGTTTATCAAATTAGAGGTTTGTTAGGTATAATCTTAAATTTGTAGCTTACTTACTGAACATAACTTTTTCAGTTTCTGATAGATACAAGTAGAAAGAAGTGCAAAATGGATCAATTATATATAGCATGACTCAGACTATACCCTTCCTTCAATATTAAATATTTATTTTAGTAAAGGCATGTATGCTAAAAAGTAAAAAGTGTTCAGTTGAAACCCTGATCCTAAGCTTTAAACTTTAATTTAAAAATATGAAGTCATTCAAAACTCTTTCCTTAATATGGTCAAAATACCTAATTGGTTTCAGTAGTTTCAAATAAGCAGCATAGTTCAAAGAACTACAAAAACGAAGTGGCATATTTAGAAATTTCATTGAATTTGAAAAGCTTAAAACACAAAACTCAAAATAACTGTTGGGGGATATGTGTGTGTGTGTGTGTGTGTAGCGCAATTGAATACCATTTGGAAACTGAACAAGTAAAACTGCATAATGAAATGGCTACAAAATGTAAACAAGATATGCAGCAATAGGAATATCAATGGAAGGAAAACAAGTAAGGTTATGTAAATATTAGAGATACTTAGGGAAAATATATATTATATGTATGTATATATGTATATGTGTTTGTGTGTGTGTTTGCATTGAAAATTGCATTCAATTGCTTATTAGATTGGCAAATTAAGTTTTGAATTATGCACCAATATTAAATGGTGACATCTTAAAAATACTGATACTACATTCAATATATTTTTGTGTGCACTATGTAATATATTTAAATTTCAACTTTCCCAAACTTTTTTTGTAGCTATGGCTTAAAAGTGGACATTTGGGCCGCAGGTGTCATTACATACATTCTCTTATGTGGGTTTCCACCATTTCGTAGGTATGTTGAATCAATAATGCATGAAAAGGGTTGCATTTGCCATTTACCCATAGGCTCTGATTTTAATTGATAAATATCCTATTTAAGGAGATGTCCTAACACTCATCTGGTTTTCCAAAATTTGGGGTAACTGGTGATTTTAGTTTATCTCCTATAATGAAAAAGTGACATTAGTAAAAGAAGGAATATGTAAAATTACATTTTAAGCAGACTTTATTTTCCTTTAGATAGGTACAACTTATATTCAATAGACAGTTTTAATTTTGAAGTTGTCATAGATAAAGATGGTTAATTCCTTATATTTTGCTATTTTATATACTTGTCATTGTATCAGAAATCCAATATTCCACTATCTGAGAAATATCTGGAGGTAATATTAGAGATATTATTAAAGCTTCCTTAAGTAAATAATTTACAAAAAAAACAATAGCAATTGTATTTATTCTCAAACTAAATTGAGCTCATATAAATATTGGAATTAGGACATAGTATTGCATGTCGTTAATCTTGTAATTTTGCTTTTATAATGAACAATATAATGACCGTCGTAATAATCTTTTTCCTGCTTGGTTTTGATCCGCAGTGAGAACAACATTCAAGAGGATCTTTTTGATCAGATCTTAATTGGAAAGCTGGAATTTCCTTCTCCATATTGGGATAACATCACTGACTCTGCTAAGGTACCAAGAGGCATTGAAAGTGTGAGAGTTGAAAGTATGAAAACATTTCTGATAAGCCAAATTGGCCTATCTCTACCATAATTAAAATCCTTTCCTTACTTAGGAACTGTAAAACTCAAGCCCTTATGTAGAAACATACACTCTAACCATATAATTACTGTATATGTTGTCCTGATTTGTTCTGAGTGACCTACTATAAGAGCCATGGTGGCACAATGGTTAGAGTGCAATACTGCAGGCTACTTCTGCTGATTGCCAGCTGCCTGCAATTTGGCAGTTCAAATCTCACCAGGCTCAAGATTGACTCAGCCTTCCATCTTTCCGAGGTTGGTAAAATGAGGACCCAGATTGTTGGGGGCAATATGCTGACTCTGTAAACCACTTAGAGAGGGCTGTAAAGCACTGTAAAGTGGTATATAAGTCTAAGTGCTATTGCTATTGTTATATTGTCCTCATTCGTCACATTGGGGATATTTTGAACATTATTTATTCATTCATTCATTCTTTTGTTTGATTTATATCGCTACACTTTGAACACATATGAATTTTGGATATATGGATTAAAAGATGAAAACCACAATATTCGACCCATGCACCAGGAATAAAATAATAACCACACTCACAAAAAAAAAATATTCACATTCACAAAAACAAAATACCGACGACTGCGGATCTCCTCTCCTAACCTAAGCACCTAAGTACAATCTGTTCCAAGGTCAAAATTGTCCTGTCTTATCAGCTAAAAGACCCAAACAACCATGTACCAAAACCCCAAGTGGGGTCTATCTGGTACTGAAGGAGGACTGTTCAGATGCTGATTAGCTCTGAATATGGTATGTATTATCTACCCACTCCCAAAACATCTCAAGAGTCAAACAACTACCAAGTTTCCTTGAAAATTGGACCTATCCTGAAAATAAGCCCTACCTTGATTTTTGCATGTGCACCCAATATAAACCCTGCTCCCCCAAAATAAGCCCTAGATAAAACCCCACCCACCCACTAGTTTTTCAGCTGCAGAGTCCTTTCCTGAAGGCCTCTGATGGTGAAAAGGATACAAGACAAGACATATACTGCATAACCCCAAAATGTTATTGTTAGGCCATGATGGTGGCAATGTAAACAGTGAGTGAGAAATGAACTAAGAAAACATAAAGTAGCTCACAGTTTCTAACATTCATGTACATTAGTTGCATTTATAAATACTTTACTGTTCTGAGTAATGCATTAATGTAACAATTTTACAAATAACCTTTATTTTTTTAAGAATGTATTTTTAAATACCGTATTTTTCGGAGTATAAGACACACCAGAGTATAAGACGCACCAAGATTTGAAGAGGCAAATTAAAAAAAAAGTTTTTGCACTCTGCAGACCTCCCAAAAATGGTCCATTTTTTTGTGAAAACAGGCCTGGTTTTTTTAAAAAAGGGGGGGCATGAATAGCCTGACAACTCTGTAGTTTCCTCGATCCTCCTTTTTTCCCTCTTTATGGTGACATTTGCTCTTTCCCTTTAGAATAGGTTATAGTCTTGCAGTGTATCCGTGATGCCTGTCAGATTCTATTTACTCTATTGACTCTAGTTTCCTATTATTTCTCTGTGCATTGGTGTAGTAACATCTAAGAATTTGCATGGCATCTCATAGATAGTGCTATGTCTTCCTGCAAAATTCTTTGAGTTATCATCCTAGCCTCATGTTTCTTCCTTTGTGTGTTGCTATATGTGTTGCTATAATAACCCAAGTCCTTAGCAGCTTATTCAGCTTTGGGGGTTTGCTACTCCTTTGTTTAACACAAAGTGCATTGTGCTGAATCTTTTCTTCATCTTTTTGTTGTTCCTCAGGAATTAATTAGTCTGATGTTACAAGTAAATGTGGAAGAACGATATACAGCTGCTCAGATATTAAACCATCCTTGGGTATCAGTGAGTAAAATACTTTATTATATTACACATTTAAACAAAAATTTAAAAGCTCAACTAATATTAACACTTGAAATAGATTAGGTTATGCCTCTATAAGCAACCTACAGCCACTCTTCATTTAGCAATAAATTTACTTAGCCACCATTTGTAAATATAATGGTAATAAAAATCATTTTCTGATAGATACATGTATTTAGAGCCAAACGTGATGCATTCACAATAAAGAACATTCATTGTGAAACTGCTTAAGGTCTGATAAGTTTTAGGCAGCATTGTAGCCTGCCAAAGAATTCTAATATACTAATTAAGGTCACAGAGCTGAGCTTGTTAACCTGTAGTTAGCTCTTTTTAGGAACCTGCTTTTTTCAGAAAAATAATCTCTTCAGGAAGAGATTGTTTAAGCAATGTCTGCCCTGCGAGAGGGGGAAAAAAAGAAAAAATGGGTGAGGCACAGGACAGAACTTTATAGGTAGGAAAGTTTATCTGAAAAAGATGGCAGCAACTACTGATCTTTGCAGCATATCTCTCGCTCTCCCTCTCCTGCCTTTGTCTCTCTTTCAGGTGTTTCATGTAGCAATCATTTCACTTAATAACAAAGTCATTGGAGCAGAATGTGCTTATACTGATCTGGCTATTTTTTAATGATTCAACAACTCTCCCTTGCATTTAATATATGCTAATTATAGAAGAGGTAGACTTGTTGGGTGCACTTCCTTAAAAAAACTTAAAAAGACATTGCTCTTGAAAGTATGAAAAGAATTAATGGCAAATGTAAGCTTTTAGTTCAAAAGAGAGTGGTGAGGAGCTCAGTAGGTGGTCAGTAGTATTCTCCTGAATATGACTAGGTGAAAAGAAAGAAAAAGAGATTCAGATAAAAGTTTCCAAAATGGGTCTCTTTTTATCGCGTGTCTGTTCATTTATCGTGGATTCTTCATTTGGATGTTTGTCTCTATGCTAATTTTTGTATCATTCCAATGCTTCTTTGTTGAATAACAGTGCGCTCCTTTTCTTTAAAAAGGATGATGCCTCTCAAGAAAATAATATGCAAGCTGAAGTAACAGGTAAATTAAAGCAGCACTTTAACAATACACTTCCCAAGCAGAATAATCAAAACGCAGGAGTGTCTATTATCATGGTAAGCAAGTGCATCATTTCTACCAATTATTTTACAAATTTGATATTTCCAACTTTTTCCAGAAGAGATACAGCTTTAGTTGTTTTTCATTACAAAGTAATAATGCATATTTTATGGCTGTGTCAATGTCTCTCTGTGCAATTGATGCATTTTTAAGAAAATTTAAGCATTTGACAAAACTGTTCGGTTTGAGATGTTCTGTTTAAAAATTGTGCAATTAAGCCAAAGTAAAGAGTGCTACTCAAAGCACATGATTTACCATAATTCAGCCTAATCAGCTGTCCTTTAATTCTTACATTTGCACTGGGAAAATTTTATCTCATGAAATATATCCTATTGGCAATAAAGTTCTTAAAGATGCTATTTATGTTAGCAGTCAGTTTTTATTTGCACCAAATCATTGAAATGCAGCACCAATAGGTATTTCCAGGACTGCTAGACATACTGACCAAATTTAGGTTGAAGGGGGATGGAGACAAAAATGTTAATTTTTTATCACTTCTTGTTTAATTTTTCCTAACATGGACCAGCTTTAAAAGCAATGTTTTATTTTAGGATGAAATAGATTAATTTGAGGAGCAAAGAAAAATAATACAGGCTGATTGTTTTGCTTGCATTTTATTTGACAGTTTGACTTGACAGTCTGAGAGACTTCAAAACTCAATGTTTTGTATTTTTGAGACTTTGGATAATCCCGAAGCAAAACCTGGTATAAAATCCATTATTAAATAGAGTTATTTTAAAATGCTAACTCACAGCTGCTTTGCAAATTTGCACTTTAAGCTTGTTTCTAGTCATAAATATAATTCAGCTTCTGGCTTCTTTTTGATGTGAAGTTCTGGTTGTTTTGTTTTGTTTTCAAATTTCTAGCCTTCTGGCTTTGCTTCTAGGCAATGAAGCAAATTTGTAATTGTAACTTCCATTTATCCTTCCTTATCTTCTCCCTGGTGGTAAAAGCTATTATTCCAGGAACTAAATTATAGTATGTAAAATTGCGTTCTGAGCCAAAGTCCATTAAGCAATTTGAAACTTGCTTGAAGAATCTGAATGCAGGTAGTCCTTGATTTACAATCATAATTAAGCCCAGTTGTTAAATTAGTCATTGTGTGGCGTGCCCAATTTTATGACCTTTTTTTGCAGTTAAGAGAATGCCATGGTTGTTTAGTGAATCCATTTTCTCCATTAGGCACTTTTGCTGGAAACTGGAAGTAAATGCTGGTTTCCAGCATAAAATGTTGTAGTCCTGTGGTTGACTGAAGTTGCAAATGGTCACAATTGCAGACCAATTGCTAAACACCCCAATCTGGGTCACAAGTAGAGATGGGGAGATCTGCCATAACAGTTGCTAAGCGACAAGCAATAAGTCGAGAACTAACTGTAGTTTTAACTGAAGAAAGAAACACAGGGTCTCTCAGCTTGAGGGTCACTCCATACATAGCTAAAGGTGGCTGGGAGTAGAACCCATTTTTGGAAGGATTTTGTTCAGGGTGAAATGAATGCCTTAAGGATCTACTTAACAACATCAAAAGCCCGTAGAATTTTGCCCTCATCTGATTGATCATAAAAATAAATGGTGGTAGACTTTTTTGGCCTTCAGTCCACTCTTTTAAACCCTAAAATCAGTGATATTTTTTAAAAAATACATTTGGAGAACTAAAAAAACAGAGCAATTATATCAAGATAAGTTGAAAAAGTTGCAGGTTGAATTATATTACTTGGTGTAGGTAAGCCGAATTGCTTTCTCCATTTCTCATAAGAAGAATATTTGTGTTCATTTTCCACCCAGAGGTGGTTTGCTCCCGGTTCAGCCTGGATCGGGCGAATGGGTAGTATTGGCGGCAGAAGGCTCTGCCCACCACCTGGACACTTCTGTGCATGCACAGAAGCGTCACGCACACAAACTGGTAGGGAAAAAATTAGAAACCCACTACTGATGTAATCAGAAGTGGTGGGAGAATACAAGAGTGCCATGTGTGACTTTTCAGATTTATATACAAAAATGCTGGCAGATTGTCATGGTATTTTAATCTTCTGCTAAGAATAGTAATTTCTGTGTAGAATATGTGTGTAAAAACAATAAGATATGGTAGAATCCAAGGAAGATATCTAAGGAATTATTTTATCAACCACAGAAAAAAAATAAAATGAAATTTATTTAGCCTAAGAGTACACCACATACAAAATAATAAAAACAAAGTATCTCAATTTATCAAGTGAATACAGCTACATTTACAGCCATTCACATGATTGTCTTGAATAAAATTCATTTTCATTTCTTTTCGGCAAAACATTGTGCTCAAAAACCATTATTTAATCAAAGCAGAAAAAACACATTTTTAGAATGGCTTGCAATTTTTCTTCTTTTGATTCTTATAAAGATCACATAAGGAAGATTTCAGTGCTGCTTTTTGAATATTGAAATGATTTATTTACATTTATAAATGTTGCAATGCTATTGGTCCTGCTTCCAGTAAGTCTAGTGTCTGTCCGTTGCTTCCTTCTTTTGCTTCTACTCCCAATGCCTGCGCTGCTTTCCTCTGAATAGGTCCAAGGCAATGGTATGTACTAATTACAGTGCTTCTTTGCCACAATTAAAAAAAAAAAAATTCTTGGTTTGAAAGAAAAGGAGAAGTAACCTTGTAACAATCTTGGACCAAAAATTTTGTCAAGTGATGCAGTACAATCATACAACAAGCTTTCATTGCATTGATATATTTGTATCATTCAACCATTTCAATATTGCTGCATGATGTTTTCTATTTTTGTAGATTTGAAAAGCAAAAAAAAAAAAAACCTTGGGCTTTCCCTCTTTTTCTTTTTTTCTCCTCCTCCTCCTCCTCCTCCAAAATAGCACAGGTACAGTTCTGAAATTGCTTGAGGGCTTTTCCTTGGCTAATTTATGATAATCACTTTCAATTAGAATGATCATCATATTCTCATTTTATTTATGTAATCATATTCCTAAAGCAACCAGCGACTTGGCCACAAGCTCAAAACAATTGATAAGACTATTCCCGCCTTTGGTCTGCAATCTTCTCAATCATGGGCCCCAATCATCATTTTTTTACACAACATCTTTGGTGCCAATTTTAAATTAAAAAAGAGTAATACCTTTATGTTTAGATATTGTTTATGAGTTAACTCACAAAATATTTTATTTTTAATATTTTTATAAAAAATATAAAGATTAGTGAGAATGTTGTGGTGCTGCATTGCTTAGCTTAATGTATGTTACCTGAGCAGCGTTTGAATTTTTTACATTTTCCACATTGTGGTTCTGGAACTGCTCATACAAAAAGTGTACCATGAAAAAAATATTCTAAATATGTAATTATGACCAGTCAAATGCTCTTTTTGTCCATCTGAAATAAAGCCTAAAATCTTATATCTGCCAATGAAAGTCATTATTACTAGTGAACCATTATGGTAAAATGTCTTCTTCAGTTAACTTTTTGTAAAAGCTTAGTTTAGTTTATTGCCATGTGCTTGCTTGAGTCACATGCTCACTTAATGTTAAAAAAACAAATTTATATTAGTTTATAATTCAAGTTATAAAACTAGTTACAGTCCATTCTTATATTTTTATTTTTCAAAAGCTATCAAGCACAGTTCAGACACAATTGAGAAACAAAAATCAAGAGTAATAACATGAGCAAGTTATATTATTTGAAGGACCTATAATGGGGTTGTTTAAATTTTATACCTTTCACTTCCGCATAATAAAGAAGGGAGAGTCATATTTTTCTATATATTCATTTTTGCTTCTTCCAAAAAGCACCCATTACTTCCATACTGGATACTCCCCATTATCTTCCTTATCACTTGCACATTCAACTTTTCCCCATTTGCAACAAAGATTCTATCAAAACAACACAAATTCATAAATCTTTACCATTAATTTATATCTTATAAATTGTGTGGTCCATTTTTTCCCTGTCAAATACAATTTACATTGGACTTTGGTACATTGGCTGCATACACTATATGGCATTATTATGGCTTATGTAACATTTCCAGTAAACCATTCAAGTTCTTAACCAACATCATGGGACCATTTTTTTTAAAAAGTGCATGCATATTACCTTCCCAACCAACAAATCTCAATATTACCATCATAGTTCTTTTGTCAGTGTCTATCTGAGCCCTGATGGCGTACTGGTATTGCAGGCCAATTCTGCCCACAGCCTGGAGTTCAGTCCTGACCGGCTCAAGGTTGACTTAACCTTTGATAAAATAAGGATCGTTGGGAGTAATATGCTGAGATTATAAACTGCTCAGAGATGCTGTAAAAATACTATGAAGCGGTATATAAGTCTAAGTGCTATTGCTATCATTTGTCTGCTAAAATACAGAGCCATTCTGTAAATGTTCCATTTATTCTCATCCATGCTATATTCCATCACATCCACATTCACCAGCCACACCTCAACAGTATTTGCTTAAAATATTCCATAATCCAAGCCTATTCACTTCTATTGTACAGTTGCCTGAAATCAACCATTGTATGTACAATATACTTTCTTTCTTTCTTACATCTATAGATTGATAATGATTTTCTGAAGGACAAAATACCTGGTCTATACATATTGTGTCTGGTGGAAAGAGGCACTGCATTCACCCATTGAATGTTTAATCCTGTTTAATCCTTTTCACTCGTTTCCAAAGTAGTTTTTTCTTTCTTTTGAAATTGTTCTGATTTTTAGGTTATTACTCTAACCACAATCTTTTATTTCTTTCTGTATATACACATTGCATGACACAATCATCATGACAGTGAAATTTCATTTTTTCAGCAATTATTCTCTTATATGTATTTGCTTTTCATCCTTTTGCATCCTCTTGCATGTCATTTTTTCACCAAGTAACTTTTTTCATGTTCCTATTGCCTTATTGTACACTTTTCAGTAATACTCCTAATTCTTGCACTGTTGAAAGCAATATCCATGTCCCCTGTCAATTCTCGATTCATTCTGTGGAAATTCACATAACTTGTGCCCATGAAAGTAGCAAATAATGGTGTGTTCTACATCCTGAGTTTCTCATCTGGGGTATATCCTTCATTGATTCTCAGTCTTTCCTCATAATCACATTAAGCATGCTTTTGAATTTATATTCATTCATCTGCCACAAGGATAGACATACAAGTGAATTGTTTTTGAAACAAACAGATCATTTAATAAATATGTACTCCGTCTGAATTTGCATTTATTCTTGGATATTGAAATAGCCAAGTCACTCTTTATTTTATAGTTCATGTCACCAGAGGGTTTGTTTTAGTTCCACAAATGTATCTCTTTTTTTCATTTATTTGTTTTATGGATAAATCTTCCATTTAACAATCTTCTATTCTAAGTAACAATCTTCTAAGTACCTGTCTCTTTAGGTTCACCTTGACATATAGTGACTCTATGGCCAAATCCATGGCTTTTGGGGAGATTCATTCATATCATATATTTATTTATTTATTCATTCATTCATTCATTCATTCAATTTCTGAAGCTACCCAACTCAATCACATGACTCCAGGTGGTTTACAAGTCTAAAATTATGAAACAATTAAAATAATTTTAAAAAATGCTTAATAATTTAAAAAAACACCTACAAAATAAATTAGTAGAAACAGTAATCATGATAGTTAGCCAAATAACAAGACCTTTCACACATTCCAAGCCCCCAGGCCCAGATACATAGCCAAATTTTTAAAGCTTTTTGAGAAGTTTGGACCATTCTAATCTCTGAGAGGAGAATATTCCATAAGGAAGAGCCTGCAGCAGAAGATTAGCCTGTTTCCGCTAATCATCATTCTTTGGCTGATGGGATCTGCAGTATGCCCAATCTGGGCATGCAGTTCTTCTTACTAAAGCTGTCCATATGAGAAACCACTTTCCAAACAATCCACAACCTCACACCTTTGAAAAAGATCTTAGAAGTTACTTTTCCTTTTCTTCAGACTTTGCATGTATCATTTTTTAAAATACAATTATATGTATGTATAACCTTTGTCAGTGATATGATTTACCTTTTTCTTTAAAAAATTATATTTTAGAACACAGCTCTAGATAAAGAAAATCAGATATTTTGCAACAAGCGCTGTCAAATCCCAGATCAAATCCCAGCTGATGTGAAATAAATCACCAAGATAATTCCTGCTTCACAGCCTTCTACAACTGATCACAAGTTGACTTCTCCTGCTGCTTCTCAGTTGCTCAGACTCTCTTCCTACCTTGAATCAGCATGTCATGAGCCTGCAAGATTAATTTTAAGAAAAGTTCTAATGAAATCCACAGCTAGGTCAGCTACTGTTTTCTTAAACTTGCTACTTTATTTTTTTCATGTCTAAAAAGGATGCAGGTTGTATGTACAGTAGATTTTAGTACTCTACCTATTACATTTGGGAATTCTTATGTCTTTAAATGAATTTGTGTTCAGTATAATTTCAATCATGCAAATGAATTTATCTTCTCATACTTGGATATACAAACTTTAAATAGGTATACCTATTAAGGAGCCTTGCCCAATAAAGTCTAGATTTTCTAAAAGAAATGCTAGACAAAAAAAGGAGTGGAACTCATTTCTTGAATTTAAAAATGCAGGTCTAAAATCTTGAAGCAAGATTATTCCCAGTGGCAATTTGTACAATATTAAAAGGCAAGTTGTGGAGATTTGAATAATGGTGTGAATGGATAGCACACTTATCTTTGACATTAAACTTTTTGATTAAGTACCATCAAGTTAGTGTTGACTCTTAAGTGATCACATAGATAAGAAACATAAATTTAAACTGTGGAATTTAATATAGAATAATTCAATCATTGACAATCATTTTGCAACCAACCCCATTTATGAATGAGTGTGTTTTGAAGATTGCAGTTAGTAAAGATTTCTCTGCACAGGTTGTTTCCTGCTTCTCCTTTTCTGTCATGAATGACCAGGGTTTTTTTTTTTCTTGGAACAGAAAGCTTGCTGCATGGTGCATTGTCTAAAAAAAGAGCAGTATATTTATAGCAAGCTAATGTAATAAATGAACTACTAGTCACCAACACAGAATACTGTCAGCATTGTATTTTTTTAATTAGCCCACTTTTAAAGAAAGTCATCAAATATAATGCTAAATGTGCAGTGAAGGGTAAATGGAGTTATATATTAATGCTTGTTTCAATATTGTATGTTCTCTGCTTGTTTTATTTTTTCTTTCTAACAATTTTAAATCATTTTCTATTAGCTCTTTACATTAGAACTAAGAACTGCAATAAACATTTTTCTTCAAAAGAGTAAGTAGTAATTCTTTTGAGAACTTATAAAGCAAATCCAGGATATGTAATTATCTTGATTTCCTTCTATTCTGAGTACACATTATGTTCTCAAATTTGATAACATAATTTTATTTAATAGGATCAGGCTGTTTTCTTTTGTTTTTATGTTTCAGGTGTATATTATTACAATAGAAAACATTCTGAGTATAGCTATATAATTGTGTCATTCAGTTATTTCCAGATATTATTTGGTTTTACACTTGACTGTCTTCACCTTAACATTTGCTTATATGTTTAAATCAGAATGCCTGCTAAGAGATTTTATTTTTTTTAGGTATGATAGCATACTTAGTATAGTCTTAATTTTGCTTTGGCCACTTTTAGTGCAAATTAAAAGATATTAGTCCCCATCCCTGATGTAACTCTTGTATTAAAATTGACCCACAAAATTACCAGAAAGTAGCACACATTAAGCAAGTCTAATGTGAAAATAATTGTTAAGCATAATTTTAAAAAAAATCTGGACATTTCTTTCTGCAGTATTTCAGGTGTTCTGTTTGCTTCTGTAAATATTAAGCATACTCTTTTAAAACTTTCTATAAAGATTTATGCAGAGCTACACAAAAGTTATTAAAAGAAAAAACCCAAGCAATATATATTTCAAATATTTCAGGTCCAAATATTTAAATATTACATTTTAAAAGAAACAATTTTTGCATCTCCATGAATCTCATATGAAGTTGCCCTCTAAGCTTCCAAGTTTGAAGTATTAGTCATATAATTATTTCTTCCATTATTAAATACATATAATATTTTAAGAGATGTATACTTGCTGATGCTATATTGCAGCAAGTGTAATGGATCCGAAATTACTTTCCCAAATTATGTTTTCTGAAATTTCCATGTTATCCCCTTCCTTTTTTCTGCCTCCTCCTCCCTTCTTATTTTACCCAGCTAGATTATTTATTCAGATCAGTATTGTTTCTGCCTACTAATACTGGCTCTTGTTCTTACCTGTAATAATGAAAAAAGAACTACCTCTTTTATATTATTGATTTCAACAGCCCCTATGAAATCAGTAATACTCAACATTATTGATTTCAAACTGTGGGAAATAGGGAACAATTTCAATGTTGGATTGTGGCAATGTTCCCACCAACTCTGTGTATTACCTTAGTCAAATTTAACTTCAGTCTTCAGTCTAATCAATTCAGACTGCAATACTGAAACTTCAGACTTAAATACTCAATTTTCAGTCAACATAAACAAAATCAGGACCATATTGTGCCTGTGCTTCAGGAGCTTAATTTTGAATAGTCTGAGATTAATCAGTCAACTGTACACACATATGAATGGCTCTAGATCAGCATAATTTAATGCCTATAATTTCTTTAATAAAAGATAAAAGATTTATACGATCCGAGGAGAAACCAGATTAATGCCTATGATTTCTAGCTTTTAATTTATTTCTAGCATCATACTCAATGTTTAATATGTAGTGACAAATTCAGCTTTAATTTAGTTTTTTCCCTCCGTCGTAAGGGTTCCAATTGGTGGTCCATATCCAGTATACTTTAAAACCAATGTTCAAATAGTTATACCTCTTTCCCCATTCTACTAGGGCTATAAATATTTATATTATAATTTCTTTACATAAAAATGATTTTAAAAAAATTTCATCAGCTCACTGGCCATGTGGCCAACTATTAAAGATGATGAAATGTTCCTGGTGAAAAACCACCCAGCATCTCATGCATTGGCAATTCTTTTCTGATATAATTAAATGGGGGGAAAAAACCATTATTGGGTTTCTAGTCTTTCTCTGCAAATATATTTTGGCATCCGAAAGATTGCAGTGGCACAAGAAATTGCCCAATAAAACTCTCCCGCCTCAAATCAAAAGCACATCCCGTTCAAGAAACAAACAAAAGCAAAACAAGGACGTCTGTTCTAAGCACAAGGAAAACCAAAGAACAGACACACTGCATCAAGCCCTTCATGAAACACATATAGCATTTGTCACTCCTTAGGGAAGGCCTTTCATTAGCAGCTGTAGTTAGACAGTTGACTGGACTTTTAGTAGAATGCATAGAAGAATTGGGGCTTGAATCTTCTTCCTGTCCTATCAAATCTAAACAGTGCCTTGGTTTCACACGGAGCACAAAAAGTAATGAAGAACAATGTAAAGTTCGACACGTGTCTGCAGCTATTAAAATGTCAGTTTGACTTCAAAATGAGAAGGAAGGAGGCGTTTAGGAGCAAGAGTTACTTTTTGTTCTTGATTTTGGTGATTAATCTTTAGACATTTCCTATTTCAGTGGAAGACAGTGCTTTTTAAAAGAATATAACATTGTAGTGCAACTGTGCTCAGGGTTTTTAAACTGTCATGTCTCTCAATATAAGCATAGCCAGTTTTCTGGTTTGGGCAACTATTAGCTGAGTATAATCAATAAAATCTTTGATGGCTTGGGAGAGGAAAGTATGACTACCTTTGCAAAGTTCAAGGCCACACCCATCATCCATTACACACATAGGAGCTAAATTTGTAGATGGTGTTAGGTCTGTGCTAACAGAAGTGTAGCAATAAATAAACATTTGGCATTTGCTGTGTTCTCTGAAAATGTTTGGTACATGTAGCAGTAACTATAACCAAAATTTCCTATTTAAAAGACAAGATTTACAATCATTTTGTTTTCAAAGTTCTGCATTGTTTCTTATTAGCAAGTTATGTTCCTGTTGTAATAAATGAAACATTAAAATACAAATGCCTTTTTTATTTAATATCGTTTCAAACTGAGTTTTCCCCTTTCTGATGCTCATATAAAGAAGGGCTATTTGAATATTAGGAAAAAAGCATACAAATTGCTTCAAATAATTAGTTGAAGAAATTATATATCGATAAAGACAGAGAAATGTAAATTTCAAATCTTAAACGACAACTTATCAACTTATCAAGAAATATTTTTTTGCAGTACATACTAAAAACAATACTTTTCACATATATAATTACAGAATTTTGCACAGCAATCATATATTAAGTAGAATTTATGCAACACCAAAATAACATTGTTCATAATAAATTTTATTTAGTTTCCCAAGAGCTTGAAGAAAGATTGTCAGCATGATTGAATCAGATTTGATGGGAACATGTCTTGATTTTAAAATCAATATAAGGCTTGTGCACTACAGTTTTCTAGTTGTTTTTGTAGGCACACAATAGCTTTTTCCATTTTAGGTGCCGAAGGAAAATAGCAGATATTCAGCACAAGTGAGGGTTTTTTGGATCCACACATGGTTTCAAAAAGTACAGAAGATAATAGAATACTTCCAAAATCCTCAAAATAGACCTTAATTTTGAAGAACAGTGGGCCTGATGCTTGATGCTTGATGTATAAATTCTGCTTATGATTATTTCTCTCTTAACCATACAATAAAATAACAAATTAATAATTTAAAAGGTATACTAATCACCTAGATCTAGAATCACACTTGATCATTACACAGATGTGAAAACAAAATTACATAATTTAAATATTCTTGATTTTCAGAAAATTCAGTGCTTCAAGTTCGCTATCACTGTAAAAGTACAAGACAAAAGGGAAGGGAGGGATAAGCACAGTTTAAAATGTCAGTATTATAACTGCTGGTATTATAACCAACTTCCTTTGTTATAGCAATTTCCATCATTAAAATCAAATATTCCATAAGATTATAAAGATTTACATGAGAAACATGTTTCATAATATAGCTAATACAAGAATTATAGCCACCCTATTACAGTCTCCCCCACCCCCAGTATAATGATCAAAATAGATTTACTATGACTATAAAATATAGATTTTCTTTATAAGCTACAGAACCCCAACAATCATCTTCTGTTTTCCCCCATCCCAAAAAGTCAAGCAAAGTCTACAAAAATAGCAATTAACTTCAAAAAATAGCATCTCCCAGCAAATTTAAGTTACATTCAGATATATTAACTATTTATAAGATCTAGATTATGACAAGATACTAAAAAGAGATGTGTATGTTTCAAGTCTCCATATGAGAAGAGGTGCACGGCCACATCAGTTTAATTCATATTTCAGTATCTGGTTTGGTATTCATGATGCCACCTGTTGAAATCATTGTAGAAAACCACTATGCTGCCAGAAGCCATGCCTGTCATTATACACCTGTGAAGGAAAATATGTAGAAAAAAAAACAAGATCATTTTGCTGAAGTAGCACTTAACTATACATAGCTTCTTTATGAACATGAAGTTAAACGCAACTAAAGTTGTGTTTGAAAATTCAATAGTTTTAAGACCTAATGTTTCTTCTCATTCCATTAGCAACATATTTTTTACTGCAAAAAAAGTTTCCCAAGTTTGGAACTAATTTATACGTCTCATCCAAAACTAGTGTCTTTGGAAATGTTCAATTACATCTAGCAAATCCTGTTGAGAAGCAACAAATGGGATTTAATACAGCACAGAATCCTGTTATTCTGAAATCTTTCCATCGATCCCCACCCCCCAATTTTGGCTATTTTGAAGTAGGAATTTGTTCACTTTCAACAGAACCAGTGGATGGGAATCACTATAAAATAAATATGTTGCTTTTAATCATTGATTTGGGCATGCTAACTGAAAAAAAATCTTATATGAAGTGTATGATTTTCAGTAAATTCAGTGCTTTAAATTCTGCTATCAGAACACAGGTGGGGGAAATACAGAACAAAAGGTGGGGGAAATTAACTCTCACCTTTGGTCATATGAAAGAGTCATGGATCGGATTCCAGCATCACAACCAGGATAGGCAAAAAGTTGCTTGAGATCATATACTTGCCATACCATAACAACTCCATTGTCTCCTCCTGTGAGGAGGTACTGCCCATCACGGCTCAGCTGGATTGCCTAGATCAAGACAAGTGACTTGAAATAATGAAACTATTTTCACATTAACTTTTTATTCGTCAATTGCTATTACTTAATTATCATGTCATAAGACGAGGTTACTTTTTATGAAGGTGGGATCTATAGAAAAGAGAGGTTAAATAAACACATATTTTAATCATTATTTTTGAATTTAAACATCAGTATAGTGGGAACTAATGCTATTTGGATTCTAGGATATTAATTCACTAATGAGCCATAATGAGGTTTTAAGCATCCTTTCTATAAAATGCACAATCCCAGTCTTCTGGATTCTACTGCATTTATGATACATGTTACCCTAAGAAAAAAAGGAATATATACTTTTTATGGACTGATGTTAGCTACTATTGCTAATGAACAATAGATCTGTATATAATTATGGTTTTTTGAAGATAGAGAGAATGGCAATAGCTCATGTTTTACTTCATCTATGACCAAGAGTTTGTCATGATTTCTATTTCTTATATACAAGGATTTAGAAATTCACGAAACCTTCCAATTCCAAATCAAAGCATGGTTTGAAGACCAATCCACACAGCTGTATTCTTTTATTGACCCTCAACTTTACAAGACATGCAGCATGACTGTTTTGAGCCTAAGATGGGGTCTTACAAACCTCATATCCGTGCAAATGCAATGAGACAATCATTGAGACAAAATAAGAAGTGTCTCGATGATTGTCTCATCAAAACCCTTTTGCCATATGGAACATTTTGCCATTATAACATTTCTAATCCATCTGCTTTTTTAATTAATGTATTAATTATTGTATCAACTTTTAAAATGTGCATATATCCAAATTTCATGTCACAGTTGTTACCAAATTACAAGACTGAAATATGTGCTAAGAATTTTACAACCACACCCTCCCTCCATATTTACTACACTGGGATGCCTAGCAATATAGGTGGAAGAATATTGAAAACATTGCTTGTATATAAATGACCGCAGATGGAAAAAATGGCAAAACCTAGCATGTTTTTAAAAAAATGCAAGATTGATATAGCTAACAAAGTAAGTATAATTACTTGAAAGATCATTTGTTATAACTAAAATCAATTCCTTTCTTTTCCTTGTTTCACAAATGGCTATCCTAAGGATATTTTTTAAATTGCAGTGAAGACTATGATAAATAATTATTTGCTACAGTTGTATAAAATTAAGCTGATGAAAATCTATTAACCCCACAGTTATGGTTCATTTGAGTGTTATACTGGAGGCTTTTTTATCAATGCTATATTAAAAGGTAAATTAAAGCCATTAATCTTTAACACATCTATCAGTGAACTGAGTGTATTTCTGGAATAAAAATAATGGGATTTGGACTTTATAAATAGATGTGGAAGTTCACTGATCTATCTAATCGTGAATGGAAACTGAATGGAAAGAATGTAGTTAAGCTTCAAAGGCAGACATCAGAATTTCACTTTTATATAGCATGGCCTTCAACATTTAGCCTCAACAGTTAGCAAATTAAAAAAATGGTATTTGTCAAATTGGAAAGCAGAAGGTTTAAGTGTAAGACTAATTTGTTTTAGTATAAAAAGTATTAGGAATTTTACTATTTCAGATACAAGGGGCTTCAAAACATTGTGTTCTTTCTAGTTCACACTTTACTGAAGAGTCTCAAAATGCAGATTTTTGAAAGACCATTATTTACCAAAAAAAAAAAAACAACAACCCCAAAACCTGTCAGCCTGACAATGTTGGTATAAAGCAGCAGGAGACTGTAAGATACTTGACTTTTCCAAACAGACTCAGGAAAGAAAAATAAATTGGTTCCGTTGGGTGAAATAGCATGTTGGCCTTGTTTAGGGTAGAATAACTTTAGTTCCTTGGACTGCCTGCCAACTTAGATTTAAGTTACTCATTAAGATATCTAAACACTGTAAAGCAGATCTGCTGTGATATTCTGTTAGCCAAAGTTCTACTGAGAAATGCAATATTTAAAACAAAAACAGGTGGAAAGCTTTGATTACGCTCTGAGTATATCCAGACAGCCTAAAGTTTTTTTGGTAGCATTTCTTGTACTTGTGTACAAGATAGTTAGGAGATTAAATAAAACAACTGGAAATTCAACATTCTGCAAAGCAAGTTTGCACGGATATAAGAAAGTATTCTGAAATATTTCAACAAATAAAATTTTTACTCCATATACAATATTTTATAAGTACAAACTGTGAAGCTGCAGGACTTTAGTGCCTTGGGCAGAGACATTTTGAACACAGTTGTTTTAATCTTTCAGTTACCACTTCACTTACAAAATGATAAAATACAGAAGCTCTGGGGAAAACACCATGAATTGTTTGAGACTAAAACTCATGTGGGACTGTTCAGAAAAAAATAATAGCATGGGATTGTATATACTATATACCATTGGCCTGGATAGAGAAGAATTTCCATTGCATAAAGAAATGGCCTTGCAAGTGACAACACTGTGGAAATTGTTTTTACCAAGCAAAAGATTGCAGGATATCTTATAGATTTACTGACCTAGCTGACAACATTATCACAACAGAAAGCGGCTATCAGCATTTTTACTGTAGGAAACATAAAACAAAATCACTAAGCTGAAGAATTAGGATAAGATACACACGCCTATAACATACCTGTAATATTCCAACATTCTTTTGTTAACTCCCCCAATTTAAGCAGGTACAATTTCAAAATACCTCAAATGTGTTATCTAAATTGAACAATAATAACTTCTAACAATCAACTAAAAATAGGACTCTGTGAGGCAAATAACCTCAAAATAAAGATTATTGTAGATTTATTCCCAGAAAACTAAGTAACATTGAATGTTAAAGATGGATCACTGTTGAAGGCAAAAGCTGTTCAATATTTCCCACACTCGGGGCATTCAGATTGTCACCATTTTTCTTCTCTGCATGAATCCTCTACCTGTGGGTCGGGACCCCTTTGGGGGTCGAACGACCCTTTCAGAGGAGTCACCTAAGACCATTGGAAAAGACATATTTTTGAAAAAAATACGGAAAACAAAAAATAATTTTATGGTTGGGGGTCACCACAACATGAGGAACTGTATTAAAGGGTCACGGCATTAGGAAGGTTGAGCCCCACTGCTCTAGGGGTTTCTCATGTTCTGCCACAGTTGCAATAGTGGCACTCTAGTCTGATCTCCACCCAAGAAGCTCAACAAATAATAATTCTAATGTGGATTTGTTCCATGGTAAACAAAAAGTAGCAGGAGAACACAATGGGTTACTTTTTCCAATTCCTAAGTACATCTGGAGCCACAGTTGCTATTAAGCACTTCTCTAAGTGCAATTAGGTCATTCAGGAACCAGAAATGTTTCTTGTTTGATGTTGCTCTGCCTACACAACTACCCTGTTCACTTTCTCTGTTGTTGTAAAAATTTTGACGACTCTTGTTAGCAACCAGACCAAACTGACTAAATAATACCTTGTACTATAGAGAGAATAAGATTTGTGTATGCAACCTATATCCAGTATTTTGTGAAACCAAAAGTCTATGTAAGATCAATCCATTCTCTGACAACTATCAAACAAATAATAAAAAAAATATTCTTCTGAAATGTGGATATAGTTTACTGTATATACTCGAGTATAAGCCTAGTTTTTCAGCCCACTTTTTGGGCTGAAAAAAGCCGCCTCGGTTTATACTCGAGTCAGTGAAAAATTTGCCCGAAATGGAGGAGAAAAAGGGGCGGGGCCATGCCGCTGGGTGACACTCGTGAATGGCCCAGTGCCCCTGTGAGTTTCCCCTCCCTCTGTGTCAGTTTGCCGCGCAGCGCGCACCGCACCATCCCCCCTCCTCACGTTCTAATGTAATGCAGGGCTGTCTTACGATTCCCCTTCCTCCCCCTCCTGCCGCTCTGCAACGATGTCCCACCTCCTCCTTGTTATGGCAAGCAGCCACATAGCGATGTCCCACCTCCTCTGGTACAGTGATCCAATGATAGGAATCACTGTGCCGTGTGTCATAGGAGGCGGGACATCGCTCCCGCGGCTGCACGGGACATCATCATCACAGCGGGACATCAGCATCATGAGGTGAGTGAAGTATTTCATTGAATACACCGCTAGTTTACTGTTTTTCTTTGAAATAAATATTCAAAAACATTATTGGTATCTATTTTTATTTTTGAAATTTACCGGTAGCTGCTGCATTTCCCACCCTAGGCTTATACTCGAGTCAATAACTTTTCCAGTTTTTTGTGGTAAAATTGGGTGCCTCGGCTTATATTCGGGTCGGCCTATACTCGAGTATATACGGTATGTGTAGACATTAGGCTCTTCCATAGTGATGTATATAATTTTTGGACTAAGTATGGAGCTTTGGGTACAATACACTTTAAAAGTTGCTATGAATTTCTAAAAAAAGATAGTACATTGTTGAATATACAAAATACAATAATATCATTTATTCAATTTAAATTGGATTGAATGTTTTTGCCTGTAGCCATTTTTTGGAGATTAGCCCCAATGTGCTATTCAAGCCAAGTATGGCCCACAGTCTAAAAAAAGTGGTGTGTACACATATTGTGCAAGAAAATATTACATCATTTCTATTTTGAATTATGTACATGCTAAAAAGTAACTCCCAAACTAATGTCTGTTATTACTGATGAAGATGCTACAGCTATTTCATACGTGATATTAAATCATTTATAAACTATATATGTATTCAATAATTACCAAATACAATATAGAAGAGTGAAATATATTTTAAAGGACCTAGAATTTAAAAACAAGACTTCAATATAACATACTCACCCTGATATTATCATCTGTTTCCATAGTGGAGTGGAGTTTTCCGTTCACACTGAATACACAGAAATGACCATTGTCATAGTATACAACACAGTGACCCTCTCTTGATGCTTGGATAAGTTTTGCTTTCACACAGTTTTCAGGAGCTTCTAATGTCCTCAGCAGATCCCCATTCATAGAATGTATGAGACATGATCCTTCTGATGAGGGAGGTTAAAAAATACAGCCATTAAATATTCAGCATTAACTATGATTAAATATACTAAGTTGATTTGGCTTTACTAAAACAAAAATAATTGTGATTTTAATGTTCAATTCTGAAATAGTATCTAATAGTTGTTAATATATATTGGTAGATGTACAGATGACAAACTGATGTTGTGGTACAACAGTTCTCAGAATCAATTATGAATTGCCTTATTATTAGAGCTTCTGGGAAGAACAGAATTATGTGGAGGGTAACAGGTTGCTCCTTCTGTAATTGTACCAATTCTTTGACTTTGTTTAACCAAACCTTTTGCTCCTACTGTTGTCCTTAAAAGCCATAAAAACCACATAATATTTATATTATGAAGCAAACGTGTGTGTCTGTTTATTTGAATCTATTTGTATGGTCAAATGAAACTGGGTGGCTAATAAAGTTTAAGAAATATATTGCCAGAAGGAAGGCAGAGCTATGTGGACTTGGGTCCCTCTAGGTGACAATCTCTTACCGAGGAAAGTGGACCATGCCCCTTCTGCCTAACTAAATGGGACAAATACAAACCATTGGCACACAACATAAAGCTATGCAAAGGCCCACCTGGCCACAGCTGACACTTGTTTTCTGAATAAGAGACTTGAGTACTGCAACACATCCAAATTGCGCACATTTCTGTATGCAATAGTGCAGCCCCACTAGAATCAAGGATGAAAATGATCAAAGGCAGATTAAAGTCTCTGAAAACCATAAACGAGAACTCCATCACAAACTCAGCCATGGAGTCCAGCAGCTCTGGCAGGGAGGTTGCTACGCAGTATCAATCTCTTTGGCACAAAAGGAACAATCCCATTTGATCCCTGGAGACAAACTTAACAAGCAGGGTCTGACATCCAGTCACCACTGGGGCGACATTTTGTACACCACAAAGAATCCTGTATCACTAAGTCCCCTCCACCATTCTTGCTCCTAGGTCTACCTTCAGCATCCGTCCAAGATCTGTCCTTTCATCCATGATGAAATCACAGATATAGGAAGCTGATATTCTAAACATATAAGCATCTTCATGTTAATATTCATTATTAT
The DNA here is from genome assembly GCF_009769535.1 of Thamnophis elegans. Lineage (NCBI taxonomy): Eukaryota > Metazoa > Chordata > Lepidosauria > Squamata > Natricidae > Thamnophis > Thamnophis elegans. The sequence goes on along the minus strand of NC_045549.1, from coordinate 28,858,607 downwards.
AAGAAATAAATATTTCCAAGAAAAGTTTTTAAAAAAAATAAAATGTACCTTTAGAGCCACTTATCACTACACCAAGTTCAGCACAAATTGCTGCACAGGTAATCTCATAATCATGTCCAGTCAAGATTGCCCGAGGAGCAGCAGTTTCACCTGTAAGGAGGTCAATAAAACAAAAGTTTCTTAGTAACCTATAATTAATGTATTTGAGAACATTCACAATTAAGCAAATGTATAAACTCAATCCCAAATAATAAAAAGGGAATATTTGAACTGGAATTATTCTGTGCATTTGATTCTGAGTAGATACCATGTAAAAGTATATTTATAATGTATTCAAAATATGAAAAAAGCAATCTCATAAGTGCATAAGACTAGTTTTTCACCAAAGCAATGCTTCCCCATGGCAAACTGTAGATGGAGAAATATACTAGGAATACTTTTCAGCACCAGAAAGCAAACAACAGTGCAAAGAATTCCATTAAAACAACTATCCATGAAGGATGTAACTCAACTGAGTGGACAATAGCCCAGTGTCAAGCTCAGAAGTTTATTTATTAGATTAATATCCTGAAGTATAGAAGCTGCACTGCAGATTCAACCCTATATTGCATTTTGGGAACATTAGGTACTGCTTATGGGATTTCATGGGTAAATTGCATACACTGGTCTATTTTCATCAGCATTTCTTTTAATTTGCACAAATCTGTTCAAAGGCTTTAAAATTGAATCACTTCTATATAAACTTGAATAATGATGCCAGTTCATTTTGCAGGTTTTATTTTAATATTCTATTGTTTCAGTATTTAACACTGATATTTGGTGTATTTGCACATGTGTCATTTTAGTTTCTAGTAACTTCTACAAATTTCATAATAAACATATTTGATTTGCATTTTAACACAACCCTTAATTTGTATTTCCCAAATGTTTGTTTATATATATATGTGTGTGTGTGTGTGTACACATACACATACATACACACACACATACATATACACACGCATACATACGTACACACACACACACATATGCATTTTTCCATCGGCTTTGAATATAATAGTACTACTTGCATGAATTAGGGTTTTCAGTAGAACTTGTATAAAGTATATCAGACTCATGTTTGTGAAGGACTGACTAGTTCATGTTTATAAAAAGAGATGTAATAATCTATTAATCTAAAGAAATATAAATTATTCTGGGATTATCAGACCCATGTGGAATTTGAAAGATTTATAAAGAATGTTACATAATAAAATCAAATATTTAAATGCTAAATATTCAAAGTCAGTCAGTCAAATGGTTTTAAAGCTTAATATTAGACACAAGTGAAAAGCAATACTAGTAATATGTTACTAATCATAGAAATATGCTACTAAACTATGGTTATAATAGATGCAACTATACAATGTATATAAAATACATAGTAATATATATGTTACTATACATTTGAACTAGCAACTTCCTTGTGGCAGCAGGTTCTTTCATACACAAATATGTTCTGAGAGGCATTCAACTTAATAGATTTGCCTTTTAAAATATGTAATGAATGTAGGTTCACATGACTACTGAAATGAATTATATATGATTTTAATTAATGAAATGCTTACTGGTTACATGGATTTGAAGGAGATATATTTAAACACTTATGTTATTTTTTCATTGAAGGGTCTTCCTTCTATTTATAAAACATGAGTCTTTAGAAAAGTCAGCCTGCTTCCTTTGATAATAATGTTAGGTATTTAAGAGTCTTCCATGCTTCTGTTTTTTCCAAATAATGGGGTCAATTCAGAAGTTGGTGGCAGAATGGAAGAAATTTCTTACTGCTTCATAAGATTGTCATGGTTTTCACCAAAGCAAAGGGAAAGTTTTACTTTGTAGCTGTTTCAAGGAATGTCATTTCAAACTTCTTTAAACTTTTCAAAGTGGCTTTATATCTTCTTTGAAATCCTTGGCTATTGACTTCAAAGAAGTGAGGCTTTGTTCCCTAAACAGGTTTATGATTACTTTAAGGAAGGCTTAAATTTATGTTAATTTAATCATTCTGAAAATCCACAGGAAGATTAACAAAATGAAATTAAACATTTTTATTTGTATATAAAATATAAGTGTTTCACATACTCGCTTTGTAGAACACAATATTTAAAATTACTTCAAACTTGTTCAGCACTGCTTTTAAAACATATATTTGGTATTTAAATTTACACCCCAAGTCCAATAAGGTCTAACTAATAAATATACAAAACTATATTTTGGCTCAAGAATTATCAGACACACAGCAAATGGTTTGTCCTTAAGATCTTTTTTCTTCTCCCAAATGAAAGTATGTTTTAAAGAATGGAATTCAAATTTCAAAATGTACCAGAAACACTGCATGATTCATGCAATTCAATTCTTTTTCAGTTCTAAAAGTGTAATATTTGCATTGTTCTGAAGAAATTACTCCCAGGCCTGATTATGCAATGAAAACTTGAAAAAGAAATATTCATTTCTTTGAGAGGTAACTGAGTGAACTTACAGTAGTGACATATAATGTATATTGCAACATTTACTTCAACAAATTTCAATAGGGATTGCCTTCCATTCTATCTTTGTTTTACAAAATAATCAATTCTTTTTAAAAACAACCTTTCCTAAAATGAATAAAATTAGGTTTAGAATTTATAGTTAAATAATTATCTGCCATGGCACAAGCTCCCTGGAATATCATTCCTCTGGACGGAGGTTTCATTGGCCTCAACCCCCACCCCCTTGTGCATCCATAAACTTTTGAAGATTTGTGTTATGTATTCCATGCTGTGTGTTATGTAAAAAGTATCAGGAAAATGTATTACGTTGTACATCTAAAGGCAGTGGGGTGACTCAGCTGTTAAGACACTTGGCTTTTTGACTGGAAAGCTGTCAGCCCAGGTTCGAGATCAGAACGCCACGCGATAGGGTGAGCTGCCATCCTTGGCCCAGCTTCTACCAAACTAGCAGTTCGAAAGCATGCAAATGTGAATAGGTAAATAGGCATCATTTTGATGGTAAAGTAATAGCGCTCTGTGACATCACACTGGCCACATAACCACAGAAATAAATGTCATTGAAAGGGAGATAAGCACTGCCTATAATAGTCAGCAACGACTAGCAGAGTAAAATTCATAGGGGACTCCTACATCTAAAGCCTTCATATCACAACATAGTGATTTGGTAGTCTTAATTTACTCTTTTCATATTTTTGTAGATCTACCTGGACTACAAGATTAGCTCCACCAAATCCTTTGCAGGCATATTTTTGGCAGTGCAGATAGTGGCAGAAATACACTGGAAATGCTTTACACTTTGAAGAAGTGAGGATAAAGTGTAATATACACAAAGGAGGAATGGAGGCAGAGTCCTTTGCTGCTCTGTTTAACTCTGAATTTCTTATCTCTGGATAAATTCAAGTACCATAGAAAATTAGAATGAGTTGTGGTACTTTATAAGTACTTTATAGCAGGTTTACTAAAATGAATAAGATTTAAGTTAGTTTTAGTGAATTTAACTGATACTGATTTCAATGGATCTCTCTCCAATTTTGCACACGGTATATATTCAAGGCCCAAATAAATAGTACAGATTGCTGATTATTATTTTTCTGAAAATAACTAATAGAAAAATAAAAGATTTGATGTCATTGATTTTTTTCCTATTCAAAATTAATTATCTGGAAATTATTTACTATTTGGAAACTACTTCCAAATAGGTGAAAGTCAGCAGTAATCAAGCATTCATGAAGTGAATGTCATCTTTTCTAATTATGCTTAATGAATTCAAATGACCTTCCAGAGGTAAGTGAATATATTAACAAAATGACAAAACAAAACTGGGAAAATGGATGTTTCTGAAGTGCAGTGGGAAAGATTTAGTTTCAATATTAGAAAACAAAATTTTCACTCAGGGTTACTATGATAAGGATTGCATTTCAGAGTTCAAATATACGCCAGCAGATGTCACTCTAAGATGCTTGGTTATGGTTAGCAAAAATGCCTTTCAAAAGAAGGTCTGGATCCTGGTTAAAGGATCAATGAAAATAGTAATAATTTTCAATAAAATATTTATTAAAATTAAATTTATCATAATTAATAAAACAACTAGTTTGCATGTTCAACAGCTCATAAAGATAATATGACTGGTACTCTATACTCTATATGTATTCTAAATGTACATGCAGATTAATTAATACTTCAACATTATCTAATGAATAGAGTAATTTGATTTCCTGACAAAGTATATGGGTTACCTATGTCTAGCAGTATAATTTATTTTACTTTTAAAGAATCTATCAGTCCTGTCATTTACTTTGTTGTAAATGCCTTCAAACCTGGATTTAGAAGAATAAATTTCAATGTTGTCTAGTATAAGAACTCAAACTTTTTCTTTAAGATTATAAAACATTATTTAGATTCTTATTGTTTACTCCTGAACATTACAGAATATTACCTATCAAACAAGTTACAAAAAATATATAAGGATTTGTCTAAAAGGAAAATACAGGAAATTACTTTCTGTGCTTGTTATTCTGGAAGCTAATTGCAATGGGCTCCTCAAAGGAACACATTACAAAAATCAAATGTGTCTACTTGAACTATTAGACCTATTAGATCGCACAGATTAGGCCTCCTCCGAGTTCCATCCGCCAGTCAGTGCCGACTGGCAACTACGCGGAGGAGAGCCTTTTCAGTAGTAGCTCCGACCCTTTGGAACGATCTCCCCGTGGAGATTCGTACCCTCACCACCGTCCAGACCTTCCGCACAGCCCTTAAGACCTGGCTATCCCGTCAGGCCTGGGGTTAAAGATTGCAATCCGCCCCCGCCCGAATGATGAATGTTGTGTTCTATTTTTAATTATGTAGTGTTTTATGTCTCACTGTCTTGTATTCCCCTCCCTATGAACTGTAAGCCGTCCTGAGTCCCCTCAGGGAAAAGGGCGGCCTATAAATAATAAACCTAATAATAACCTAACCTAACTAGGAAAAGCATTTTTTTTAATAGAATGTTCTTCAAATGTCTTCCTAGATTTGTGAAATCTAGGTTCAAGCCTAGATTTCTCCATGCAAGGAAACTGACTGAGGCAATCATATTGTGTAATCAACAAAGAGAGTTGTTGGAAGTTGGGGTACAATATAATAAATACCCATTAAAAATCTGTCATCTTGACAGTGTAATGCATAATTATTATGGTTGGTCATACAATCAGCCAGATGGTTAGACTGGTTTGGGTATTTCTGTTCACTATTGAATCCTTCCCAAGGATGTGGGAGGGATAGATAGATGTTGTTGTTTAATAGTATTAAAGGTATCACTGCAGGATGATGTAACTGCATTTTGCAGTTGTCTGATAAGGATTTTGTCAATGTCAATGTTCAAGTGATGTTCCAGATGTTTTGGAATTGCATCCAAGGCATCTATTAGTATTGTTACTATCTTTTCTTCCTTTTGCCACAGTTGTTGTTCTTCTATTTCCAGGACTATATATTTTGTAATTTTTTCCCCAGTTCTTTCCTTCTATTTTCCTGTCTTCAGGCATCACAATGTCCACTATCCAGACTTTTCTGCCTTTGTTATCAACAATTGTCAAGTCTGGGGTGTTGTGTAGCAGATATTTGTCTGTTTTAATTCTAAAGTTCCAGAGCACTTCAGCTTCTTCATTTTCTATTACTTTGTCTTTTTTTGTAGCCCTACCCACTCTTGCTTGCTGGCAAATAGTATTTCTTGCAGATAGTCCAATGCACCATTGCTGATACTTTCTCATGTCATTGTTTGTGCAATATTATTATTATTATATGGAATCATATTTTCAAATCAACTTACCTTTTTAATTTTATTACTATAATGTATAAAAAAGAAAAGAAAAAAGAAAAAAGCCAAAATTCAAACAAGTATGAAAGAAAACCAAACAAAAACTTGTTAAGCAATTGATATGTAAGAGCTAGTCAGTTTATAACAGCAATGTGAAGTTGTTACATATCATTACTGATAGTGAGTTACTCATATTGATTGTGTTTTCCATTTTGTCTGTTTAAAGTCAGAGAGTAAACACATTTCTTCATTTTTAACCACCCAAATAACTATTTTAGTTTCATTCCAAATATGATAAGTCCACAAAACTTCTTCATAACTTCAAAACTTTTTCATAAGGTTTCAGTATTCGGCCCATGGGATGCTTAGATCTGGCCTGCAGAGCTGCCCTAAAAATAGCAAAGGACCAGCCCGTGGCACCTCTGCCAGTGAAAATGGAGCTCAGGAGCTCCGTTTTCACGGGCAGAGGGTGCAGGAGGCCGCTGCAGCTGAAAAAGGAGCTCGGGAGCCCATTTTCGCTTGCAGAGCACTTGGGCCTCCACAGGCACCCCTGCCACAAGTGATGTCAAGTTGGCCGTACCTTCCCCAGCCATGCTCACCCCCCCCCCAGTGAAACACAACCCTGATGTAGCCCTTAATGAAATCGAGTTTGACACCCTTCACCTAAAGTGATTAAAATTAATTTTGAGCCAATTTACTTTTTTATTTCTCGGTTCATAAAACAGCTCTACAATCTGAAGGATGCAAAGAGACCCAAATGAATTTACCCAAATATCAGAATATTATTCCAGGCATCTAATGACAGAGGCCTGGATCCATGAAATGTTGTATGCATGCAGTGGTTTTTTATGATTCTACAAATGTTGGCATTTGGGGAGGGGGGAGGAGGTTGCATTGCAACCCCAGATTAAAATGTGTATTGCTCTGGAATAATGTTCTGTAGAATAACTTGCAGTAATTACATCTAATGAATAAGAATATGGTGCCTGTAATCTTGGAGGATCTTTCTGATATATTGGACTCCAAATGTTGTCCTTGTCTTCCAATTCCTGAACTTTAACAGTATTTGATGCTGGATTTGCCATAGGTAAAAATCATAATAAAGATCTCCTTACCATTTGTGTTATCACCAATGCTATTGGTTTTACCATTCCAGTACCATAGCAGCAGGGTGGCATCGCGAGACCCTGATAGAATATAACAGTTTCCTCCAATATAAGATTCAGAGCGGCCAAGGCAGGTAACAACGTCCCAGTGTCCAAACACAACTTGCATTAGTTTTCCTGTAACATACAAACATTTGTTTTCATTCATAGTAAGACCACATATTATAGGATTCATACTGATGGATGGATGGATGATTAGGAATCACTACATAATTAATATCCTATGTTCTCTTGAATTGGAAAGAATAAAATTAAAAGGTCACGGTTATTCTAGAGGACAAGGCACTGTCTGTCCAACTATCTTCTGGGAAAAGAATCTCTCTCCACCATTTATTTAGACAACTCATAACTGTTATTTGCCTTGACATTTGTTGAGCACATGATAATCAAGTACCAGAAAAAAGGAGTTCATTATTTGCCAGATTTCTACTCCTGATTATTGAAAACAAAGTCTTAAATACATCGCAAGTAAAGGCAACTGTATATTTCTTTTATTGTTTCATTCTTCTATCATTCAGATAAGAAACAATTATATTTACAAAGTACCTTGTCCATTCAAAATCCATTCATATGTTATTTACGATGAGAGCATGGTTTACCGCAGTCATATAAAGTAGCTGATAATAATTACTGTTGGAACAGAGGTAAGATATTGCATGATGCTCCTATGGTATCCTAACAGGTATTCATGCATATTTAGCCATTCAGTTCATGGTATCTGAAATATCTGACCTCCTTTTTATTTTCTTATTTTTAATGCATAATTAATATGCTATGTTTATTCAGTGGTGTGGACAGAGAAAGATGCAGAGAAAGTTAATCTCTGAAATCAATCAGTCAAAGAAACAAATATTTCTGAAGTTTGTTTTGAAAATTCTAAAGTGTTGATTTTATATTTGTTAGAAAATATAGGAAAATGACTTACACTGGAGTCAGATCTCATTAATATCTTGACAGTTGCAATACTTTGGTTTTTTTTTAAAAAAGCAGCAGTTTTTGCAGTATTGACTTTAAAAACTGAAAATAATAGGCACCATTATCAGAGAGTTGATTACAATTCTGCTATGCTAGTTATTCTCAGAATACATAATTTACATTCAAGGTATTTGCTGTTACAATGCTCTCAACTGAAATCTGAATAATAAGATAAATTTACATAAATGCTAAAATATAATCAAAATGTTTATGACAACTTGCTATAGACTATTATGATAATCTTATCCTGTAATTTTTCCTTCTTTTCACAGCTCAGGAACCGGACAAATAATTAATAACTTTCAGACAAATACTCTTTGATTACTCAAAACAAAATGTAGAATGAAACGTATAATAAAAAAAAAGACCTTTGCTTTTCCGTTATATATTAATGGTTTCTTTCTACAAGTATTCTATTATACATTTTAAATATACAAGACAAAACTGAATTTTGTCTTTATGAAAAAGTTGAATACACTAAAATTTTATGTTATTGATTTTTTTCCAAGGGATGAAAAAATACATTTTATTAAATAGTATCTTTTATTATCTTTGTTTGCAAAAGAAATTGAAATCCAGTGATTTACTTTTCTAGCAGGGATCCGCCAAACTGGAAAATATGGACTGTCAAATGCTTTAATGATAAAATTGGTACTATGAAATTAGAATGAATAAGCTGGAAGGGACCTTGGAGGTCTTCTAGACCAGCCCCCTGCTCAAGCAGGAGAACCTATACTATTTCAGATAAGTGACTGTCTAGACCAGGGGTGTCAAATTTGTGGCCTGTGGGCTGGATGCGCCAAACGCTGGCCACGGCCACTCCTGGTTTAGTAAAGGGGAAAATGTGGCAATATGTCATGTGATGTTGCAGGTATGACACCCCTGGTCTAGACTCTTCTTAAAAACATCCAGTGATGGAGCACCCATGATTTCTGGAGGCAAGCTCTTCCAATGGTTAATTGTCCTCACTGTTAGGAAGTTTCTCCCTAATTCCAGGTTGCTTCTCTCTTTGATTAGTCTCTAACCATTGTTTCTTGTCCTACCCTCTGGTGTTTTAGAGACTAATTAAGAACAAGACTCCCTTTTCTTGGTGGCAGCCCCTCAAGTACTGGAGTACTGCTATCATGTCACCCCTAATTTTTCTTTTCTTTAGACTAGCCAAACTCAAATTCTGCAGCCACTCTTCATTTATTTTAGTCTCCAGGCCTTTGATCATCTTAGTTGCTCTTCTCTGAACTTTTTCCAAAGTTTCAACATCTTTTTTTGTAGCATGGTAACCATCAGATCGCATAGAGTAGGCCTCCTCTGAATTCCATCCGCCAGTCAGTGCCGACTGGCGACTACGTGGAGGAGAGCCTTCTCAGTTGCAGCTCCGACGCTTTGGAACGATCTCCCCGTGGAGATTCGTACCCTCACCACCGTCCAGACCTTCCGCACAGCCCTCAAGATCTGGCTATCCCGTCAGGCCTGGGGATAAGATCCGAACCTTGCCCCACCCGAATGCTGAATGAATGTTGTGTTTTATCTGTCTATTTTTTTATTCACATTTTTTTTTCTTTCTTGTGTTTTGTCCTGCACTCCCTTCCCATTGATTGTAAGCCGCCCTGAGTCCCCTCAGGGAAAAGGGCGGCCTATAAGTGTCAATAAACTAAACTAAACTAAACTAAACTAAACTTTGTTGCAATATTTCAGGTTTGGTTTTACTAGGGTTTTATAAAGCAGTACTAATACTTCACATGATCTTGATTCTATGCCTCTGTTTATACAACCCAGAATTGCATTAGCTTTTTGGGCTGCTGCAAGTGATCATCCACTATAGACTCCTATAAAAGACTGCAGTCATTTTACCTTCCATTTTCCCCCAAATTAAAGAAATGCTTTTGGGAGTATTTCAAGGGTTGAAAAACAAAACTGAGAGGAGCACATGCATCTCATAACCTACTGTTCTACTTTCTAGCAAATCTTTCTGGTTCTTTCTTCTTCTATATATCAGTAACATTTCTTGTGACTGACTCTAAACAGTTCAAAGGCCACACTTCTGATTGGAATTTCTGTTGTAAGTCTTTGCAGTTGTAAGTCAAGGTCCCAGTGACTGGATCTGATCTTCCTGCCATTTTTATGAAGGTTGTTAAGTGAAACACATAGTTGTTAAGCAAATACTTTTTTTGAGTAGGCCTTTTTGCTGGAAAAACCCCCATCATGAATCAGAGTCATATTATTACAGGACTCTACAACCAGTTGTAAACGCAAGCTGGTACCAAACAGCCGAAATGTGGCCAAATGACTGTGAGAGAAGTGGTTAATAGTACTACAACAATAGTACAGCCAAAAGCATCCTTTCCAAAGGAACTTGTAACTTCGAACAATTGTTAAGTCTTATGCCAAGGACCACCTTTAAAGAAGCAGTGGCCCTTAACGCATTGAAGTTACCTTCCACAGAGGTTTATTTCTCAACTATGCCATTTGCTTAGCCAAAGGAGGCAACAGTTTTCATGATTCAGAGTGGTAGAAATAGAGGCAAGTTATCTGCAGCTTAATGGTATCCTCTGGTTGTGTCAATCAATGGAGCCCAGGATATACGGCTTCTCTATTGTAGTGCCTACTATATGGAAAAACATTTCCTTCAAGAATCAGGCAGATCTAATTCTGTTGGCCTTAAAGACCTCTGCTATTTCATTTACACAATAAATAAATAAATGAATATTTTATTTATTTGTACTGTATTACTGTTGATCTTAAATGGCTGCCGGCTACCCAGACTCATGTGATGAGATGTGTGGTATGTGTCTTCTAAATAAATAAAATAAATAAGAAGGTGAAAAATTATAAGCAACGGAACAAGTTCAGTTTTGAGCTCCAAATAGGCCATGCAACTCTATGGATGCAGCTGAATGAATTAAAATGATTTTTACTCTAGCCAATTGAATTGAAAAAAGAAGGATGTAGTGGCCAGAACACCAGCTCCAGAACTACATGTTAAACAATGAACAGATGGAACACATTTGTTTGTTTCTAGATGCTACTAGCCATAGTAATTTGAACTGTTTAAATTCCCAGAACAGGTCTGAATCACAGTAAGCATAAGAGCACCAGTATGGAACTACAGCTGTATTATGTTTCAAGTTTCATGTATAATAAAGTCACTGAAAAAGGCCTTCAATTTCAAAAGATTTCCATTGGCTAAAAGCTCAGAAGTCAAAGCCATTGCTAGTACTGACAGGATCAATACACTACAAAAATATGATGAAGGAATAATGTAAAATGACATGTCACATATCTTAGCTATCACTCCTTATAGAATTTTGTGAAAAAAGAAAAACGTGGATTCTTTTGTGAAAAAAGAAACAAAAATGAACTAAAGATTTATAGATTTCATGATTAGAAGATTAGAAAGGGAAGATAATGGAAAGAAGGAAACTTTGATATAACTTTAGAAAGAAAGGGCAAAAATATAAATGAACTTAAGTAATAAGTTAGTGGTAAATAAATTTTATTGTATTTTTTCTTTTTCCTTCTTATGTATATTTACATCTTATTTTATATTTTTTACATTTTATTTTTTTCTATCTCATCTCTTTAACTCAAAATTTGTGTTGTTTTTACTCTATGAAAAAACTTTAATTTTGTGTGTATATGTATGAAGATCTTATCCATAATCTGAAAAACTATACCACAGCTATGTTCTCTACTATCAGCCTAGCCAAGGTGGGGTAATATAGTTTACCAGTGATGTAATGAATTAAATTATGAGTCATACATTGCAACTTAATAGTCTTGTTCTGAAGAAGAAAAGCTGAAGCCAGATGTAAAAATTAAGAAGACTAAATGACTGCAGCAATAAGAAAAAAATGTGGGACTTTGATGCAGATACCCAAGATATCAAGCAGATGGAAAATATAGAGATTGATCTGTAACTGAGAAAGGTAAAGGACCAGCCTAAACCTATTGTTGAGATACAGTATGTGGATTCCACAATAGTTGATATGGACAACAACTATCAGTATACATTTTGTAAAGATCGGACAGACACTTGTGAGTGAATAGCTCCAGAATGCAAGAATTGTATTTATTTCTTCAATTAACCATTTATATAATATGGTATAATATCTATATCCATCCATGGACAGGGACAGTTTAAATACTGGTAATTATGAAATATGGATTATCACCTTTTCTCCATAGACCAGAGGTGTCAAACTCAGGGCCTGGGAGCAGAATATGGCCGATGGGGTGCTTAGATGGGGCCCACAGGGCCACCCAGGAAACAGTGAAAGACTGTGCCTCTGCCAATGAAAATGGAGCTCAGTTGAGCTGCATGCAGCCCTCTCAAACTCTGTTTTCACTGGCAGAGGTTTTGCAAGAGGCTGTCACAGCTAAAAATGGAGCTTGGGAGCCCATTTTCTCTGGCAGAGAGCTCAGCCCCCATAGGTGACCCCGACACAAGTGACATCAAGTTGGCCATGCCCACCCTGCCCATGCCCCTCCTGAGGTCATCACAATGCTGATGTGCCCTCAATGAAATCGAGTTTGACACTCCTGCTATGAATTTAGCCCAGAAAGTTTAGCGGCTGTAGTTTGGGACAAGTTTACTAAGTAGAGAAAAGTGACTATGTATTGTTGAAACAAATGCATTAGCTATGAAATAGCTACTGACCAGGGAGAGGTTTACACAACTTGTGATACACAAACTCCTAATCAACTTGATATCAAGATGCTTGCTGAATTAACATATCACTTATGTGTTCCAAGACTGGCCGAGTGAGTCATTTACTTTTTATGCATGAGTTGGTCTTTTATACAGTGACACCACTCTTTGGAGTATTTTCCTGGGGCATCTACTAATTACATCTATTAGGTATCCTATGGCAAGATTCCGTTAAATGAACTTCATGGACTATTAAAATCAATCCTTTCCCCTCTAACCTTATCTTTTTAAATAGCATGTTTTATCATATTTTAATTTAATTTTAATACTCTTAATATTTTTATATGTCAGATGAAACTGCAGAGTTTTATATCATTTAGCACAATGTATATTTTTAATATTTATTTCCAAATATCATTATTGTGGCTAGGTGGAAGCAGGAATGAAAATAATAAAGAACATGAGGTGGTAGATTTTTGTGTGTATATATTATCCCTATATTAGATCTTTATAAAAAGGGGTGCACAATCTAAATAATATTACAATAGTTTCAACATAATCTATTCTACATTGTGTTCTTCCATTCATCCTATATTTTGTACTATGGAATACAAGAAGAAAAACATCAGGAATACATTGCAATTATGTATTTTAAAGAGGCAAGAAAGCAGAAAATAAATTGAAGGTAGAGTTTGTTTTGGGAATTCAAGGTAAAAGCCAAACTGGACCTTCTTCAACCAGTCAAATCTTCTCTTGTCCTGCAAATCCAATGCTCCCTACAATTTACCTAAATATTCGATTTGGCACTACTAATGAATTTTCAGAATGATGCAAAAAGAAAGAGTAAAGGTACCATTGTATGTCTCAATCAGTATTAAAATGTTAGCAAAAAGAAATATTTGATGTCTTGAGGGTAGAAAATAATAGGCTGATAGAAGGAGACAGTGGATGTATTTCTGATGTAAAATTACAGAGATCTTTTGGAAGAGTCAAGTGTTTTTCTTACACTTTACAGCAAGGATATAAAATTTGATATTCCTTCTTTTTTAAATATTAAAAACAAAATTAAATTAGTAAATCCTCAACTGCAATTGAGCCTGGCAATTATAGTTGTAAGTTGTGATGGTTGTAAATCAGGTCATAGTATGAATGACCTTGTTATAACTTTTTGTGGTAGTCATTAAGTGACCATCATGGTCATTAAACAAGGGTTGTGCTCATTAAGTGAACCCACTGTATGATGTCTTTCACTGGAAGCTGAAGTAAAGGCTGGTTTTCAGCTACAATCCCAGTCATCTGAGTAGAGGATACTGCAAATGGCTGTATAGGTGGGCTGGTTACCGAGTGACCAAAACACAGTCACATGACTGCATTGGGGGCCAACTATAGGAACGTTGGAACCGGGTAATATTTTATGGGATCCTCAGAACTTTGAATGGTTGCTAAGTGATAAATTTAAATCAAGGACTACCGGTAATCAGTTTTGCTGCTTTGTAAAAATTGTACAAAAACAAAGTTTTAACAGTTTAATTAAACAGCTTCAGAAAAAGATTAATGTATTACATTAACTCACCCGTATCAGTAGAATACACCCGAAAACTTTTATCCCAAAATCCGCAGACTAGGATGTAGCGATTATCTGAAGTGATAACAAAGCACTGGGAATGGACTTGAATACTTTGGTCCAGAAGATCTGTGATTTGCCTTCTGTGCATACCTGTATTGCTAGCTAAAAAAGGAGAAAATGAAAAGGCAAGAGAGAAATAATAGTTTACTCCAATTGAAAAATAAGTCTTAAGTTCTTGCCAAACAATCTTAAATCAATAAGAGTATGATTCTTGGGACATCTTATTTCCATTTCTTTTTCCCAATTTTAATACAGGGTGCTCAGATTATTTCAAGAAATAAATCTTATAAGGCTCTGACTATCTCTCTCAAAAATAGGGATATGATAAAATTCATTTTTAGTGCAAGTTCAGCTTACAAAACAAATTAGATAGACTACAATTTTAGTATGTATAAATTAATAAAACTTAAGCTTGACAAATTATAGGTAGCCTTCAAGGTATGAAAGACTATTTAAAGACCATTTGAAGTTACAAATGCATCACCAAAATGTACTTACAACATCTTGTACTTTGAATGTGATCACTCCCTCCTTTCACCCATGCACTCGCTAATTGAATGTGTGGCGCGTTAAATGCACATGAATTATCTCGGGGTAGGGAAAGTCATGGGGGGGGGGTAGTGATGGAACAGGGCACCTGCTTCATATCACTTAAGACCTCCCCTGATGCATAGATACCTCATTCTCCCTCTCCTGTAATCTCCACAATTGCTGCCCCCCATCCTGCCATGCTTTCTGATGAAGCTCTGTCTCCTCTCCATCATATTTCTTTCCCTGCTCTTCTTTGCCATGTGCACCATTCCGGGCCTCCTTTCTTACCGCCAAACTGCTTGTGGGAGTCTTGAGCAATGAAAAAGGAGGTGCGGAGAGCCACACATGCCCTTCTGGGTTTCCTTTCCCTCTGCTGAACTGCTTGAGGAAGGATTTTGCTATGAAAAAGGAGGTGCAGAGGCCCACTCACGCATCTCCAGGCCTCCTTTCTCACTGCCGAAGTGCTTGGGGATTGCATCCCTGACAGCCATTTACAAAAAGCCTTTGCCAATAGGAACATAGCTTCGCTGGTGCCAACAAAGGCTTTTTGCAAAGGGTTGCCAAAGTCTACAGGGATGTAATCTTCCTGTAGGTTTCAGCAAGGAAATGGCAAACAGAGGAAAGACCTGAAGGACCAAAGCCTTCCCTCCATTTTCAAACATCTAGGACTTAATTCACAGATAATAGAGGCCGAAAGTGTGATTTCACATGAGATCATTAGCATGAGATCTCGCGCTACTGATCTCACGGTACTTTAGACCTCTGTTCTCTACAAATGCACCGAAAGCCTGAAGCAACAAAGTAGGCAAAGAAACCCTGACGGAGAGGAAATCTTAGCAAAATAAGTGAGTCTCCACAAGCAGATTGCCTGTGAAGACCTGGTGTGTGTGTGTGTGTGTGTGTGTGTGCGAATAGGCAGGACAAATGTTGCATACCCTCTACGGTAGTTTGTAAGAGTGAACAACTGCCGTGGTGCTGCAATATTCATAATTTTGGGACTTGCTCATAAACGTTAGGGGGCATTTATTGTGTAACTTCGAACATTTGCTAAGGGAACACTTGTAACCTGGGCATTACCTGTATTTGTAAGGATGTAAGGATTTTACAAATTGCTGTACTTGTCTGTTAGAACTTTTCAAAGATAAAGGGTTTTTTCATGATTATACTTGTATGTATTTGCCTTGGAATTGTTTGCAGAAATACTAGTACAAGAAATGTCTTTAAAAAGCAGATTCAATACTGTAAAGTTCCTTTGTATTCTACTGTACTGTGTTTGTTTGCAAATGTTTTGTGATTGCTTTCAGCAAGTTACTTTGCATTCCACTTACTGTGTTAGTTTGTGTGTGCTTTGAGATCACCTGTTTTTGTTTTTAATTAAAAGGCAGCTTCTACGCACTGCTCTCAATTCCGGCAGTCTACCTGATCTACCGAAATATGGGGTGGAGCATATTGCTTCCGCTTGTGGAGATTATTTAATGACCCGAAAACAGCAAGCCCAATTTTCTTTCACTTAGTAACTTGATTGATTTGCTTAACAATTGTGGTAAAAAATGACATAAAAATGAGTCCAATTCATTTTGTGACCATTTTCATTTACGACCCTAAAGAATTAGGGTTATACCTTGAGGACTACCTGTTATATAACCCTTAATGATTTAATTCATTATACAGATTGCAGATCACTAGGAGCTTTATTTGAAGAGGGAAACCTTTGGTCTATGTACTGCAGCAACACTGCATATATAAAATAATTGTAAGATATATTAAACACAGTATCGATAAATATAATAAATAATAGTATGGAAATTAGGTACAGTAGTGATTTAAAGGATAACTTCAGATGAGATTTCATCTATATTTTATTTATTAGGTGAACCCTGGCATTTTCAGGAAAAGCATCATAAATTGTTATGTGACTGCCATATACTGCATGCGACTGAAAATGTGGGCTAGTTGCTGACTGTCTGAAACGTGATCACATGACCAGAAAGGGCACTGGCCATCAGAACTGGGTCTTAAGTATGTTTGGGGCGGGGCCCGTATTACGAACAGTCACTAAGTGACCAGTCATAAGTTGAGAACTGCTTGTTTTTCAAAATAGTATTGCAGATCATTTGCAGTAATTTACAATATTAATAAGCATCCTAAAACAAGCTGCTTAAGTATTAACTCCAGATATAATTTCTAGCTATAACTTTAATGTTATCAATAGTTACACATGCAACAGTTCTTAACATGTTGAGGGTAATATCTTTTTCAGACTGCACCTAGATTTAATATATTTATCTACTAAGTGTCATTTATTCAATAGGTACTAATACGAATAACACTAACTTTGCATTTCATGATTCCCTCCCTCTATCAAAGGGAGATAATCTTAGCATCCAATCTATCAGTTGCATGCTAAATATTAATGTGGGATAAACTTAAAAGAAAAAGGCATAAGTGTGTTATTGTACTACTTTCCCAAAGTAAAATTACAGCCTGTATTTTGCTCACTGCAAGAATAAATCTTGCAGACATCCATGATAAGGGCTGAATAGAATAAGTTCTATACTTTAAACATTGAATATATAATGTTTCACAGTTCATCTGATACATATCTACTGATGCTTCCCAAGGGTTGTGATAAATACATTACAGAATATATTATATGAAATTTACTGATGCCTAAAAATAAAGGTTCACAAATCATCTAGTGAATTTTTTTCTTTGTGATTTAAGCAACAGCACTATATTACAATATTTGTGAATCAAGTTTATTATAAAATTTAATGTAGCTGAGAAACCATCTTCCTGCTTCCCTGGTTCTGATCCTGAAGTCAACCATAATTTAGTAAAAAAAAAAATACTAATATCCTAACCTCAAAATGACTGAGCCATTTATTTCAACTCTGGAACTGCTCTGCAATTACACATTAATTCCATCAGCCTGAACAGCAGGCCTGTGGAAAAAAGGATTGATCTCCTGTAATTATAAAATTCTGGCACCAGAGTTTTATTTTTCACAACACAGTGCCACTAAGAACCCTACTGTTATTATGAAAATTTCCTCAGCAAAGAGCTCCATCACATTACTGGTGCACCAATTCATCATAACATGCTCATCAACAAGTCTGAGTGATGAAAAGGCCCAATATTATCCTGACAGTACTTCATGCGCATTCTCAATCACACATTATTACGGCATCCATATTAATTTTCATTGACACACGTCCTAGGCCTGTTCAAATTAGGCAAACCAATGAGGGGGAGTTGATGAAATACCAGCATAGCCACAGCTCATTGCATTCCAATTTGCATGCAAATGGTTTATCAGGAAAATTCCATTCCCAGCAACCAGCAAGTGAAAAACAACCGTAATCTACACTTCAGGGCCACCATACAGAGCTTAATGAATCGCAAAGAGAGAAGGAAGTGACAGACCTATGAGAGGATCGATTTCCACTGGCAGCTGGTATGGCTGGTCTTGTACAGCACCTTGATGAGCTAAAAGAATGAGAAAAGGCTTAGAGATAGTGCTATTTTAGGTAATGAAGAATTATTGATACTGTCTTTTTAAGAATTGGATTTTCTCCCATTTAATAAATTATATCAGCCAAAATTTCAAGTTTTTTTTAAAAAGGTTTGTTTATACACTTATTTTATTCTATTTCTGTTATCAGTGTATGCCATCACCAGAGATTTGGGCCATAAACTATAGCAGATGGTTAACCAGCAGCTTCCCATATTGCAAAAAAGAAAACAAATGGTAAAGAATGCTGAAAACAAAATGTGACAGCCACTTGCTATCGTGGATCTCATCTCCTTTCTTTAAGGGAACAAAAAAAAACCCCTTTGAATGGGATAACACAAATGTAATATTCATAAAAAATAACAGTTTTATATAAAAAGGAGATTTTTAGGTCATATAAATACAAAGGGGTATATTATCATTTAAAAGTGGTGTAAACAGAGAAAAATCTCATTTGTAACTTAGTTTTGTTTAATAAAAATGTATGAACAATTTTTGTATTCAAAACATTTTTTTTCTAAAGCTAAAATGCAAAATAATTATTTCCAGAATATTTTTCTCAAAATATCAATGAAACTTTGCAATAATGGAAACTAGCATAAGAAAAATCATACGCCCAATATCCCACCTTTTCACAGGCAAATTGCAAAGCATATGCTTATCATAAAATTAGCTTTGTTGGAATGATTACTTAGTTCATGTGGAATTTAGAAGTCTATGATTCACTAAAATCATAATAAGCACTATAAGTTTTTTCTCTATAAGGATAGATGTTCGACTGTACTCAGCAGTGAAATACTGTTAATTCAACAGAATGAAAGTATACAATTTTACTTACCTGAGTCAAGTGATATATGAGTATTTCCATATTTTTCATTTTTTTTAAAAAAATGGCAATAGGAATTATACAATAAAATAATAAACAATATTTTAAACAAGAATAAAAAGGCTAAGAGACCAGGAAGACATTGAAATGTAGCAGTAGTAGTAATAAAAGAGTGGACATTGAGTTTTTTCATAGAAATTTGATGAATTTCAGAAGTCAAAAGCAGCAAGGAAAAGATGGGGACAAAGGATTTGATAGGAGGGATGCTTTCGTGAAGCACAAAAGGGTTAATAGGGAAATGGGAATAATTGAGAACAGAAATATTGGATGCATTTACTATTTACCGGTACTATTTGGCTCAAATGTAAAAGCAATCACAAAAGATAAGCTGTTTTTCTCCAATATCCTGCCAACTGACAAACAGACATTATCCACTCCCTGACAGTTCAGACTAAATTTGGAGTAAAGTTGTTCACTTATCAGGAATAGCATTTCAACCAATTTACCAACTAATACATGAACATTTGTATTCAATTACAATTATTCCTAGACTGGTAGAAAACCTTGATGTAAAAAGCAGATAGACAAAGGACATTTGGAAATTTACAGAGGTCACATGTAATAGCCCTAAAATTATATAATTATATAATATATATAATTTGTTTCCACTACTCAAATTTAAACTGACACAGCAAACCAAGGATAATGCAAAGCTTCAAGATTTCACATTTCAACTCTGCCTACAGTTTTGTTTCCAGATTTTCTATCATCTTGCTAGAAATTGTAAAACATTGCTGATACTGCTCAGGTACTTAGTAACACTTGATGCAAAAGAATGAGGTTGGTATTCTTATAATGTATTATTACATATAATTTGCATAGTTTACTGCATGGCATTTCTGAAATGATTAAAAGTTCTATTGCACTAATATAACTATGCTTATACTTCTTAAATACTATGGAAAGTAGTAGCCCTTTTGCACCTTAATACCACACACCAATTTGCTAATTATGTAATCAATAATTCTATACTTACCAGGAAGATTGTGCCACTTATTTACAGCAAATATTCGGTTGACGGTGACAGTAATCACAGCAGAATTTGCAAAACCAGGCTGAGTGTTGGCTGCTACATGAGTTACAGGAGAGTTGGATGGAAATTTTAGGACCATGATGACATCCTGTTGAGCTTGGTCTGTGAACATCAATGGACTCTGGAGAAGGAGATACTGTTGAGTGGGGAAAACAAGATCCCAAACACAAGGGAAAAAGGGAAAGGCAAAGAAGATTGGAAAGATAAGAAAGTGCAGGAACGGTGAAGACCCCGTTAAAAGAAGCAAGAAGCATCAGCAGCTGCAAATGAATACTAATGCAATAATTTTTCACAGGCTATGAAAACTATATTTTAATGAATACTTTGATTTCACATTAAAAATTAAATGAAGAGGAAAAAAATCTAAATCCAGTAAGTCATCATTAAAACTTTTTCAAGTATCTGGGTATTAAAATTGCTACCATTTTTGATTACCAGATTCAGATGAAGAAAAGAAAGCCCCAATAAAAAGAGAAATAAAATCATGAAAATTTGTTCTCCAAAAAATTGTAAAACAGCTGTCATTTTTTCCATGATCACATATCTGCCCCAGGAAAAGACACAGCCTTTTTAAAAAAGTAGCAAATGAAGGGTCTTTTTCAAATTGAACTTTAAGTATTATTGTATACAGCAGGGGTGTCAAACTGGTGGCTTATGGGACAGATGCATCATGCACATGCCACGCTGACTCTGGCTCTGCAAAGGCAAAAAATGTTGTGATATGTCACATGACACCATGTGGCACGATTGAATTTGACACTCGTGATACACTGCTTGATAATCTTGACATTAATGTAGGAATATTAATTCAAATTAATTATAGAATATAGGTTTTTACAGCTGTTATATTTTCATAAAATGAATATGTGCTGATGTTTCCTTAGACTTATCATTAGCCTCTTCAGAGCAGAACAATGTTATATGATAAAAAATAAGGATGTCACATCTGAAGTCAAATTCTATTTTAGAATTTGTTCTAATGAAGCCGTGTAGTAGCTGATATTCAACTGAATCAACACCTATTCATTATCGCACCCAACTTTTCCAGGAAATCATTTCACTAGTCAATCCATATTAATTTAATTATTAACTAATAGATTCTACAATTAAGCATGTATTTTTGGGCTGTTTTCTGTTTAGTTACATTACAGATACCCTGACTTCATTCAAAGTTTTCCTTCAATATCTGCTTCATTCATGATACAAGTCTAAGAAGTAGATTTTAAATAAGTATAGATGTAAATTTTAAAGAATAGGAAAAAAGTACAGATATAAATTTTAAAGAAGAGTAAACTAAAGCAAGTTCAATGTTATTAACATGATGTATTCAGTAATATTTCCAAATGAAGAATTTTAATTTGGAAATATTATTAATTAATCAAAATATTTTCTGCAGCTATTCTATCTTTTCCTCCACTATTGATTTGTTTCTGATAAAATAACAACAACAACAACAACAATATAAAGCAGGGTTCTCGTGCTGGTTGGGAAATTCTGGGAGTTGAAATCCACAAGTTTAAAGTTGCCAGGTTTGGAGAACGCTTGGATGAGGTGGGGGAAATCAGGAAATGTTGCAAATAAAAAAGGATGTAATATTGTCAAACTCCATAATGTTAGCAAGTTCAGGAAACACTGGATTTCTGGAAATATTATTATTATTATCATCATCAAGGTAATACAATAAAGCTCCAAAACCAATTGAAATAATTATTTCACACAATTTATACCTAATGTAATTAAGGCAGAGTTAAGGAGTCTCTTTCTCACATTTCCCGCTCCCTTCGATTCAGGACTCTTATCTGTAATGCGCCAACCCTATTTCTTCCCTTATCTCTCTTACTCCATGTTCTCAAGGTCCAATAAGACATTCCATCACAAAGATGAAACTCTTATGCTCCAATTTCGCAACAACCACATAATATCTCTAACTATGATTCATTTAAGTATCTTATAGATTTCAAGAGGTTAACTTAATCTGGATATAACCCAATTAACGATCAAATTTAATTCCAAGTTTTATAAATACTTTTTTAAGAATTAAATTTCTAGCAATTCCTTGGTTGCTACAACACTTTTTACTAACCTTTGTCTTCCTGGAAAGCTAGAATTCAGTAAAGCTCTTCTAGGAGAACCTTGTGGCTATGGAGCTACTTAGACTTAGAACTCTAACTTGGCAGCAGGCAGGTTGACACAGTTTCCGCAGAGCAAACTAGGTTTCCAGCATGACAAAGTATAAATAGGGAAACATTCATGCCAACAGACTACCTATTTAATATCACTTGCCTAATACATTGCAGATGTTTTAATTTTAATGTTTTCACTTTGCAATTTTGTATCCTGCCTTCATAACTCTATTTGATAATAGAAGTTTCATTTGTTAAGAGGTTGACTTTCTTTGCTATGTATTGTCTGTCGAACCCTAACATCTATAGAAGAGTCATTAAAAATGACTCAAAATATTAGGAATACTAATTTGGTGTACACATATATACACATCCTTTAAATATTACATCAGATTATATACACTTATTTGATGAAGCTATAAAATAACTGATGTCAAAGGAATTATCAAAATGCAGTCTTTACTCTCATCATTGTTATAACATTTTGGAAGTAGGAATTACAGCCCTATTCTAAGAAAGTGCTGTTAGCTTATATTATCAAAATTCATGCTTTCGCATATTTTCTAAAACTGTTTGAGATAACTAATATGTAACAGCTGAACAAATAAAATAACTGATTGTTAGTGAGTATGGTATTAATGTACACTCTGCTGAATAAAGTTATTATTTATATATTTATTACTAATATTATGTGAGAATAATCCTGAAATACTAAGTTTGAATACAGGGACAATGGTTTTTGCCTAGTTATCCTTAGTTGTATATGTACATTTAGTTATAGATAACAAATAAATAATGCATTTTTATATCACTCCTTTGAAGAAAAGACATTAAGAGTACTTAGAAAAACATATTGCACTATGAATTCCTATTTGTAATCTTTGCATGAAGGTGTAAATAAAAACAACTAATAAGCTACCCAGACACACTTTTGAGCAAGTGGCTAAAAGCCAATCAATATTATGAGTTAATCCTCCCTGGATGCTCATTCAATTAAAGGTGTCAGTAATGCCTCATCTGATGTGGCCTCAATTAAATTCAGCTATCTGATGGTGTGAAAACACAAGGGGATACAGCAACAGCAGCCAAACCAGACAAATAGGCAGCCTCCTTGTGATTGCTAATTACTACACCTGGTGCATATTATGGCCTGTGCATTTAACACAGCCCATGGTGCCTTTAATGGCTTCTCCACACAGAACCCAGAGAAATTAGTGGAACTTTTAGCAATTAAACCAATCATTACAATGGTAGAACTTTGATTTGGTGTTAATATAGCATGGAATGAAAACATTTTTTGTCATTCTCATCTTAACCCCCCCCCCCCCAAATTAAAACACAAGAATAAAAATGTGAACTTTAAAACTACTCTCAGAAGTTATTGTTTCTACAACATTTGCAGAGATGCGAGAGTCAGTTGCATGTTTGTCTCTGTGGCAGCTCTCTGAAATGCTAAAACGGTATATTTTTTGCATATAATATAGACATACACACATGTATGTGATCTATTTCTTTAAATGGTAGGAATTGCCTGAATTGAATTCTTGATTTTCAACCAAATAGCTATAGTGTTATCTGATGTTAAATGACAATGATCTAAATCCACCCACTAATTTCAAAATGCTTACACAAACTTAATATCATTTTTAATGAAATTTGGTAAAAGCAGTATTGATAAGATTTATATTTTGCTTTTATTTTTGTTTTCACTTCAAAAGACATCATTAATTTCTTTCCATTTCTGTGTATCTCTCCACTCTTTTTTATTTCTAAATTGCAATTCTATGTGAAAAGGAATATCAAATACTAAGAACTGATTTAAATATCATCTGAATATTTTTGAACATATAAAATAGTTTTGTAAAATCATATTTTGTACACCTGTCCATGTACAAAAAGAGAACAATAAAGTGCACACTTGAGTTTACTAACTATGATTATGTTGTGTTGTCCCTGAAATTAAAATGGAGCATCATTATTTAAAAATTTCTATATTCATCTGATTAAACTTAAATAAGATCTCTAAAATAATGATGTGCTCCAGTGGAATTCTGATAAATTGTAATACATTATAATTTCAGTGGAAGAATGAATATTTTAAAATGTTACACTATGAAAATATAAGTTCTGGTATGCGTGCAAAAATGTTGTATTTTATACATTTGAAACAAAGAGAAGATTTGTGTATTTGAATTCAGAGTAGCCATTTTACCAAGGTATAAAATCTGGACCCAACTTACCAACTGCATAGCAGAACTTCTTGGAGGATGTGGTTCTATAAGCACTTGGGAAGGAGTCTGTCCAAAACTTCGGATCTGAGCTTCCACTGCCTGGAATAGACATCATCAATACATTCTTATGTGGAACATGATTAGATTTTATCATAAATTACATTTAAAAATATTCAGCGATAAGTCATGGCTCATTAGAAATTTGTCATACTGACAAACCTATAAATAGTTACAAAATAAATAAATTTTCCTGCTTTCTCTAGTAATAAAGAGACTAGAGATAAATATATTTTGTTTGGCAGCAACTTACTGTGTTATATGTTTATGTCTGAAAAGAACTACAAAATGTAATTTTAAAAAAAGGGTTGGAGAGGTATGAAAGACAAAATGAAATACTAGATTATTTATAGTTTTTAGTGAAAATAATGACAATGATTAAAATATTCCAAATGCAATATTACAAACAAGTTCTAGCTGAAATTTAGTGAAAATCTTGAACATTAATGAGCAACATGCATAAAAATGAGCATTCACACAAGCAGTACAATATATGTTGAAGGTACCGATTGACAGTGAAACTGAAAATAACTTTGAAAAAACATTCATTTGTCCATCATATATATTTAGGAAGTACATGTACAACTGAACTTGCATCTAAACTTGCATTTAGAGAAGGTTCTTCACCATCTTTTTGCTATTTCACCTGCCGTTTCTGAGATTTCTAGATGACGCTACCATCTCCACATTTTCAGAAGGCCATTTATATAGTTTATCAAAATGGGACACATATTGCAAGGCAAACTAAAGCTGTTGCAGTCTCAGGTGCATACTTGGGATACAGCTTTCTTGGTCACACTTCAGCGTTTAGTAAATGCAAACAAGTTACAATTTGGAATTTTACATTCAACAAAGAAAATGAACTAATCTAACAACAAGTTTTTACAAATTCTGTTCCTTGTTTATCAATTTTTTGAAGCCCCTACAATCACTGAAAACTAATGCAGAGAATTAAGGAATTGCTTTGAAGAATATGAACTATTTTGCAGGCAATGAGAAGAAACACCACCAAAACACAGAAGGCATATTGCTTTAGAACAAGGCAGAGATGGTAAAGTTATATGAAAGTTAACTTTTAAGTTTATAGAGGTTTTTTTTTTAATTGTGCCTTTGAATCAGTGTTGGCTTCCTAGGGCTGAAAATGAACAAATCTCTCTTTGAGATTGTAAAGATAACCCTGTCTGCATGAATACTTCTCTTAATAACAGAAAATAAATAACATAACAAGACAACACACTATAAACCAGTTAATTTTATAATCATTCAATTCCCTAACCATTTACCTGAAAATAAATTTTAGTGAACATAGTATCATTATCAAACCTTTATTATTGTCATAGATCAGCACAAGGAGGGGAGGGGGTAAAGTCAATGCAACTCATAGATGATATATCTAAAACAATTATGAAATGCTAAAAATATATAAACATATATTTTAAAACAGAAAAATTATATAAAAGCTGAAAAGGGGTAGTATTAAAGGTTAGCATGTGAAAGACACTATCAAATTTCAGAGCATTCTAGTATGGTGAATGGGAAGCTCATTAAGTCTAGTTTATGGTACAGGTCATCATCCAAAGAATTTTAAGCACTGCTGAGCAAAAACCTGGCAACATAGAATGTTGTAATAGGGCTGATATCTGAAAGCAGCAAAGAGGTGTAGAAGGGGTGTCTTGTATATTCTGGATATTTACACAATAACAGTGAGATGAGGCTAGTACAAATGTCTCTATTTAGCAGGCACTGAAGAAGCAGATGCTCTGTTGTTTTTGTATGTCCAAAGTTACAGGGCCATTGGCTCTTGGATAAGGTATCTATCTCTACCTACCATCCTATCCTCCTACCTCCCTGCCTGCCTACCTACTTTTATTTTGGTAAAAAATGGGTGAATATGTATATATGTTTGTAGGTATGTATGCAGCTATGTGTTTGTATGCAGGCATATAAAGAAAGTATATAAATAAAAATAAAAAATAGAAAAGCAAATTGAAAGAAAGAAAAAGAAAGGTTATAAAGAAGTAGCTTCCAAGCTTTTGGAAGTGATTATATTATATTATATAAGGCTTATATTATATAGCCAGTTTGGTCTAGTAGTTAAGGCAACAGGCTAGAAAGCAGTTCTAATCCCACTTAGCCATGAAAACCAACAGGGTGACTTGGGGTGACCTTGGGCCAATCACTCTCCTTCACATCAACTTACCTCACAGGATTGTGGAAGGTGTGTTGGATATGTTTATCACCTTGTGTTATTTATAAAATTATAAAGTTGTAATAAATAAATTAAATATTTTTTTCTATCTCTGTCCTAAATTACATCATAATTTCCTTCTTTCCATAAGTTACCCTTGCTAATATTCAAACACATAAACCACAAGTTCATTTTTTTTCTTTTTTTTCAGCAAAAAGTTCATAGGGGATTTCAGTCACTGCTAAATGTAATTTTTGATTTTTTTCAAATCAAAAAGGTTAATTTTGCCATATTTGTTAGATCTGTCATTTTCATCAACATTTCTAGTATTGACCGATGACCATAGCAACCATTCCATGTTAAAATGGCACTGAATAGTGGTTATGACCAGTCTTGGTGTTTCAGCATCCATACAGTCACATGATCTGACTGTTTGTCAAACTGTTAGTACTTACAAGCATGGCCAAGTGCCCCACAATCACATGATCACCATTTGCAATGTTCCCTGCTGACTTCCTCAGGAAATCAATAGCAAAACAGAGAGGGAAGGCTGGAAGTTGCTGAGGTGAGTCTCCCTCATCTGCACTGTCTCATCTAGCCCCTCTGTGCTTTGCACTATGCTGACCACTTGTGCATTCTCCCTGACCCTTGCCATGCCCCCTTCACATCCCCTTTACATCTTTCCCTGACAATAACCCTGACCCAATCCATCCCAACAAACAGTCTGAAATGCTTGGTTCTGGACAGTAAAGAATAGAGATTTGGCCAGATAGAAAATCAAAAGACTTTTTAGGAATCCTTACATTTAAATTCTTAGATCATTGGAAAGTAGGCACTTTTTATTTCAGTATCTAAATAATGCAACATTTGCTTAATATGAATGTATGGAACAAAAATAATATCTTTGTGCTATTTATCAATTCTGAAAATTAGAATCGTAAAATATTTGGGTTAATATTGCTTTCAGATGCTGTTTTCCTCCACCACTACTTACATATCCCAGAATATGCATATGTATGAAAACAAAGTGTATTCCAAAACATTAAGGTGAATGAAACCTGTATAACCTAGATTTTTTTAGAACTGTAACAATTCCTTTCACGTAAGAAAATTAATAAAACTTATTTTTGTTCAACCTAATTATGAAAATGACTCCTGCAGGCATAATTACGTTGCAACTGAGTTAAAACAGAGAAGTAATTATAGCCTGCAAAAACGATTTATTTCTCCCTCAGTGGAGAAGTTTTGCAACTTTCTCTAATCTGAGCCTGTACATTCCAGACATATTAAACTGAGGCCTAGTACAGCTCAATGCAATCTTCAAACCATGCAAACTGTCCATCTACCACATTGTAATCCCAGCTGCCAATCTGAAATAAACCAGTTAGGCAGAGCAGACATAACCTACAGAAACAAATGCCACTCAATAATGTTTAGAGGCACTGGGTTCATGGATAATTTCAAACAGTGTCTTTGTCTGGAACATTGATGTGCTCACTGAGAACACCTAAATCTCTGGCTACTGGAAACAAGCAGATAAAGCGGAATAAGAAAAATGAGCTTTGAAAATACTTCAAAGAGACAAAGAAAAAATGGCAAATGATTTCAAAGAAACTATAAGGAAGACTGGAGAGAATACATGCAATGCTGCAAATATTTGGGGTTGAAATAGATTTCCATATGAGATTAGGGACTATCACTTTGCATATATCATCATAATAAAACTATCATTCAGGATGCATATCAAAAGTCACAGTGCTGGATATGAGGCACTTAACTTACCCATATCAAGATTTCAAGTTAATTATTACTAGATGCTGTCAGTGGCAAAGGAATATCCTATAGAGATTGCCAATTTAAACACAAGTTAATTGTAATACATAATTCTATCCAGTGTATTGACTTTGGCATGATTAACTTCCTTATATTGTGTGAAATTTATTTTTCAACACGTTCGCGATGGATCAAACATACTCTTACATTTCCTCTATTAAATATTACATCCCTAAATAGTATGTTTGGATTCAATATATTTTTAAAAAACATTAAATAAGAAACTGGTACCATTTAATGGTATTTTACATGGAGGTTTTCAATTAAGTTTAGACTAATCCTTAACATTTATTTAGCTTTTCACACACAGTTCCTGTGCTGCACTGTGTCAAACAAACCATCTGGACAGCATACTTCTGGCTACAGCTTCTACCAAGATAATTTGCTTCCAAAAACCTTCTGAGCGGTGTCTATGTGGAGTCCTCATTTATTTAATTCACACTTTCAGAATAAATGTCTATGTTGAAACATTTTCTAATAATTATACTAATTTTCTAAGACATCTAGAAACACCTATTCATAAAAAGACCACTGCAAATAAGTTGAAAGTATTTAGCAGCTGTTGAACTATGCTGTAAATACAAATTGCATTTGACTTTGTGAACGATTCATTGGCTAAGTTATCTTCTTATGATTTAAAACTGAAATTTCCAGCTTCCACCAAGAATTTTAAAAAAGCATGAGATGTCATGAGATTTTTAAAGGACATTGGAGATCAGAGTTTAAATCCTGGCTACCTAACTTACCCATAAGGGTCCTTGGGAAAGTATCCCCGAATGCTTCACCTGCATATTACAAATATTAGAGTGATGCAAAGTAGTAGAATCGTGCTTGTTTGGACAGTGTCCAGAATAACAAAGTCCACATCAGATGTCTGAAGCCCTAGACAGCTAATAAAGGTTCCCAGCACTGGCTATGAGGCTAAGGAGATACACTAGAGAAGCAGAGGTCAAGAAGATAACTGCTCTGTTCCACTATCCCGCTGGAAAATGAATGAGACCTAAACCTGTTGGCCTTTCATTAGGCCTTCAAAATTGGCTATGTCATCAGGCATTGGGACTGTAATGTATAGGAGAGTCTGTGAGATGATTATGTTGTTAAGTTGTTTGTGTTTTTTATATTGACTGCTGGTAATTTATTGTTATGTTGCTGTTATGTTGTATTTTTAGTGTCCATTGCCTAAAATTATCGTTAGAGTTGTTGAGATGGGTGACAGTTTCAATTGAAATAAATAAATAAATAAATAAACAAACCCAGATAATGCCTTCCAAAAGTGCATTAATTCCATTGCAATTCTTTTCCACAATATAACCTGAAAGAAATGTGGCTTGGTATTTTTAATGCAAGAATTTTCATCATATTAAAAAATAAAACAATTATTAATTAAGCAAGTTTCAATATATGTACCATTGAACCATGAAGTTTTTCAGGGTAAGAATTATTCCTATTGTGTTGTTGATATTGTCTTGGATCCTAATTAATGTTACTATCATAAGCATTCTCTCAGTAGAATTTTATTTATAGAAAATTGGCATCTTTAAAACAGGGATAAACATTTTTTCCCCCATGATAAACATTACTGGCTACAGTCTCCAGAAATTTATTCCATAGTGTTAGTAAAATGTCTGGATCAATGTTGAGAGGACATAATGAGCTATAAAAACAAATCAATTTCTATCTTCTTGACCTATGAAAGTTTTTTGTAAGATCAAACATAAGAGAAAATTCAAATTCAGCCTAATATTTAGATATACAGTTATAGTCTCAGTTTAATTATTATATAAATAAAGCATCCTAAATAAACAACTTCCTTTAAAGCATTTTTTCCTTGGGATAAAAGACCAAATGTACTTGTGAATTCATAGACATTTACTTCAATATGTTAGTTTAAGAAACTGTGTTCCATTGTAATTGGTCTCAGAGGCTCTTATATTGCAAAGCAATAAAAATTTAAAATGTTTAGAGAAGCTGGCAAACCTCTTTATAGACAGCAAACTATTTTTATGAACTAACAAAAATATTTCACTTTTATTCAAACTATAATTTCTGACCAATCAAGCCAATGCTGGTCATATAAATTGCTCTCAATTTTGGAATGTTAGAATAAATCTTTGAAGAGACAGATTAACAGACAGGGAGATGATGAGTTAGTATGAGGGTGTGTAAGAAATTCATTTATCAAATGGATTGACAGTGTATCATATACATATTGGTATGATTACATGGAGATATGCATAGAACTTTCATATTTCTTATGCCTTCTTCCATAGCTAAAAGAAAAATGATTCTCCAGTAGTAATGGTAGGAAAGAATTCTTCTTTGAATCTCTAAGTCTTTGGTATTACTTCATATACAGTGCATTACAAATAGCAAGAAGCCCAAGAATAATTTATTTTAGCCTTTAATGTATATTTTTTAAAAAGAAATAATATCTTACATTGCGTAAGAAAAAAACCCTTATAAGTAGTTTAATAATCAAGAAATGTAAATGTTCCTTGAAAGTAGCTCTGTTTCCATATTATGAACCAAACAGAACATTCATTGACCATGTCTCCTTATCACAGTAAGTGTTAAATCTTCAGAGTTTTTGCTTGCCGTGGCTTTAGTCAGTTAAAAGGAAGATGAACAAACATTTGCTAACCATTCTAAAGTTAATATCAAGATTGAAACTGATTCTCTGTTTTATTTTAAGATTAGAAATAAGATAAAATTAACATTTTTGTATTATTTTCCTCAAGGGCTTTTGAGCAAGAGGTGAGGTACCTTATATGATATTTATTTCTTAATTGCTGTAACTATTGGATGCTCTTTATTCATTTGTTAATTCCTAACAGGGAAAGAATAAACTGCATTTTCCTTTATATTCTGTTGTTCATTATTCAGAAATTCTCTTCTGGTATATTATGCCTTAGGCTTAGAGATTCAAAGAAGAATTCTTTCCTACCATGTCTTTTTGGTTCTACCACAAAACCGCGGACGACAAAATCGCGGTCGACGAAAGCGCGTATGTGACGTCATCACAGCGCGACGAAAAAGATCGAAAAAGATCGAAAAATGTAAAAATAAAGCTAAAACCTTCCCCTAACCCCCCCAAACCTAACCCTAAACCTAACCCTTAACCTAACCCTAAACCTAACCCTAAACCTAACCCTTAACGTAACGAAAAACCTAACGCTAACCCTTAACCTAACGCTAAACGTAACGCTAACGCTCTAACCCTAACCCTTAACCTAACCCTAACCCTAACCCTTAACCTAACCCTTACCTTTATGTGAATCGGCTTGCTGTAATTTAATTTTTATTTCAATTTTTCGATCTGTTTCGTCGCGTTGTGATGACGTCACATACGCGATTTTGTCGACCGTGCTTTTGTGGAACGCGCTTTTGACGGGTCACGGTCTTTTTTCTATTCCTAATCTGCAATATTATATAGTCCAAACCTTTTCATTGGTCTGTTTTATCCTTTAGCTCATACATCGTGAAGAACATAAGAAATTATTAAAACCTAAGAAAATGTTGATATGAGGAAAAGCAAAATAAATTACCAAGTATTTCAGAACGTCAACAGAAGGATTATTTCTGTATTAATTGATCACAAGGCTTTCAAAAATTAATTACATTTTTACTAATAAACATAGTTTAGGCCAAAATATTAGTAAGCTTCATTCTTTTGTTTGTTAGGACTGTTTTTTAGAACTGTTTATTAAACTGTTTTTAAACAATTAAAGACTCCCTCAATGTTTAAAGTGCAGCAGACTGTTAAGCTATTACATCATAGAAATAGTAAAATAGGGAACAGACCTTTTTATTCACAAATTATTGTAATGCTGTTTTTCCACATGTGTTGGCTATCTAGGAAATTAACATAGTGAGAACTTCTTTGTTCTTTCAAAATTCCAGATTTCTTGGCAAAAAGAAAACAGCATTCTGTATGTCCCTTTGTGTAATAAAGACATTTAATCACATACTAATCTTGAACTCTTTGTATTTTAAAAGATATTACAAATAATGCATGGATACCATGACTTCTTGTCTTATACATGTTTGCAAGTAGAATTTATGTCATATCAATTTACCTAATTCTAGTTAATTAATTGTGGTGTGTAGAAGGTTAGGAAACCCCCATGGTTACCCTAGCAGCTTTCTATACTAGATTTAACTATGAAAATGGGTTAATAACAAATAAACAGATGCAGACACATAGACACACACTCCTAAAATATCATGACAAGAAGACTCAGAAATTAGAGGTTCTGCCTTAAGTCCATTGTTTATGCTCTTTAGAAGCATGTCAGAAAATCATAAATAAAAATGAACTTTGTTAACTGTAAGAAAATAAAAATGGCTATGATTGGATTCAAGCAGAAAAGCCAAAACATGTTAATGCCAGTAAGGACAAAAGCAGTGGTGCAAGCTGTTTTTAAATCAATTATTCAAATAGTTATTCTCTTACAAATTCAGAAAGAAATATTTCAAATGTGAATTTCATGTACGTAGCAGCATTTTATAAGGTTTGCCAAATCTATAATTACATGTTGTACACTCTCTTGTTGATAAAGATCTGTTTGCTTTAAATTATGAATAAATAAGCTCTTAAAGGATTACATATGAAAAAGACCCAAGCATTTTTAGTGCTTGCATAAAAATTGGTGCACTAATTACATCATTTCCTAGGCTTTTTTCTAAAAAAATTCAAAAAACCCCACAGTGGAAAAATCTAGAAAGAATATTTCATTATATTTTAAATCCACAATTCTTGTTATAAAAGCTTATAATAATATACCTAAAATTTACAGAGAGAACAATCAACAGTGATGTATATTTTCTTTCTTTTACATGAAGTCTTATAGCTTTCCAAAACCTCCCCAAAATCATTTTATTCAAAAATACTTGCTAGGCACAGTATTTCCCTTTTCAGTTTCCCAAACTGCTTTTTCCATTTGTAAAATGTAGCAAACCTTGTAGAGAGAAGACCATTGCCAAAGAAACAAGGCAGAAAGGAGAAAACTGTCTTACTAATAACTTACAAAATCTGTTTTGAACAATTATGCCATGTGTAACCAAAATAAATCTAAGGAGTTATGTTAGTGTAGGTAGGATAGAAAATATCCTTTAAAACAGGGTTCCCCAACTTGTGAGCTGCAGCCCACTACTGGGCCATAGGCTAATCGCCACCACACCACATGAGTGTCTGGACAGGGCACGCACCTCTGCACATGCACACAACCCACTGGTGAGAGCATCAGCATGGGCGCTCGCGGCCCCTCACTTGAGTGTCGCCATGGATATTGCACTTTCCCCTCCCAAAATCATCCCCTCTTTCCCCACTCTAAATGCCCCCGGTCACCAATGTGGAAAGGTTGGGGAACTTTGTTTTAAAATGTCTATAAATCTTTTAAACTACAATAAAATCAAATATGCTTTATCAATATTTCAAAAAGTCCAACATTCCTTCATAAATTTTTATTCTCCCAAGTATGAACATGCTTACCTCCCTCAACATTGGATCCATTATTGAATTGAGATTGACAGCTCCTTCATAGGTCAGATAGTAGAAAACATTTAGAGATCTGACAGCTTCTGGCCCTTGCTGCTTATAGCCAAAAATCAAATCAATCCACTGGTGCAGTTGACAGGAAACAAATTCACTTTCTAAAGCCTGAAACAAAATACAACACTGGTTATATTGTTTCTCAAACTTATTTTCTGTCCACCATCTTACATAAACCACAATGCAAAGGTTAGAAATATGCAAGCGCCTTAGAGAAAAAAGGTTATTTCACAAACTATGACGATGCTAATTATACCTTTTAGAATATGTTGAACCAACTGTGCCTTGCAAGTCCCTAATGGAGTTTTAAACATTTGCAATAGAGTTGTGCTAGTATTAAAATAATTCAAGGTTGTACTATGAACAATTAAATTCACCATGGATGAGTAATCATTGTCTAATCTGACAATAATAGGAAAGGACAAGACAGACTATATTAATCATCCCAATCTTGTACCTTTCAGTTGTGTGGGCACCTGTGTCTCACCACATTGGAAGAGTACCACCTTGGGAAAGAAAATACTACTATATAGCTAAAGAAAAAATGCTGCAGCCTTATAATTTATGCACTGTTTCCAACTGTTGGAAACAATAGAGATAGCCACTACCTTAAAATGATGCAATCTATCTAGTGAATGTAACACAACTATCACAACTTATAATTTATTACATCTATCTTGAATTTTGACAAAATGGCATAAATAGTTAAAAGGCAATTGGTAAATTTTACTATAACTGATATGTTAAATGGTAGTTTTCTGGAGTATACACATAATTGTCAATTACAATTTCCTGTGTAGTATGGAAAAATGCAACAAACATACTAGAGTTTCAGACTTCCATACTGCATCATTTACCTTCATCTATAGGTGTCAATAGTTTTCAAGAAGTGATTAATGTGTAAACCAGTATTACTTCAAATAGAGCCTAATTTTGAAATCTTAGATTTCCTTCACTACTAGATCTCCTATAGATAATTAAAATGAATCAGCACTAACCTTTTGAAGGTTAATTAAATAATTTATTATATAAATTAATTGTACATAAATATATAAATTAATTAAATATCATAATTAAATAATGATTAGTTATTTAAATAATTAAAACAATAACTGTAATAGTAATATATTGATTTTAATATTGATTTTAATATTTATGAGCCGCGGTGGCACAATGGTTTGAGTGCAGTACTGCAGGCTGCTTCTGCTGATCACCGGCTGCCAGCAGTTTGGCAAATCGAATCTCATCAGACTCAAGGTTGCCTTAGCCTTCCATAGTTCCGAGATCAGTAAATGAGGACCCAGATTGTTGGGGGCAATATGCTGACTCTGTAAACTGTTTAGAGAGGGCTGTAGAGCACTAGGAAGCAGTATATAAGTCTAAGTGCTATCGCTATTATTAATAATTCACCAATACAATAATAAAATAATTAAAAGCATTACAAAAATCTCATTCCGGAATCTTGTCTTATAAAAGGAATCATGTAATTTCTAAATCAGTTTAAGTTATAACTGCTACACATCATTAAACACATCATTAATGAACAGGATTGACTTTTTAAAAATCCCATCTCTTATTTCATTTATTATATTCTCTTCAAGCAATATAAAGCTAAATTGATCATTATATAAAATAATGCTTTCTTTCAACAGTCTCTTTTTACAAAGACTTCAAATAATTATAAATTCCATTTAAAATATAGTTTCCAAACACATAACTTATATTTTATATCTTGATAGAAATCATTTGATAGATGATTTCTCAGATTCATTAAAAGATGTCTAGTGATTCTAGGACTGTAAGCCCTAAAAGTCAGATCTCACTAAGAAACATACACATGAAAACCTTAAACTACTCTTACTAGAACAACTACTGGATCTTACAAGTCTGAACGTGCTTCTTTCCTCCCTTTTTTAATCATGAGAATATATTTATAAATCACTTTCCTGGGCTGGGTTCAATCTTGTTTATCTGAATTGATAGAGGGTCTTCCCTCTGTCCTTCTCACTGTAGATGTACATGTAACAAATGTTTATGCAAAAAATTCCTGCAATCTTCAAAAAATTTTGATTGATTAGTGCTATCACATCAGTGTCAACTCTAAATAACTTCATATTTTTTTCCATGACAATAAGCTCTACTCTGTTCTTCCAGGTCTTCACCACTGAAGCTAAGACCATTTGCCGTTCTGATGGTCATCCTCTTGATTTCCCTTCTTTTTGTTCCAGCAATAGAACCTTTAGAGCAGGGGTGTCAAAATCACATAGTCACATTGTCATCACGTGACGTATCGGGAATTTCCACCCCCCTTTGCTAAACCAGAGGGTGAGTGTGACCAGCATGTGAAACATCCAGCCCATGGGCTGTGAGTTTGACATCCCAGCTTTAGAGAGTAGTGCAA
This sequence comes from Thamnophis elegans, assembly GCF_009769535.1. Taxonomy (NCBI): domain Eukaryota; kingdom Metazoa; phylum Chordata; class Lepidosauria; order Squamata; family Natricidae; genus Thamnophis; species Thamnophis elegans. Next base: position 28,822,026 of record NC_045549.1, on the reverse strand, counting down.
TAATCTGAGACTGATCATTGGTGGCTCAAGAAGTTTTGATTTGTTTGTTGATCCATTGATTTTTCTGTTTCATTTTTTTGTATACCATATTCTCTAGGGACTTCTCCAAACCAAAGTTCAGAAGCATCAATATTATTTTTATTATGCCTTTTAAAAGTCCAACTTGCATTTCCATAGTGTTTTGCAGGAAATACTACAATACTATACTATTGTATATATTATTTTGATTTTGAAGGTATATACATAGTATGGTATCTGAGTATCTTTTCCAAGGCCTTCATGTTTAATTTACCAAGTGCTAGTTTGCAGCATTTTTCTTCACTCCTTGATATCTTAATGCTTGAGACAGAAGCTATCCACCACTTCAGTATCTTAGTTGACAATTCTAAGCTTATTGTACCTGTCATTAGTGTGTTCTTCTTTATATTTAATTTTAGTTCAATGTTTCCATCAGTGCTTTTCGATGTAATTATTAGTTTGTAGTTCCTTTGCTTTTATAGCTATCAGAGTAGAGTCATCAGCACAGCACAGGTAATTGATGTTTCTTCCTCCAGCTTTAAAAACATGCTTATTTTATTCCAGTATCAGTTTCCATTAATATATATTCAATAAATAAGTAAAGTATGTTCTCTCTGAACTATGGCTTTTGTTCTGTGTACGGTATACGTTTTATACGAAGATAACTGGATGTTCTGGATTGCCATTTTTCTAATATTTTCTAATTATATTACAGTTTGATATAATCAAAAACCTTTCTATTATAAATAAAGCATAAACTTATTTCTTTTGGATATTTCTTGGCTTTTTCAATTATCTAGAATACATCAGCTATATTATCTCCTATTCGCCAGCTTTTTCTAAAGCCAGCTTGTTTATGTTGACCTTTAGTGTGAAAAGTTTCAAGTAAATCAAAAAACATCAGGGAAAGATTAAGCCTTAGCTATCTGAGATTAAAACTTAATTGTCCTTCATATCATTAAGTAATTATTGATTAACACAAATAGTATGCAAATCTTCAGAAGAAGAGGAATCCACAGAACTTGGAGGATTGTGTACGAAGCTCTTCCTTTTCCAACTGTTAAAGCAGTCAGGCTTGAAGCTGCTTGAACATGTTGTGGCCTTGATGATGTACATGCACATCCCAGGCGATACCCACCTACCTTCCAAAGCAGCCATGCAGTTTTATTTTACAGATCCGTTAAGTACATTTCACAAAACATAGCTTAAATACAAATTAGGAAACATTATCCACTGAATTTTGTAAAGATTTAAATTCAGGTCACATGATCACCCAGCACACACTCTTGGATATAGATCAATTTATTTTAGATTACAATTTCGATTAGGGATCAATTCAGGGGGATCAGTTCAGATAGCAGAATGAGTGTACGATACAGCCTATTCTTTACCAGCAAGAAGCCATCTTGCTACTTTAATTCTGGTGATGGATGCTTTCTTTTTGATAATGGTAAATGAAGATCAGCTGCCAGACTTGATGGCTTATACACACAAAATAGAGTGTGTGTCTTTGGTTGTTTGTTTTTTTTGTTTTTTTTTTACATCAGGCATAAAATATTTTGGGCTGAATATTTTGTGCTAAAATATTTCAGTCTCTATACCTGTATGTATATGTGTAATAGTAGATGACATTCTGAATTGGCTGAAGAAAAGGCAACAAAAGTCAATAGCATGATGCACTGAGCTTTAATGGAAAATCCCATTAGAAGTGCAGATGAAGTAATGCAAAGAAGCAGGACAGTTTTATTATTACAGAAATTAAGCCTAGTTTTCTTTCAAGGAAAGGTCCTATTTAAAAAGGAAAATTTAGTCAGGCTCTGAGAAGCGACTGTGCAATATGCATACAGAAATGATTGGTTAGTTTCATTAACTGATGCCTGAAGAAACATTTATATTGACACATAAAAAACAGCAATTGTCTTAATTTGTGTGGTGCACTTCACACAAAAGCCCTAAATATGTTCAAATTAGAGCAAGCTGCTTGATTGTCACTGCAATCTCATGTCATGTTAATGCATGACAAACATTAAACCATACACTTAAATGGCAATTTATATCATTTAAGTGTTTACTGCCTGAGCAACTCATCAGTCATTTAAATGTGATTTTCTGACAGCTAATTTCAGTTAATTTTCCTCTATTCACTTAATTAGAACTTTCAATCAGGAAAAGGCCTATCCATATCTTCATGTACGTATCATTTTTGTATTTAGAAGCTCAGTAAATTGCTACATACATCCTTTATAATAGATAACAATATATTAAGTCATTCTTCTATTCACCCTACATACCATTCCACCCGAGAAACAGCTCATTTCATGAGAGCAATATTGTAGCTGGTACTTTTTAAAAAAATCACAAAATATGAATACTATTAAAACTATATATAACCATAAACACACGCACACATGAGTTCCAAATTGTTTAATAAGTTAAAAGCTGTAAGATATACTGTATTATATCTTGAACTATGGTATTTTAACCCACAGGCCATATGGATTAAGAGAGCATATAAATATTGCTAAATAAATTAATTAAACACAAATGGCATAACAATACAATGATTAAAATAAACTAAAACACGATTTTATATAGACCCTTTTAGAGTTTTATTGAACTGTGTTTTACTTTGAAGTAAGTTTTGAAAACATATATAGAAAATGTGAAAAGTTTATAAATACAAGAAAACAGCAACATGAAAAACCCAAAATTTACTTCCTTTTTACTACAGCAAGAAATACTAACATTTTTATCATCATTTATACATACCATTAAAATGTGTAAATGTGATTGCTAAAGAAAATGACTAAATACAGCAATAATACTTGATTGGAAGGGCTTTAAAGGTGGTTTTTTTTTGTAAATTGTTTAGAATTTATCTTTTCATGGGGTTTACTTAAGATTTATACCTATAATATATTAACAAATTAGCTGTGAAAGATGTAAATAAGAATATAAAATAAAAAGACTTTCAGGGTGCTATAAGAGATGTTACAACATATATACAATCCAGTTAAATTTCAAGCATTGTATTATAAAAACTAATATAATGTAAAGTTATATGAAGTTAAAAGAAAATATGTATTGTTCTTTTGTGTAATGTATCACATGAAGAAAATTCTTTCTATATACAGTAGATTACACTACCAATAGTATGATTTTGTACATCATACTTATTTTTTTCTTAAAATTAAGATTTCAAAAAGTTTAGGATCAGCTCAAGCTTCTGAAAAAAGATAATGCTTATTAAAGCCATAGTTAAAAGTGTGCACAACTAAAGTATACTATGATGAGGTCCTTGAGTTAAAATGGTGCACAACTAAAGCAAAAGTAAAGTTTGGGTAATGAAACATATGCAAGAAAACAACAAAGCTCAGAGAACACGAAGAACCCCTCATTTTAACCCTGAACTACAAATATTCTCTTTTATTGGTAAAATATACTATCCCCCATTCCCTTGCTTCTCTTAAACAAAGCTAATCAAGTCTTGCTTCTGCCACACTAGACAGGATGTATCATTTACACTCTGTATATATTCTGAGAATGATAAGAAATAAAAAAAATCTAACATCCAACATAGTACGATAATATTAATCTGTATTGAGTTATTGTGAAATAAATCAGAGGTAACGTCTGATTGTTACGAATCAAAGAAGACCATGAGAGGAATGTCCTGTAAAATCACACACAAATTGTCAATTCAGACCCATGGGACTCGTATTAACTTTGACAAACTGTCTTGTGGCTGATCTCTCTCTCTCTCGTTTCCCCTCTAATGAGACCTATTAGGCCAAGACACAAACTCCTGAAGTATGTTAAAAAGTGCAATGCGCAGATGTCAAACATCTATTGGCAACTTTATGTTAATAGTTCACAATACTAAAATGTCCCAGAGTCATTTTTGTATTAAAGCAAATATGCTACAGAAGAAAATAGCAATTCATATTTGTCTACTTTTTAAAATATGAATCTAAACTAAAATGTCTAAATTTCCACTTATTCCTTGAAACATATTGAACCAAGAAAAATTTAACCATAATTGTTAAAAATAAATAACTTTTTCTACTGTATGCTTACTAATGAAATTCTCCATATTTATTATGGATTTATTTTATGGTTCAAAATGGCCCAAGATAATGATAAAGATAAAATTACTTCAAAACTACCAAATTTACTATATAATTTCAATTTCTTTACAAAATTGTGTTTTAAAATATATTAACAAAAAAACTTCTAAAAAGAAAATAAACTGAACAATTAATTCCAAACTTCTGCAACCTTATTATGAATTTGTAAGTTTAATGATTACTTGATACCACATGCAACAAACATTTTAAAATCAAGCAGACAGTTATGCTGGCATGTGCTGGATTTCAAACAGCAGTAGTAATGTCACTTAACACTGATGTATGACCTTGGTAATTTACAATGATTAAGACTTATTTTCAGACCAATTAGAAATCTTTCAAATTGTCCTATCAAATATATGATTTTAAAAAATTCAACTTAAAAAAACATCTGGAGTCTTTTTTCTATGTGATCTTGCTTCCAATCAGAACATGCTTTGAATTAAACAATTTTGATTAAATATGTGGATCACATTCTCTTCAAATATTTGAAGTCATAAACAGAAAACTGTATCATATTCAAACAAAGCAAGAGCAACGAATTCACACAAAATCAAGATTGGCAAAGTGTTTGGGTGGACTGTTAGGTCTAGTGTCTTCAATAATTCCTAATAAAAATTAGGAATTATTTCTTTCTAATAAAATAAAATAGTTTTAAAGTTATTAATTACAATAATTAATGTGCTCCACAATTTCAGTGGTATTTGATAATTATTTAAATTGTGCAATGCACTGCTATTTAGTTCACCTTTTCTGTAAAATGTAAAAGGCAAAGTCTTAATACTATGACTAACACATGTGCTTATTTTTCTAAAAAGCACAAGAAACCCAGTGGTTTGTGAAAGTAGGAAAATATGTTGTTTCAAAATAGGATTACGTTGTCACAAATTCACACCATAATTATTTCTCTATGAATTTTCAATATTCATACTATTTATTTATAGTTACGATCTCTATCAGCACTGTATGCTGAAGTAGCCTTATACATTTTCTTGCTCTCTCTAGGCTTCAAGGAATTGTGTTGAAAGTAAATAAATATTCACGGAGCATTCAGAACAAGAATGGTGGAGGTCTTGTTTCGTTTTCATGTTATATATTCTGGAGGACAAAGATGCATTTTTATTTATTACATTTATGTTCATTCACTCTATAATGTCTCTGTGTAGTGTGCAACATTAAAAACAATTAAAAACTATATAGCAATAGCACTTAGATTTATATATCGCTTCATAGTGCTTTACAGCCCTCTCTAAGCAGTTTACAGTGTCAGTATATTGCCCCAACAATCTGGGTCCTCATTTTACCGACCTCCGAAGGATGGAAGGCTGAGTCAACCTTGAGCTGGTCAGAATTGAACTCCCAGAGTGAACAGTGAGTTAATCCTGCAGTACTGCATTCCAACCACTGCGCCACCACAGCGCGCGCACCCGCACACACCCACACCCACCCATATATATACATGTGTTCTATTCACAGTGAAAACAAATGTAAAATGCAGGCATTTGTGCATTAGTTTAGGTAACATGTATTAAAGTATGACAATAAAATATATTTAGGAATCACATGTGCGGCCATGAATTTAAGACTGTTTTATCCATTAATTCCTACTCAAATTTGTTTTTTCCTTAGTGTGCCACATTGGATACTTCTTATCCACTCTGATCTGATATCAAAAGAAACAAAATGGTGAAGAAGATTAAACGTTAGATTTCGGACAATTTCCAAGGACCTTGCAATTGTAAGCTTTTCTCTAGGATACAGTTCAATTGCAAGTTACACATAATTCAAACTTGTTTCCCTGTTTCAGAAGATTTGCCCTCATTATCTCTAATTTACTCCACTGAAGAGAAATAATGCAAACGTCCGAACTCACATTGTTTTATAGACAGCAGATACCCACATTAGCAACCTATATAAAATATTTTTCCCCCCTCAAACAAGCATCCCTTTTGACAAGGATTTTATGAAATGTTCTGGTTTATATTTTCAATTATTTTAATGTTTAATCTGTTTTGAACAATCATTTTTATAAAATAGCACAGGTACTCTTTCACTTATAACAATTCATTTAGTGACCGTTTGAAGCTACAATGGCACTGTAAAAATGACATGACCATTTTTCACACTTATGACGGTTGCAGCATTCATGTGGTCACATGATCAATATCCAGATGCTTGGCAATTGATTCATATTTATGATGGTTACAATGTCCAGGGGTCATTTGATTATCTTCTGTGACCTTCTGACCAACAAAGTCAACAGGGAAGCCAGATTCACTTAACAACCATGTTACTAACTTAATAACTGCAGTGATTCACTTAAGAACGGTGGCAAGAAAGCTCCTAAAATGGGGCAAAACTCACTTAACAATGGTCTCACAGAAATTTTGGGCTCAATTGTGGTGATAAATCAAGGACTACCTATATTAAATTGCATATAACATATAAAACTTGAATTAGCTTTCAACATAGTTAATTTTTGATGATAATTTAGGCAATCATATTTATACAACACAGATCAATCATCTGATGGTATATTTGCATAGTATTTCTAGTTAATTGCTATTGAAAGAGAATATTTTACCTGAACATTTATTTCAAATTATAAAATATATGAAGTATATTTCTGTGCATCAGGAAATTTCTATCCAAGTTCATAATGGTTACAGAATCATAGTAGCCTTTTTGCAGTTTTGCCTTCTGTTAAGCCATCAGGGTAGGGTCCTGATGGCCCTCAAGATTCTATGGGATTATCTGTTGTTGTTGTTGTTGTTGTTGTTAAATAATACTAATGTAGTAGTATTAGTTAAATAAGATGAAGTTATTTTCATTCAGTAAATATTTGGGATTCGATAAGTAATCAAGGTTTATGAAGCAATCAATGAGCTGAAGAGTTTGGGGACTCCTGAATTAGGGAAGCAACAAATACTTGTTCCATAATCAGCACCTATCTGTTAACTTTTTTAATATTACCAAAGTAATTAAGCCAGGTGAAGCCTTTATTCACAACTATAACTATCTAGACTCTTTGAGGCAAGTTTGAGCCAAAATTGCCATTATTTGATATTGCAGTATTTTGTTGTATTCTTGCCTAAAATAAAACCTGAAGTTCATTCTGATTTTTTTGGGGGCTTCAACGTCCTTATTAATTCCTCTAACCTCTTTTAGGTCTTCTATTAAGCACTGTCAGTTTTTGTGCTAGAGAAGGATATACTATAGAGCCAAGGTGGCGCAGTGGTTAAATGCAGCACTGCAGGCTACTGCTAGATCAGCAGGTCAGCGGTTCAAATCTCACCGGCTCAGGGTTGACTCAGCCTTCCATCCTTCCGAGGTGGGTAAAATGAGGACCCAGATTGTTGGGGGCAATATGCTGACTCTCTGTAAACCGCTTAGAGAGACCTGAAAGGCCTATGAAGCGGTATATAAGTCTACTGCTATTGCTGTACCACGTTTGGGGGCTGTTGTTAAAATGGGGCATAATGAGTTTAAAGCTGTTATTATGGTTTTAATCTTTATACACTTCCCAAAGTCATTGCCATGAGATGGGCAGCTCTACAAAACACCTGAAGAATTCTCTTCTGTGTAAAAGTGAATGACTGCTTTATCATATTCATTTCATTTATCTATATGTAAAACAGGAAATCAAGTATTCCCTTAGTGACTGTATTAGAGAGACCAGTGTTTTCCTATTTGAAGTTTAAGCTAATATGATCCACATTAATTTGGATAAAACTATCCAAAGAGGTAATCAACAGTACATAGGTCTGCTGCATGGGTACCACACCTCAGATAAAATGTTCTTTGACTCTTCTGGTTAGACATCCATATATAAATCACTCTACATATACACTGAAACAAGTACCCCCGGCAACAAAGAACCATCTTTTCTCATCACAATTTTCTACTCTGGAAATCTACTGTTTCTGTCCAAACAAAGAAAATATATAAGTGACCTATCCTCATACTGATGTGTCGTGATGTGAATAAAAAGCAGGCAGCAAAGCAAGAGTTAATTGAAACTAAAGAGAAAGGGAGGAGTGTTGTCTGGGGAAGAAGGCTAACTGAGAGTTAATCAGGGATCACATCCAGAGCCAGGCATGGATAAGCCTCACTAATGAGGCTCAAGTACCCTGCAGTGGCTTTCAAACCGAACTGGCTTCAAAGGATGCCACCCCATGACAGAATGCAGTTAGCCATACGAAGAAAGTGATTAGAATAAATGACTACAGTAATTAACTTTGATTTGAAGCCACCTGACTGGAAAGAGAAGCTAGGAGCTGTTTAGCTGAAATCTTCCTGGTAAAAAGGGGAAGCTTGCCTTTACCCTTGTGTTTGTATGTGTTAGGAGGGCTTTTTCTTTCAAATAAGTATTGGGTGGCAGTAATGAAAAACAGCTTTCATTCAAGAACGTCCCATTCATTTTGAAAAAAAAGAGGAAAATAAAAGCTTCAAAGGGGAACTAATTCATTTCACCCCAATCACCTTTAGTGAGTTGCCTCACCACTGCTAAACACACACACGCACACACAACACACACTCATATTCTTTTAATATATTAAAAGAAAAATCAGGTTATTGAATTGTTAGCAACTACTTTGCTATGAATTTTAATATTACGTAAAAGCTAATTGTTTAGCATAAATTTTTAGAGAATGTTTTTAGATAATTTAAACATTTAAATAGCATTTTTTTTATTCAATATTATTGTACCATTGTACCAAAGTTGTCTTCTTCATTAATGTCCCTTAAGGTTGTATGTGGAACTTAGTGTACCTTTTTACTTCATCAATAAATTATATTAATGTAGCCCTTTATCTGATGACTAATTTCTACTGAAAAGTTTTGCAAGTTGTATCCACAGTGTAGTAGTCAGAATAATTCACCAAACATTTATGCAAAGAATCTGATTTATTTGACAGTTTTACACCTTCAAGGCACAATATAATTAAATGTTTTGACAGCTAAACAAAAATTGTATAAATTTCAAAAATGTTTAAATGGCTGTTGTGTCTAAAATAAAAATAGTACCTACATTAGCTTAGCTTCTAAACATGCCTTTTAAGGAAATTTAAATGATATTATATTTTGTTTATCCAAGGAGAATAATTTTTACTTTTCCAATTTATGATAATATATGCCTATATAAGTATTTATGCACATGTGAATATGCATACAAATAACTCTTGCATTTCTATTATTTCAATCATTTTAAAATATATGTGTCACCTAATACTTTTTGCATTTTCACAATGAAATCCCACTTTCAATCACCAAAGAATTCTAGAAAACTGCCTTTCAAAATCAGGCCATTCCTCCATCGTCCACATTGATTACCTGCTCTTCTTAAAGCCCTGCTCTTCTGTCTAATTGTGGTGGTGGTGGGGTATTCTTAGAAGGGATAAGTAAAGAATGCAAATAATGAATGTAAAGAATACATAATCCCAGCAGGGTGATCCAAGATGTGAAAGTCATCCTAGTTGATCAGCTAAAGCAAGCAGGCACTTACAATATACCAGCAGCAACAATATAGGCACATCCTGGAGGCAGAAGATGACTTTAGAGATAATCATTGTATAATGCATGGAGAATGTAATGGCAAAGCACCCTTATTTTATCAAGAAAACTACCTGGATAGAATATATAGAATGATGATGTAATACTTGGGTAATGGACCCTTCAGTTTTAGATGGCACTCAAAATGCTATTGAAAAGAGTTGGGGAGTTTTTGGAATACTAATAGTGTTTATGACATAAAGCCAATAACAACAACAACAACAACAACAACAACAACAACAACTCCGCCGTTGCCGGTCCCAAGCCCGGATAAGAAAGGAGGAGGGTTGGGGTCAGGTTGGCAACCTGGCCCCATAAAAAAACCCGCCAACCCATACAATATGGTGAAAGAAATGAATAAAAATTTTATACTGCATCGGTCGTCGCGTGGGTTAACAAGGGGCGCGGCGGATGTTGGGGTCCCTGGACATCCGTCGACAAGTGATTTCTGAGATTGATTCAGAAAGATGCAGCTAAAGGAACAACACCTGAAAACTACAGACCAATAACATGGTTGCCAACAACCTTCAAATTACTCACAGGCATTATTGCAGATAACATGATGGATTATTTGGAAACAAACAACATCTTGCCAGTAGAGCAAAAAGGCAACAAAAGAAGGAGCAGGGCACAAAAGATCAACTCCTAATTGATAAAATGATATTAGAAAATTGTAAGAACAGAAAAACGAACTTGAATATGGTCTGGATTGATTACAAAAAGGCATTTGACTCACTGCCACATAGTTGGAACATAAAATGCTTAGAGACAACTGGCATTAGCAAAAATATTACATCCTTTACTGAAAAGGCGATGAAACAATGGAGAACTGAGTTGGCAGTAGGGAATGAGATCTACGGAATGGTTAATATCAAGCGAGGAATTTTCCAGGGTGATTCACTTTCACCTCTTCTCTTCATCATCGCAATGATCCCACTATCAGTAATCTTAAAAAAAATGAAATTAGGCTACCAAACAGCCAAAGAACTGAAAAAATTTCGCATTTACTATATATGGATGATTTGAAACTCTATGGAAAGTCAGAAATAGAAATCCAATCATTGACAAACACAGTCCGAGTATACAGCACCGATATTTCAATGCAGTTTGGCATGGAAAAATGCCCCACTGTGTCCATAAAAAGGGGCAAAATCACTGCATGTGAGGGCATTGAAATGCCCAATGGCCAACTAATTAAATGCAACAAAAATGAAGCCTACAAATACTTAGGCATTCTGCAGTTGGATAACATCAAGCATGGAGAAGTAAAAACTATTGTCAGGCGAGAGTACACCAACAGAGTTAGGAAAATTTTGAAATCTAAATTGAATGGTGGAAATACAATCAAGGCCATAAATACCTGGGCAATACCAGTTATAAGATACACAGCTGGTATAGTTAACTGGACACAAGCTGATTTGGACATTTTGGACTGAAAAACCAGGAAACTAATGACAATGCACTACAGTTTACATCCACGTGGTGATACTGATAGACTATATCTGCCCCGAAAATCAGGTGGCAGAGGATTATTACAAGTGAAGCAAACAGTTGAAGAAGAAAAACATGCACTGGCTGATTATTTAAAAGAAAGTCAAGAACATCTATTAATCGAAGTAAAGAACAAAAATCTACCGAAGGCCCAACAGACGAAGCAAGAATACAGAAAATATGTGATAAAATCAAGAATAGAGAATTGGCAGAACAAAGCACTGCATGGCCAATTTCTGGAAAAAATAAAAGATAAAGTGGACAGTGAACAAACTTGGTTATGGTTAACAACAGGTACATTAAAGAAAGGAACAGAGTCACTAATCCTGGCTGCGCAAGAACAAGCTATCCGCACAAATGCCATTAAGGCCAAAATCGAAAAATCCTCTGATGATGCCAAATGCAGCCTTTGCAAAGAAGCTGATGAAACTGTTGATCACATACTCAGCTGCTGTAAAAAAATCACGCAGACTGATTATAAGTTGCGGCACAATTCAGTAGCACAAAAGATCCATAGGAATTTGTGCAAAAATTATAATATTAAAACAGCAACAAACTGGTGGGAACATCAGCCTGAAAAAGTCACCGAAAATCAGATGGTCAAGATCTTGTGGGATTTCCGTATACAAATGGACAAAATACTGGCGCATAATACATCAGACATCACACTGGTTGAGAAAAATAAGGTCACAATCATAGACATCGCAATACCAGGTGATAGCAGGGTCGCCGAGAAGGAACATGAAAAAATTGCAAAATACCAGGACTTAAAAATCGAAATTCAATGACTATGGCACAAACCAGCAGTGGTAATTCCAGTGGTAATTGGCACACTGGGTGCTATTCCAAAAGCACTGGAATTACATTTAAAACAGTTAAAAATTGACAAAATCACCATCAGTCAAATGCACTGCTTGGATCTGCACGCATATTACCAAAATACGTTACGACATCATAGGCCCCTGGGTGGGGCCCGACTAGTAACCAATGCCAAATCCAGCGAAACAACTGGCCACTGTGATACAATTCTGTTGTTATGATAATAATAATAATAATAATAATAATAATAACAACAACAACAACAATAACAACAACAATCAGAATAGAACTGGAAGGGGGCTTGGAGGTCTTCTAGTCCAAACCCCTGCTTAAGCAGAAGTGCCTATACTATTTCAGACAGGAGGCTGTCCAGTCTTTTCTTAAAAATCTCCAGTGATGAAGCACCTACAACTTCTGAAGGCAAGCTGTTCTACTGGTTACTTGTTGTCACTGTTAGGAAGTCTCTCTCTTAATTCTAGGTGGCTTTTCTCCTTGATTAGCGTTCATCTATTGTTTCTTGTCTTGCCTTCTGGTGCCTTGGAAAATAAGTTAACCCCCTCTTCTTTGTGGCAGCCCCTCAAACACTGGAAAACTGCTATCATGTCAACCCTAGCTCTTCTTTTCTTTAGACTAGCCATGCCCAATTTCTGCAACAATTCTTCATATGTTTTAGTCTCCAGGCCTTTAATTGTCTCAGTTGTTCTTCTTTGCACTTTTTCCAAAGTCTCATCATCTTTTTTGTAATGTGGTGACCAAAACTGGATGCAGTATTCCAGGTATGGTCTTACTAAGGATTTATAAAGCAGTACTTATACTTGATATGATTTTGATTCTTTGCCTCTGTTTATACAACCAAGGATTATATTAGCTTTTTTGGCTGTTGTCGCACACTGCTGGCTCATGTTTAAATGATGGTCCAAGGTCCCACTCACAGTTACTGTTTTTGAGCCAGGTTTCACCTAAACTGTACCTTTGGTTTTTCCTGCTTAGGTATAAAACCTTGCTTTTCTCCATATTAAATTTCATGCTGTTGGATAGGGTCCATTGCTCAAGTCAGTCAAGATCTTTTTGGACCCTGAGCTTATCTTCTTGGGTATTGGCTATTCCTGCCAGTTTGGTGTAATCTACTAATTTTCCTCTTCTATTCCCTCATCTAAATAATTTATGAAAATATTGAAGAGTGTTAGGCCTAAGATAGAACTTTATGGTACCCCACTGCTTACTTTCCTCCTTGTGGATGTAGTACTATTAAGGGCTACTCGTTGAGTACGGTTTTTCATCAGTTACAGATCCATCTGGTGATGATGATGTCCATCCCACATTTTTCTAGCTTATCAGATGGTTTGGAGCATCTCATATTGCCATGCAGGAAAAGGACATATAAAGTTACAAAGACAGAAATACTTTAGGGACATGGAATATAAGAAGTTCAACACAGTGAAAGATGAAATGAAATGATTACACACTGACATTTTAGACTTTAGAAACATGAGTTGGATTGGACTTGGACACTTTATGCAAAGTGTTTATGCACTATTTACTCCTCAGGACATAAAAAAGAAAGAAGGAATAGTTTTTCTTTCATAGTTAGTATAGTACTGTACTTGACTATATACAATTAATGACTAAATAGTATCAGTTAGACCTCAGGGTGAAGCTTTAATATGATGATTATTCGAGTTCATGCTCCCACCACTGAGGCAGATTTGAAATTAACAGAACATGCAAGCAAGATATGATGCTTATGACTGAAGATTGTGAAAGTTGGAAATATCAAGAAGGAAAATGTTTTTGGACTTTATGGTCCAAGAAATCAAACATAACTAGAAGAATGACTTAACAATTTCTGCCAATCCAATTATTTCTTCATTGCTAACTCTTCAAACAACCAAAACGTGTGTGTGTGTGTGTGTGTGTGTGTGTGTGTGTGTATGTGTGTGTATGTATGTATGTATGTATGTAGGAAATACCACAGAAATCAAATTGATTATATTATTAGTTAGAGGAGGTGGAAGAACTCAGCAAATACATGCCCAAGGACTGACAGATAATGAACTGCTCATGTGCAAATCTCAAGTGAAGCTAAAGCAGAAGATGAAGCCTGTCAAATTCAATAATACAATATTGAGCATATACATATCATTTTCAAGGAGAACATCAGAAATTGCTTTGAAATTCCTGACTTCATTGATTGAGAAACGAGTAAACTGTGGAATCAACTTTAAAGAAATGTTAAGGAATGGGAGGGGGCTGAGGTCACGATGACATGACATGCAATCTTGGAGGTCCAGGATTGCCGTCGATATCTCTGCTGCTGGATGGTCCTTTTGGACCTACACCATCCCGTAGAGATGGTGATAGAGAAGAGCATGTCCTGCTGATCTCAGGAACATTGCAAAGTCCCTGATTGATCCAGGAGAAGCTCTTTTTTCTGGCGAAAGAGAAGCAGCCATTGAAGCTGCAGAAGGTTGGGACAGCCCCTGAACGGAAGGAAAGCAGGAGAGAGAGAGTGTGTCGAAATGGTGGGATAAATTTTACTATTAGAGAAGAGAACATCCAAAAAGACTTAGAGTAAAATTAAAATTGAAGATAGAAGAGAGCAAGCGGCAAATTAAGCCTGAATTAAACTTAATGTGTTATCTTTTTTTTTAATGGATGGAACTTTTACAAATACCTCTTACTTTTTAAATTGGACTAGTTTCTTTTCCCCCACTTCTTCTATATTTCCTCTTTTTTCATATTTCTGGATTATGATTTTCTTTCTTTTCTTTTTACAACGCTCGGCTGGATTGTTTGCTTTTAAGCACTTTTTTTCTTAAGTTCAGAATTTAAAGAGAGGGGTAGAGGCAGAGGAAAAAGAAGCAACACTGCCATCTAGAGGCTGGAGACTTGGAAACATTGATATTTTTATTTCCTTTGAACATCTGACTCATATCTAATACTTCAAGGCTTCTGATTCTGTTTATTTAAAGGGATAGTGGGAAGAGTACGAATTGTTTATGCAGGTGCTCTTCTGGAGTACTATCAATAGCTGGACTGGAGTGAAGAGAAAACCTTGACTTGAAAGATTATAGTGAACTTGTTTGAAACTTCACAAATAAGCTTTGGATGTTTATCAAGAAAACAATTAGAATACAAATACCACAAATTGCAAAAGATATAGGACTGCACTACTACTGGAAAGATACAGGATGATGAAATAAAATGTTAGAATAAAAATTAAGTTAAACTTAGTTAAATTTAGAGTATTATGTATAAAATAAATTAATAATAATTGCTAATTAAATGATTAATAATGATAATAATGCATATATATATATATATATGTGTGTGTGTGTGTGTGTGTGTGTGTTTATTTGTGCTGATAAATAAATAAAGGGAGACTAGTATAGATCTATTTCAAGCTATTTAGCTCTCATCAGCTAGCCATACCCTTACTGGGATTTGAACCTGGGCTATATGGCATACTAGGCACACTAGGCAGAGATCTTAGCCATTAGGCCACAGGCTCTTATCCGTTATCAGCGAAGCCAGGGTGAAAGGTATCTATTAGATTTTTACAACCCCTGGTAAGCCCCAATTATGGGAGGAAGCTAACTGCTTCCATCATCTGTCAATCGGTTAGCTGATGAGAGCTAAATAGCTTGAAATAGATCTATCCTAGTCTCCCTTTATTTATTTATCAGCACAAATAAAAAAACACAAATATAACAAAGGCAACAGTAAAAATATTGGGTTTCTGTCGTGATGGACTCTTGTGACGAGCCGATTGACAGATGATGGAAGCAGTTAGCTTCCTCCCATAATTGGGGCTTACCAGGGGTTGTAAATATATATATATATATATATATATATATATATATATATATATATATATATATATATATATACACACACACACATACATACATACATACATACATACATACATATACATACACACACACACACACTAGATTGATAATATGAAATTTTATATAAATTGTAAGTGAGGACTATGGAGAGGATGTTTAAAAGCTTTGTTATAAAAGATAAATAATTCTATATAGAATAGAATATAAAGATATGATACTATTGGATGATTTCAGGATGATGTAAATGCCATAATATAAATTTATCTTAAATTTAGAATATTTTACATAAAAAGGATGTAATAATAGCTATAGTCAAATGAATGTTTAATAATCATAACAATTGTATACATATATATTAGAATGATACTATGAGTATTTATGTAAATTGCAAGTGAAGACTATTGTGAGAAAGCACAAAAGTTTTGTAACCAATCGACACACTGTAAGTAATTGGAGAAGGATTTTTATTTTGTGCGTGTTTATGTCTGTTTTATATTTGTCTAAAAATAAAAACTTTTCTATATAAAAAAATGTTAAGGAGGAATATGAACATAAACTGCCAATGGTGAAAAAAAACGCAAGAATGACAACAAATAGCAATAACACTTAGACTTATATAATGCTTCACGGTGCTTTACAGCCCTCTCGAAGCGGTTGACAATCAACACATTGCCCCCAACAATCTCAGTCCTCAAAATTCTAAAAATTGCCATGATGAAATGTCAAACACAAAATCTCAAGTAGGAACTTAAAAGAATTTTAGACAGCTATTAGAAGAGACAAAAAGCAATATAATATCTGTAACAATGAAGGCATGGAAAAACAAGGGAAATCAGAAGATTTCTGAACTAAAAAAAAGGTTCCAATTGGTATGCTAAAAAAAGCAATGGACAGATAGTATCTGAGTTGGGAAAGATTCAATCAAAGATGGAAGAAGTATACTGACAATCTATACAGCTGACTTGCTATCACTCAAGATACCTCAGAAGATTTACCTCTTATAGATAATTTAGTAAATAAATAAATAAATTCCAATATTAGAAGATGAAGTTAGATCTAATTATTACCAAGTCAGGTTTAAAAAAGAATGAATGGAATATCTACAAAATATGGCAAGCACCAGAAGAAGAATCAATAAAGGTTCTAACTAAGCCAACAGACTGAAAGACATGAATGCACATACCAATACCAAAGAAAGGAGATTTAACAAAGTATTGCATTATTGTACAATATCCTTAATTTCACATGCTACCAAACTAATGCATCATCCAATGCAGATTAGGAAGGTAAATATCAGATATACAAGCTGGCTCTAGAAAAGACCATTTATTATTGTGATGTATGTGGTAAATTGAAAAAGCCAAAGACTACCCCCACCCCTAAATCGGTATGCTTTATTGATTACTGAAAGGCTCTCAATTATGTCAATCATGTCAAACTGTGGAATGTATTTAGAAAAATGGGAATCCCTGAAGATCTCATTGTCTTCATTCAAAACCTATACACAGCTCAGGAAATCACAGTGCAGAAAGAACATGGTGAAATAGACTTGTTCCAAATTAGCAAAGGGTTTAGTTAAGATGTATCCCTTAATTATTAACCTATATGTAGAATATATATTGAAGGACGCTGAATTGAATCATAAGCATGGTTTTAAAATTGGAGGAAGAAATATCAATAATCTTCTCATTCTAATGACACTACTCTGATAGCTAAAATACAAATGATCTGAAAGCACTAGAAATTAAAACCAAAGAGCACAGTGAAAAAAAGAGATTTAAGATTAAATATAAAAAAGACTAAACTAATGAGAATAAATACAGCAACAAGGTTTAGAGTTGACGATGAAGATACTGAAGAGGTGGAGAGTTCTGTGTTTTAGATAATTATCAACACCACCAATTTGGGGGGGGGGAAGCATAATAGAAAAAGTATTGATACTTTTGAACATTGATGTTAGAGAAGATTCCCAAGAATACCCTACAGTAGATAAGCAAGAGAACAAGCAAACGTCATCAAATAAAGCAACGCAGAGTTCTCACTCAAGGCACAAATGACTAGACTCAAATTATCCATCTTCAGCTGTATTATGCAAATGCATAAATATTTGGAGAAATTTATAATGCTGGGGAAGATGGGAGAAAAGAGGAGATGACGCCCAGGAGCAAGGTAGGTAGACTTAATTATAACAGCAATGAGTGTCCCATTAAAAGACTAGATAGATAGATAGATAGATAGATAGATAGATAGATAGATAGATAGATAGATAGATACTATCTTCTATAGATAGATAGATAGATAGATAGATAGATAGATAGATAGATAGATAGATAGATAGATAGATAGATAGATAGATAAATAGATGGATGGATGGATGGATGGATGGAGATAGATAGTAGGAGATAGATAGATAAATAGATAGATAGATAGATAGATAGATAGATAGATAGATAGATAGATAGATAGATAGATAGATACATACATACATACATACATACATAGTAGGAGATCTATTTATGTAATCACTAAAAATCAGTACCATGATACTGGTACATAACCAAGCAAGCAAACAAGCATGATTGGCAGCTACGATAAGCAGGTGTATAATGAACCTGTCATGTATTCTACATATAGGATCTTCTCTACCATTGAGCTACACCCTCGTCCAAGATTTATTCACAGGTAGTCTTCAACTTACAACAGTTCATTTATTGACCGTTCAAAGTTACAACAGCACTGAAAAAAGTGACTGACTATTTTTCACAATTGTGACCTTTGCAGCAACCCCACAATCGTGGGATCAAAATTTGACGCTTGGTAACTGGTTCATGTTTTTGACCATTGTTGTGTCCCAGGATCATGTGATCCCCATTTATGACCTTTGACAAGCAAAGTCAACAAGGAAGCCAGATTCATTTAACAACCAGGTTACTAACTTATGGCCTGCAGTGATTCAATTATGAGCAATTATGGCAAGCAAGGTCATAAAATGGGGCAGAACTCACTAATAATATCTCACTCAACAACATACATTTTGGGCTCAATTGTGGTCATAGGTTGAGGACTATCTTGACAAATTGAACCATATTTCTACCATTGAAAAGCATGATTAGAACTACGGAGCTCATTGGTGATATTGGGCCAGACTCTTTCTCTCTATCTCTCTCTTACAGGAACAGCTAAAAATAAAAGGAATAAATAATAAAAGCAAGCACAGGCAATAGCACTAAAATAGTAAATCAAGGATCTGTGAAAGGGTCATGGTCAGAATTAACATGATGAAATAAATGGAACAAAACCACAACTTCTACATGAAGAGTCATTTTCTTAAGTCTGAATGATTACATTTTGTCTTAGCATGCAGTATTTGATTAATATATAATTATCAACCATTATTTAAACATTAATAAAATAAGCCAATAAGACAAACATTAGAAAAATTTCTTTAACATGGATCAAGTGAGTTACTGCTTTCAGGGAAACTGTAATTCAACTGAAAGTAACTGTGACCAATTGTTTATAAAACTATTGAAATGTTTGGAACTAGTTCACATTTTCAAGCTATGTTTATGTTTCCATTTATCATCCAATTCCTTATGAAGAAAACTGAAAAGGAAGAGCAGCCTAAGAACAAAATCTTGTTTAAACTACATTTAAGATGTCAGGTAGCTTAACAAATTGATCAATGTTGGAATGTTATGTATACATCTAAAAACATTATAATATTAAATGGTTTTCCTTGACTCTTGTCTCCTCCTGGATTCTTTTCCCAACATTTAATCAGTCCAGTTTCTATACTATTTTTCATTTTTATAATAATGTTATTAAATTTTAAAGTATATTGATAAAAATTAACAAGAACTAATAATCAAGAAAGAGAATAGAAAATAAGAAATAGAAGAAGTTACAAATGCCAAAGTGTGCCATTATGTGAAACAACTATCTCCTCCATGGAGGGCTGAATATGTGGAAAACCTCCATAGTAGGGCGCAAAGTAGCAACCTGTGGGGAATTCCAAATGCCCACATTCCAACAGCATGGCACAAAACAGTCACAGTACCATGAAATGCCAAATACCTGGAAAATGGTTACTTTCTGCCTTATTGGGGTGGCTTCTTGGCATTGTGGCATTTAACCTTTTGTAGGGTTGTGGATGCATTGTGCCACTGGAGCTGCCCGGGTGCTTGGCTCTTCCAGACACCTTTTCCACACAGTGGAACCAGACTGGGGCAGCTATGACTTCTTTCCCTAGTCTCCCTGTACCTGTACTGCATTGCAGCCCCCCAACTCATCTGTGGCCTCTGCTGGGCCTCCTGGGACCTTCCCTATCCCTTTAAGGCAACCCATACTCTTAACTTGGGATTCCCTCCACTTAACAACCTGTAAGATCACTTAATGACTGTAGGGTAAATTGCTGAGATTATAGTTGTGGAGCAAAGCGATTCATGTGATATCTTGCTTAATAATCACTTTGCTTAACTGAGATATTGGGCCAAATTGTGGTGATTAAGTGAGAACTACCTATATAAGAATAAATCTATTATGGCACAACATCACAAGCCAAAAAACGAGAATATTTGAAGCTTAGGGTTGAAATGAGTGATTTCTTTGTGCTCTCTGAGCTTGGTTGTATTCCTGCAACCTAATGAGTAATGATGATGTTATCTGGTTTAGATATTGAAACATCTTCAAAAAAATCACCAAGCTCAGGCAGCACCATATTACAAACAACAATAATTTATACAATGTAATGTTGAAATTGGTCCATTGGTCCAATTAGTCCATTAGTATGTAATGTTACATATTAATAAAAGCAACTGATTTTGTTTTGGGTCATAATTTTTATGCAGTCCTAAAGTATTATTTTTGCTTGTATCAGAATGCCCAGGCTATAATCTGCAACAATGTTATAAGAGATGTAATGGCACTGTGGTTAGGTTGCAGTATTGCAGGCTAACTCACTGCTCACTCCAGGAATTGGATTTTCACAGGCTCAAGGTTGACTCAACATTCCATCCTTCTAAGGTCAGTAAAGTGAGGACCTAGATTGTAGAGAGAAATATGCTGACTCTGTAAAGCCACTTAGGAAGGGCTGTAAAGCACTGTGGAGCGGTATATTAAGTCTAAGTGCTATTGCTACATGAGATTTGTGAAAATATAGGGAATAAATCTACAGAAGTACAGCTAGCCCTACACAATTAAGCCCAAAATTTCTGTTTCTAGATGAGACAATTGTTAAGTGAGTTACATTAGTAACATGGTTCTTAACTGAATCTGGCTTTCCCATTGACTTTGCTTGGCAGAAGGCCGCAAAAGGCGATCATATGATCCTGGGACCAAAGGTTGGTTGCTGCCGGTTCGACCCAGTTCGGCCGAACTGATAGTGGAATTCAGGTCTGGGTCGCAGAACCAGCAGCGACCCAGGCCTGCCAAACCCCTGAACTGGTTCCCTCGCTGCCGCTTGGCAGCCACCATTTTAGATTTTAGTGACTGCGCATGCGCAGTTCACTGTAAATTGTTCTGTGCATGCACAAAGAACAATGTACTTTGAACAGCACATGCTCGTGCATGCGTGCGTTTCGCACACGTTGCGAACCGGCAGTAACACCAGCAGCAACCCACCCCTGCCTGGGACATTGCAACTGTCATAAATATAAGTCAATTGTCAACCACCTAATTTTTGAACACATGACTATGGGGAGGCTGCAATGGTGGTAAGTGTGAAATATAGTTATAAATCACTTTTTTCAGTGTTGTTGTAATTCTGAAAAGTTACTAAATGAACTATTGTAAATTGAGGACTACCTGTATATTGCTCCTGAACATTTGACTTTGGCTGAGCTTAATATCACAACCCTGATAAAACATTTGGATAGATTCATTCTTATTGACTGTATATACGTAGCTATACTTGAGTACAATTTTTAACAATTATTTCAGCCTATCTATGTATAATTAACAAGCGGTATAGGATGACTTCCAAAATTTCAGAAAATACTCACTGACATTTTATGAAATCAGTTACAGTAAAAAGTGTCTATTGCAACAAAAGTAGGAAAATTTAGAAGATAATTATCATTAAAAATCATACTGATGCTATATCACCGAGTTATTGTTTTCTACATTTTCACAAACTGACAGATTATACATCGGTACATATATTGTAGACTATTTCTATTTCTATTAAATACACACATATACACTTACCACAAAACTAGCAAAAATTTATTATACTAAAAGTGTGTAGAATCAAGATATCAGAGCTATTTTAAACTCATTTCTAAGAAAAAAGTATCTAACTGCATACTTAAAATGGATGATCTTGTTATTTATAAAGCAACTTTATTCTAAATATTAGTTGGTAAGTTAAAATTTATATTTCATAGAAAAAGTTTTTATGTCCAGCTATAACTAAGAGATTAAAAATATTACTGGAGAGCAGAAAAAGTATTCAGGTTCAAAAATAATAGGTCTAAATATGCCCAGCAGAGCTTGAACTGTTTGCATGTGAAATGCATCTAAAGGACTATTTTGTTTCAATTTATTAAATTTAAAAGCTGCTAAATTTTATTTTGACTCTTGACAATTTACAATATGCAAACTTTAAAATAAAATAATCTACACAATACAAAATACAAAAATAATAGCCAGGGCAAACAACTAGCACTCACAAATCAGGCAACTTACAAGTGACCTACTCCTCCTCTAACCCAAGCCAGAGATAATATAATTTTATGGAGAGTTTCAATGGTGGAATATCTCAGAACTCGAAGCAGAACAAGAGAACAGCAAAGTCTTGCTTTGGTATGCAAACATAACCTTCAGAGCTGTTCCAGAGCTAACATTAGTTTCCTGCGGATCAAGCCATGGGATAGATCAAGAGAATTTAAAGCCATTTGCGGTCTGCATAAGCAGACTCTATTATTATGGAATACTCCAACCTTCCCATTTTCACTTTTCTGGTATTAGAGCTGTGATGTCACAGAATAATAGTCACAGATTATTATTTTTTATAAAGACAGGGAAAGAGTAAGATTTGGAGAAGGATATTTCAGGAGGCAGTCCTGTACTTGAGTTGCTTTTTGATTTGGATAAAAATTAAGTCAAATAGTTTACATCCATCCACTTTATCTCCATTCCTTCAGAATGCATTAAATTTGACCCCAAAGAATATTTTTTACTATGTTGCCATGTTTGCAGTTTTAAAACAAACTATTTGGTAGTATATAAAGTTGTACTTTTACCAAGAACACAAAGGTTTTTTTTTAAATCATTATTGCTAACAGTTTTGAAACTGAAACATCCACTTGGCAGCCTTTTTAAAAAAATTCTGGTTTCTCTGAAGTATAAAACACTAAAAAGCACATAACTAGTTCTAGTACAAATATTTTAAACTGCTCAGTATGAAGTTTATATTCAAATAAAGTCCACTAATATCATCAACTAACAACCCAGCTGTATTTCCTCATGTAATGTTTCACATATGGAAACCAAGATGCAAGATTACCTCATTTATGGTAACACTCATAAACTATATAGTACACAGTAAACATGTCTGCCTAGCAAATTAAAATATCACTGGGCTATGTAGCAGCTGAAGCAGTCCAGGACCTGTTTATAGAAACAGATATTTGTCTTTAATTTTAGAAATGGCTAAAATCAAATTCCTTTACTGCACGGCAGACTGCTTGTCCTAGACATTATGCTTTAAAACAAAAGACAGGCACACATAGCTTTTCAAAGGATACATTATAAACAGTCTTACAGAAAGTGAATTACAACTTTAAACCAACAGTCTATTTAATTGGCTAGGAAAGGAATCAGTTTTAAATCATTTTTCTCTGCCAATTTAATGTTAGGAAAAATATTCACCTGTGCCAGGCAGCATAACCACTGCATAATGTTCCTAAGAAGTGTTCCAAAATGTGTATGGGTGTGTGTAGTGTTCAAAATATTTGGTTAACTTTCAGTCTTATATAAATGGAATTTGCTATTTTGACTATTGGTGGTTACAATAAAATTATAACTTATCATTAATACAAGCACTCACTGGAAAAAAAGAGTACTGTGCTGATGTTTATCTCTAGTTATCTTGCTTGCTGATCTTTCAGCAGAAAGGAAAACTGAAACTGCACTTTATGGACATGGTAGGAAAGTTTTATAAAATAAACAAGGTATTAAGAATATAACCTGAACTGTCCATAAGAGAAAGGGCTGCATGTCAACAAACAGAAGTGGATAAGTTTGCCATCCAATTCTTTTCACAGGGAGAGTTCCTTGAGAAACCACCGCCATGAATTGCATTTATGGGTCTGTTCTCTTCCCCTCCCCCCCCTTTCTTTCCCTATTTAAATTTGAAAATTTGAGTCTTCTTTTAAAAAAATGAAAGCCTGCATTTAGATTATATTTTTAATACTACTATGTTTTAAATGCCCTGTTTTACTGTTTCAGTAACAATGTATTTTATTTTTCAATTTTTAATAGATAAAGTTGCCTCAGGGAGACTCCTCAAAGTAGGATATAAAATATTTTAAATCTATATCATAAGGTGACCAGACGTCCCGATTTCAGCGGGACAGTCCCTCTTTTGAACAATTTGTCCCGTGTCCCGTTTTTTTTTAAAAAGTCCTGATTTTTTTTAAGTTACGAAAAAGCCTCCAGCTGCCTTGAGGCTCTCCTAGCAACTGGGAGCGTATATTCTTCGAGCCGAGCGCATTCCCGCCTGCGCGTCCTTGGGAGCTGTTGCCAATGGCTGAGGGAGGAGAACACTTTACGCCAGTGATCCCCAACCCCCGGTCCGCGGACCGGTGCCGGGCCGTGGAGTACCTGGCACCGGGCCGCGCAGCAGCCGGGGGCCATGCAACGGCCGACTCTTCACTCATGCAGCGCCGTCGCCGGAGGGGGGGAGCTGCGCGGAAGCACAGGAGCAAGTGAGGCAAGGAGGAACAATCCCCTGCTACTACACCACCTCCGCCCCCTCCCCGAGTCAGCCGTCCCCTCAGTGAACGCCTCCGCTTCTTTCTCCTTTCTCGCCTCAGTCGGCTTGCCTGGAAGCGAGGCGAGGAGGGGGCGGACCATGCGCTGGAAGCGGAGCCCTTGGAGGCCCTGGCGGCTTCCCCGGCGGTCGTTGCTGGCCGCTCTCTTCTTTTTCTCGCTGTCCTCCTCGGCTCAGTCGTCTCCGAGTTGCCCAGGGAGGGCGGTGCGCCCGGGACGGAGACGGCGCTTCCCCGCCCGGCCTTGGCTTGTGAGAAGGAACAGCGGGAGAGGTAGAGAGAGAGAGAGAGAGAGAGAACGTCGGGCAGCCGAGGGCGGGGGGGTCTTTTGAGGGGAGATGGGGGGTGCACGATTTTGGCGCGCGGGCGCCCTCCGCGGGCGTGGGTGGGGGGCTGAGAGGAGTCTAACGGTAGCGCAGGAAAGGGGAGGGTATGAGCGCCGCCTGAGGTGGTGAGGGGCAGTCGCCAGATTCAGGCCGCCGCTGCCGCTATTGCAGCACACGGTGGAAAAGCGGCGGTCTTGCCCACCCCTTCCCTGCCTCCCGCCCGCTCCAGTTGCCGCAGCCAGGGGTGGGGGCTCGGTGCCTGAAGTCTCTTGCCTCTCTTCCAAAATTTCGCCAATGGGCATCGGTGAAGCGCGCTCTTTCTCTTCCTCACAAAACACATTTCCTTTCCCCCCACGCGTAGTTATTGGCGATATGGACTCTTGGACTCTTACCCAGCCAGATCAGTATCAAACATTTCCCTGACCTCAGCAGAAGCGAGGTTTTTTCTTCTCCTTTCTCTCCTTAATACTGTATTCTTTTTACATTGCTATCCTCTGGCTTATTTAATTTTGCCCTTGCTCTTTTTATCTTTGACCTTGATTAATTCAGCTGTTTATTCCTTAAAATCTACATACAAAATGGAAGGTGGGATATGATTCAGGTGTTGAATTGGGAAGGTGGATTTAAAACAACGCCCCCCCCACCCCTGCGCGCGCTCAGCAGGCCACGGTAAAATTATCAAAGGCTGACTGGTCCGCGGTGATAAAAAGGTTGGGGACCACTGCTTTACGCCATGTGGAGACCACGGGCTTCCCTCACGGATTTTTTCTTCTTCTGTTGCTTTGAGCAGCCCCTCCCCCCTCTCTTTCTCTCTCTCTCGGAGCTAGCTGGTGCCTCCGAGGCTGTCCAAGCTCAGCCCCTCCCCCCCCCCAGACTGCTGCTTCACCTCGGCTGCTCAGGGCTTCTAAATTGGCATTGCGTGTTGTTTGGGGAGGGGATTACTGTGCCATAGAAACACAGCGTATGTCTCACGTGGCTGATAACCTGGTCTCTATACAGAAGAGGTAATTTTAAAAACTTTGGAGCGAATCCAGAAAGAGGGGAGAAAGAGGCTGAAGGAGTGTTTGCCCAGGAGGGGGAATTTATAAACGGCCCAATGAATCCAGAGGAGTGTGTGTGTGTGTGTGTGTGTGTGAGAGAGAGAGAGAGAGAGAGAGAGAGAGAGAGGGAGGGAGGGAGAGAGAGAGAGATATTGAGGCTGAAGGTGTGCACAGGAGGGGGAATTTATAAATGGCCCAGTGAATCCAGAGGAGGAGTGTGTGTGTTTGTGTGTGTGTGTTTGTGTGTGTGTGTGTGAGAGAGAGAGAGAGAGAGAGAGGGAGAGAGGTTGAAAGTGTGCACAGGAGAGGGAATTTATAAATGGCCCAGTGAATCCAGAGGAGGAGTGTGTGTTTGTGTGTGTGTGTGTGAGAGAGAGAGAGAGAGAGAGAGAGGCTGACGGTGTGCATAGGAGGGGGAATTTATAAATGGCCCAGTGAATCCAGAGGTGTGTGTGTGTGTGTGTGTGTGTATGAGAGAGAGAGAGAGAGAGAGAGAGAGAGAGAGAGAGAGAGAGAGACTATCACTAAGTGTTGTAGCTTCTGATTCTTGGTGAATGTATTCTATTTTATTTTTCTTTATGTACACTGAGAGCATATTCACACTTGGCTAATAAACTATTCTATTCTATTCTATTCATTTCTATTTCAATTCTAATAAGGAGTTTAGCTTCTCTCTCTTGAAAATGTAAGCTAGCATAAGGCATTATAATGCAAGCTAGCTTTAGCTTTCAAACAGTTCATTTAATGACCAAAGTTACAATGGCATTGAAAAAAGTGACTGATGACCATTTTTCACACTTAGCGACCGTTGCAGCATCCTCATGGTCACGTGATCAAAATTTTGATGTTTGGCAACAGATTCGTATTTATGATGGTTTCAGTGTCCTGGGGTCATATAATCGCCGTGTGACCTTTTGACAAAATATAAAATTTTTAATCAAGTTCCCCCCCCCCCGTCAATGGTGTCCCTCTTTACCAATCTGAAAATCTGGTCACCTTAATATCATCATAACTAAGTTCATTCACCATAATCATAAAGACTTTGAAAGTTTTATTTTTCTTCTTAAACTAGGAAAACAAAATAAATAAAATCTATTTTCTTATCTATTCTTATGGTCAATAAGCAATCCAATAATGGGATGATAACCAGCAGCTGAGCAAGAGATAACTGATACAATGCAGAAACCTCCAAATGAAAAATACCTGGAAAAAACATTATGGGAAATATTTCTGTATTAACTGCTTCTCTAAATAAATGAGCATCTCCGTGTAAAAAAGGCAGGACAGCATTCTGAATTGTTTCCATTTAGGCTTGAAAATCCAAGATTCTTTTTAAAATGTGTAACAATAAAGGGAAAGCATATATGGTTTCAGCTAGTGCTTGTCTGCATAGTCTAGAAAAGATAATTGAATATATCTCACAACCTACCACCCAAAACCTTCATGCTTCCAGAATAAGCCATTCTGAGGAATAAACAGGATATAGGAATCCTCAAGACTGCAAATTAAGCCCTCATTTTTGTGTTTTTGCTTCAGTGACTTAGTCTCCAACATGAGGTAGATGGCTGCCACTTGTCACTATTAGTTATCACTATTTCCCTATTAATGAGGTCAGGTAAAGTTTGGAAGCTGGCCTGTGACAAACAAAACAGATCAAACAGAGACTTGGGATCAAATAGAGAATCCATTATACTGTAGGAATTGTAATGCTATTCAGGAATGACCTTGGGAGATAGATGGAATAGTAGCGGACTGGACAACCCACACATATAAGATTTCTCCACCCACAGGAGATGAGGCATGGGAAGGGTTTAAGGGATCCTACCAAGTTTTCCAAAGTGTTAAACGAAAGGAGAAGGGAAATACTCTCAGTCTCTCAGTCTTTTTTTTAATATAACCTCACCTTAAAGAAACAACTAGCATTCATTGTTTTGTTCCTCACCTGAAATGTCTTGGAGGACAAACCAAAATTAAGATACTGGACTTATAATCAATCACTTTCAGTCTAGTCTTTCACACAAGGTTGTTGTGGGACAGTAGGAATGGAAAAAGGAGTACTGTATTAACTGCTATAATACCATTTAGATCAGGCCTGAATTTACCTTCAGATTACATATAATCTTCTAAAATTATACTGTTTTTTTAAAACCATGTATTTACTTATTCAATTTTTCTGTAATTCAGTAAAAGGCAGATGAGCTATCAATTAAATTAGCCTAAAATATATTCCTGTCTTAGATACTGAAGAGTAGATTAACTTTCTTTTATTTGTTATAAAAAAGGACACTCAGTATTTACATCTTGAATTCTATTAAATAACTGTAAAATATAAGTTGTATGCTAATTTTTGGCCTTTTATTCCACAAATTAAAACATTTGCTCTTAAAAACCCCTGTAAGGTTACGGAATTTGTCCCTTATTTTATGAGTGCAAAAACAAAAGAGAAAAAATGTCATACTATTTTATCTGTAGGAACTTCAAAATTTAGATAAATGAATGAAGAAATACAGATTTCCAAAGTGTCTATCTCACTATCTTTTTTACTAGAACATACAAAACAATTTTTGCTAGAGAGCTGATGTTTGACACAGAATCTTTTAGCTGACTTAAAAGTTTGCAAAGACAAGACAAGTGTGTGCTGAAAAGATTATACTACTAGTTAATTTGTGAAAGAACACCCAAGACTGTTAGAACATCTTGATGTACTCATTACTTTGGAATTCATTTGTTCTGACAATATTCAACAATGTTAAAACACTCACATAATGCTCACCTACTAAGAAAAATAAATGGACTGTTTAAGTTTCATAGAAACATTTTCTCTCCTGCAAAAATTATCCGCCCTGGATAAATATTTGCGAGTTCCCCTGACTATTAATTTCCATTGATAAAATTCCCTTCCATTAACAAAATTCCTCACACACATAAGAGATATATTATTTAATAGATCCTTCTCTCTATTCAACTTTATGATTATGAATATTTCTAGTTTATGTAACAAAATTACATCCTACCTGAAAAACAATAGGGGTTTTTTTATTCACAGGATTATGTAATAATAAAATCTTTATCATTTTTTGTTTAAAAATGAAAAATTCGGTATCGACAAGCCAAACAATTCCTAAATCTTCACTGTTTTTCTTAATGTTCAGTTCTTTGTTCAAACTAATATACAAATTTCCAGTCATGTTGGCTCAGGAACTCTGGCATTGAATTGTGCAAGTCTTAAAGCTGTCAAGTTACAAGACCCTTGCACCCCTAACAATTTAGAAAAAAAAAACCAGGGGTGTTCAAATTTGACAGCTTTAAGACGTGTGGACTTCAACTCCCAGAATTCCTTCTCTCGCTTTTCATCTTGATGATGTCCGGACGGGTGGGGGGAGGGAGCTGGAACCGGTTCTAAACAGCACTGTAGATTTGTGGTACCTCTTCTATAGAAGAGGTTAGAACTGGCAGGAACCCACCCCTGGAACAGAAGCTCCACATAATAAATCAACCAGGGTTCCTCCAAATAATGATATGACTTTGAAACGTAATGACTGAAAGGGCAACACAAGACAGTTCAGCAGTTATGACACCTGAGTAAGAGTATTATTCTTTACCAATCAATCAAAAATGTTCAATTTTCCAAGAATATTTAGTATTCCTGAGATTTGTTCACCACTGTCCAAAGTTCAAATATAAAATAATAGGGCTTGTTAAGATAAAGAAAAGAGCAATTCAGGAAACTGCTTTCAGAATATTATTAATCTTCACAAATATATTGCAGGCAATATACTCTGAATTAATATATTTTAGATTTTCCTATATACTATCACTGTCTCTTAAATGCATAAATATATCCATTCAAAACCTAAATAAATAGACCCAGGGAATGGGTATAGGGAGAGAAAAGTCAAGAAGCATAGGCAATGAATTAAAGTATCCCAATTAATTGAAACGGAATTGGGAATTTTTTAATTTTGAGGGGTTTTTTATATAAAAATTATACAGTTGTTTCTTGTCAATCAGTTTCAAAATAATAATTGTAGTCAACTGTAGCTTTTGTCAGCACCATCTAGTATAGCA
This sequence comes from Thamnophis elegans, assembly GCF_009769535.1. Lineage (NCBI taxonomy): Eukaryota > Metazoa > Chordata > Lepidosauria > Squamata > Natricidae > Thamnophis > Thamnophis elegans. The sequence continues at coordinate 28,791,737 of NC_045549.1, read as the reverse complement.
GGCGTGTCTTTTCCTGCATTTCCTGCCTTCAGTCAGTCAGTCATGCCCTAGTCACCACAAAACTTGTCTACTGCAATATACTTTACATGGGTCTGTTCTTGAAAACTACTCAGAAGCTTCAGCTAGTGTAGAATGCGGTGGTGCCAGCAGAGGTACCATACCTCAGTATGCCTATGTGACATCTCTGCATCTCAACCTGTACTGGTTGCCAATCAGTTTTCAGGTGGAATTCCGAATGCTGGTTGTTACCTATAAAGACCTGCATTGCACAGGGCTTGGTTATTTGAAGGACCACCTACTTCCAATGGCCAGTATGTGTTGGCAGAGTTGGTATAATCTGGTCCCTTTGGTTGAAAAGTGTTCTCTATCAGGACCTAGGAAGTAGTTGTTCCTATGTTACAGAACATTTTATTTTTCAAATACGATCCCCCCACAAAATCCATATAGTTCTCTATTATATTAGCATTTAGTAAATCCTTGAAAACTTTGATTGTTGTCCAATGCCTTGATCTAAAATTAGTAGGACCCCTTGTTGGCTGTGTCCATTATTTTATTATATAAATAAAACAAGATATGTTATTATCTTGTGAATCACCCAAAGTCAGTTTCAGTCACTAAATTCACTAAAATAAACAAGTAAAAAAAGTTTTGTGGGAATTCTCTGTGAATCTACATATATGGTCCACATCTAAATTAGGTAAAAACTAATAGTGTTCAACTAATATATAAATGAAGTTTTTCTATTATTGGAAGTAACTACAATTTGTAAATATTTAGCAAATATATTATAATTTATCTATCAGCTGCATTTGCTATCAAAATTTGTAGTTTTAAAATATTTTATAAACAAAAATGTAAAAGTAAACTTAGTAATAACAACATAAGTATGAGAAAGACATCCCAAAGTACTATATATGAAATCTTTCATTTCAATATACATATAAAGTTGTTGGAGGGAGATTAAACTGGGGGATCTGTCAAGTGGAAAATTAGTCTGGAATCTCTATATAGGCACAAGGGGGCAAACTCTGACCTCCTTTGATTACCATCACACTTAATATAATCTGGCCTAGAGAAAAACTGCCAGTTTGAGAAGATTCCTGTGTTATAGGTATAAACAATAAAAAAGTTAATTGAACTCTTCTGATGTGGATCTGATTGTTTGTGCTTGACAAAAGTGGAAATGAATGTCTGTTGGACCCCATCTGTTTCTAGAGTTTTTGTTACAAAACAGAACTAAGAATATAACCCTGCATGCCTGGATAGTACCTTATCAGGTATATATGATTTTAAAAATGTTAAAAAACAACAGTTCCCAAATATTCATGTATGATTTAATGGCTTATATTTGGTTGAGTCACTAAAAACTTTATACATTATGAAGTACCACGTAAAGTGCCCCCATTTTAAAAATATTATGCATGCTATTAATGCATTTTCAAGGAGTCTTCCCTTTTTGCCTGGTGTACCTCTACTACAAAAGCTATTTTAACATCTAATCCTCTCTGATTTTTTATAGTGGAGACTGTGTAAATTGTTCTGTTTCATAAGAAAGAAACTACCTTTATGGAAATGTAGAAGGCTCTAAACCAGCGATTCTCAACCTGTGGGTCGGGATCCCTTTGGGGATCGAACGACCCTTTCACAGGGGTCGCCTAAGACCATTGGAAAACACATATTTTCGATGGTCTTAGGAACCAAGACACCAATTTGATGGTTGGGAGTCACCATAACATAAGGAACTGTATTAAAAGGTTGTGGCATTGGGAAGGTTGAGAACCACTGCTCTAAACCAATTAGAGAACAAGCCGTTTTCTTTGGTTTTCAAGCTACACACACAGATCTAAATGAGAAGTGTACTCAAGTTTGTATGAACACATCCAGTTATCTATGAGACCTAGGATCATGCTAGGTCAGAATCATTGTCTTCAGAGGTCCAGCTGTAGGTGTGAAAACTGATCAGAGAAAGAAAGAAATAAAGCTAGTATGCGCTTTTTTCATTATTTAGTTTGAAGGCATTGGTTGATTTTCTGAAGGGAGCCAATCATCTAAATCACAGGCAAGAAATAGAATAGCTAAAGAGAGCTCTTAGTCAGTAGGCTAAAGCTGCTGGTTAACAAATTGGAAATTTATGAGAGAGAACAAGGAAAAAGAACAGCTGAAAGACAAATCCAACAGAAGGAAAGGATATGGCGACAGAAGGGCTATATATCATTAGTAGAAAGAGATATTTTGTAATGGTGAACATATTTGAGAAAGATAGCGTTCTAGTATATTTATTAGCCATATACTTTTCTTATCTTGTGTGAGGATGAACGGACACACAGACAACTTTTATTATAAAACACTTGGATTTCTTTTTCATGATCTTTGCCATTATAGAACATTTCCATTACAATTTCTGTATTATCCGTACTTTATCCTTTTTTATATTTTTATTTTTAAAAGATTACATTTCACCAAAAATTCAGTAAAAAAACAATGCAAGCTACTAAATTAAAGCTGCATCAATATGCAATATCTCTAGGTTCTGCTATAAATATCAAACTAAGACAGAGGAGGAAAACCTACTCATTTGTACATAGCCATTAATGCAGCATATAAAGCAAGAAAGATATATACGATAATGGATAGCACTCTATTCTCAAGGGAATTACATTCTAACAGCATTTCTTCGGTTGAATGAGAAAGTGCAAGACAATGAAAGCAGTAGCTTCAAAAAAGAAGTGAAACTAGCAGCCCACTGAATTAAATTTTATTTAAAAGACAAACTTCTGTTTATAGATAATCCTCAGAAATACAAAATTTTATGCTTGTTTATTAACACAAGTATAATGTAAACTAATCAGAAAGGAAAATATCAGCAGAATATTTTAGAGCGAAAAAGACCAATTCCAGGCATTAAAGTCCTTATCATAGTCTATCATGGCAAAATATAGAAACTAAGGTGAAATTATGGAAATATATGTTTAAATTACATTTTAAAAGACTAATGTTTGGCTCAAGAAAAGCCTTCCTCCATCAAAAGTAAGAAAGCTGAAATGGTCAAGATTTGTTCCAATCTAAGAACATATATTCAAGAATTTTATATCATAGGGAAATAAAAAGATGCACTTCTCATATTACCATGTTTTCCCAAAATTAAGACCCAACAGGAAAAGAAGCCCTGGCATGATTTTTAGGATGCTCGTAATACAAGCCCTACCCCCCAAAATTAGCCCCAGTTAAAATCCGTCAGCCAGATGGATACATTTTAATACTGTATTTCCCAGAAAAAAGACCTCACCTGAAAATAAGCCCTAATGCGTCTTTTGGAGCAAAAATTAATATAAGACCCAGTCTTATTTTCAGGGAAACACAGGTAAGTATCCATCTACAGTGGGTAGTGATTAAGGTGTTGTCTTAGAAACCATCTGACTGGGAGTTCTAGCCTTCCTTAGCCGTGAAAGCCAACTAGGTGACTTTGGGCTAGTCATTCTCTCTCAGCCAAAGAACCTAATCGGATTGCTATTGTTGTGAGGGGAAACCTGGCAAGAATATAAAATTATTCACTTCTTTGAGGCAGAATAAAAGTATCATTATAATCATCACCATTATCATCATCATCATCATCATCATCATCCTCTTCATTGCAATCTTGTGATATAGCAATCTCTTTCCAATGCAACCTATCTGATATTATTATATAAAGTTTGCCTGTGTATGCACAGTTTAAAATCCCAACATCTTTTTTACACTGAATTAACACAGGAAGCCAAGGGAACATATTCCATCCTAATATGTAGAAAAAATATGGCCATGAGACCACACCTTATTTTCCATCGAAATCTTGCCTCCCAATTAAGATTATTAAAATTCCTGTAATAAAGAGTTAATATCTGCATTAATATGCTTAACTAATGAAATATAGAAATATGTGTTTCATCATAAGACACCCTATCCACATTATACCCTAATGAGTTAGAAACTGACTATATGTATTCATTACTTTGGTACATTTGGTTTAAAAAATATTACTTTCAATCAACAGAAGATTGACTGACTGACTGATTTTGAAGGGCAGAGAGCAGCTCCACACAACTAATACCTATCAACAACAATAGCCTGAAAACAAAACAAAACAAACCCACACACTGTCAGTTCACCAGTGAAAACACTGAAAAATAAAAGGCTGAAATTATATGCTGGAAACAGAATGCTAATAGTTCAAAATAAATATACCTATAGTATATATCTCTATATGAAATAGCACACTTTGAGGTCCTATCAGCAGACATTCTTACATAAATTGAGACTTGGAGACAGGTGACACTATTCAGCCTCATTGGATGGATAGATGAATATAAATTGGGTTTAGAAATAACCTATTCCAGAACCATGGTTGATACAGTTCCAGAATCTATGGAAATTCTTAGCCTTCATTCGTCAATACTTTCATATACTAATGGAACACTTTTGTTTTATAGGTATTTAATTAAAATAGATATTCTTCTACTTTAAAACGGGATAGTATTTTCTTTACTTCTAACTGTTGCCCAGCTTTCATGATTTCTCTTTCTACATTATTTTAATTTAGAAGTCATATTTAAATAGAATCATCTTCGCCCCTTCATCCTTGTTACAAAATAGACAAAATGAATGGATTTTAATAAAATCATATATAATGCTATGCTATCTTAATAGTCATATTAAAATAACAATGATTAACAATTAGCATTATATATCCCCACTGTTGCCTTAGCACTATACAATTTGTTATTATATACTGCTCTATATATCATCTGTTTCTCTTGCTGGACTATTCCAATAAGAGACAGACAGCTGCAACACTATTTCCCCATTCACCATAAGGACCATCTGACTTTAATTGTAGTACACAGCTTGATGTGGGTCTGGTTATGAGAAGCCAAAGTATCACAGTGTAATAATCCGGAAAAGCAAAAGCCTGCCAAGCACAGGACTGAAACAGAGGCTTGGGCTGTTTAGTTGGCTGATGAGATGGAGGAAAATATGATTAATGAGCAAGGTATAATGATATCAGGAACCCGATTAGCACCACAAAAAGGTCACAGATCAAAGCAGCATGCATTTCCAATCACTGCAGAAAAATCTGTACTGTGTATTGAAAGGGGAAAAATTGCCCATTGTACCCTACAAAATTACCACTTAAAAGGACTATAATAATTTATAATTATCTCATTAATTGCAAAGATAAATATATCAGCATTCTATTTTTGAAACAGATCTAGTAGTAATGTGTTTTAGTCAAAATATTCTTCTTTTAAGAAATATATTTTCCTTACTTACATTTTTTGTAATCAGACAACTATTTATATAATATTAAAATTAAATGCTGAAAAGGTAATTGTTTGGACTATATTTTCAGGATGTCATTTGGAAAATGCCTATACACATATGTACTATTGTCACCTTAGTAATAGCTATGTATAATTGGTATATATCAGTGGTGGGTTCCGGATCCCGTTGCAACCTGTACGGTGCAACGGGGCCGGGTGTCCACCACATTAATGCACACAGTGTGCACATGTGTACCGCCCACAATGCTCTGTGATGCCTCCGTGATGATACAGCTGCTTGGAGAAGAGTCGCGCAGGCGTCATACGCTCCATGCGCATAAGCCCCGATAACCTCAAATACCGGTAAGGAGTGCGGGTGGGTGGGTGGACCCTCTGGAGCACAGTACCGGAATGGTACCTGGTGCTTCCGGCAGGCACCGGTACGCTCGTACCGGGGCGTACCGGTCATAACCCACCACTGATATATATAGTAAAAAAAATCAAGCTAAATTGGACACCATAAATCTACTGTCACTATTAATATCTTGTTTTTTCCTATATTTTGGAGTTAAACATAGATGTTGTCTAGGTAGTGTTTAAATACAACTCTGCTTTGTTTCAGTAAAATGAATATCACTCTTACATTGGAACACAACATTTTTGAAATTCAAATTCAAACCTTTATTGTCAGAGTACAAAATGTGTACAATGAGATTGGTAAATTTGTATTATACCATATTTGTATAGTGAATTGTGTGAAATTCATTATGTAATTGCAGAGAAAAACTTTGCATTGTTGGTTTCTGAGGATTGCTTCCCTAAATAGATATTATCATTGGCAGAGTAAAAGGGAGAGAAATAAACTACTTCAGGATCCATACAAGTCAGAAATTGTGTACTATTGTATATGCAAGAAAGAAGCATTCTCACATGTTGCTATATTCCTAATTTCAGCCCCTTTTCTTGGTGGACCCTTGTTCCCTAATGGGAAAAAATCTATTTACGAGTTTCTTTGTCCTGAAGCAGAAAAGTAGGAAATATTATCCTATATGCACTCCTGAAACCCCTGAGATACCAGAATATGATGTTAAACTCGAGTTTCGAATTTCTACATTTTGATAGCACATATTTTCCCCAGAATACTAATGGGGAAATGGAAGGAAGAGTTTTACATGAACCCAACCACTACAATCTTGAAATTGACTCTGCTTCCAAACATCTGAACTGCCCTGAAAGCATATTTTAAGGATTTGGGTGAGAGGTTTTCTGCTCACATTATATTCTTCCAATTAATACATAAGTATAGTAGCTTGTCAAAAAAAGAAACATGACTCTCAAAAATAGGAAAAAAAAACATTCTTCCATACCACCTATTTGAGGAATTCATTTGTTTTTATTGTTTCTTTTCCATATTTACATTAGTGTAGTTTTTCTTAAAAATATGTTTGCATGTATCTATATAGTAACTTTCACCATTCTACTAGAAACTTAAATAATTTAAATGATAGCTCAATTCTGAGAAGGCAAGAAAGGTATCACAAGTAATCTAAATGTTGAATTGAAAAATATTACAAAGAAGTACTAGGAAGATAATTACATTAAAGCATTGATAAAAGCTCTGTGAATGCTGTTAACATATTTTACCATTTTAGTGATATGATTAAAAATTAGCACCAACATTTAAATTAAAAGTAAATGTAAAACTATAAATATTTTCAGTCTCCCCAAATAGCTGTTTTCAGTCCAAGCTACATAAATTCCAGCTTTACATGATTAAAAATGACATATTTTTTGAGAAAGCTCATAACTTAACACAATTAATAGTTGACTGTTATCTTACCAGTCTATTTATGCGAACAAATTCTTCTGGGGTTTTGGCCCATGGTGGAAGTTCAACATCAGACACCACTGTTCCATCATCCATCACTCCAAGATTGTAATTATTGAAATTGACAAACATCTCAGGTAGATAATAAAATTCAGGAACAAGCTCCTATATGGAAATGAAAACCAGTGACATGTAATAAATTGGGTTATCATAGAAGTCACTCACTTAAAAGAGATAGTGAATGCAATGGAAAGTACTTTCATTTTGTACATATAATAATATTTTCTTTTTACATGTATTAAATATTGTCAGAAAACTTGCTCATAGTGGTAGATAAATGCAATATTTGAAATGTTGAATGAAAGAAAAGTAGGTATGTCTAAGTGTCTAAACATAGTTTAATCTGAAATTAAAGCACTAAATCTTAGTATTCTTTCAAATAATGGAAGCTGTAACATTTCAAACTCATATTTTTAACTTTTGTTTTAAAAAATATGTTTAGAAACATTAAATACGCACTAAAGTATATTGTAAAATGTGTAGCATTATATTCTGCATCTGATTTCAAAAGCAGATTCAGAAAAATGTATCTAAATGATCAGCTCATATTTCCTGAATAATTTAAGATACTATATACTCTTATGCTTGCTATGTCTATGTAAGCAGTAACATACTCAGTTTGGCAATAGAATGCTTATAAGATGCATTAGTATTATGCATACAACAATAAAGTATTGCATACTTAAGAGTATAGCTGGAGATTAATGGTAGCCCAAATTTTTAGGAAAATTGGCTACCGCAATGATAATGTATAGGACTATTTTTTAAAGCATTTAGAATGAGTAAACCTCTATTAAAGCAATCTCCTAATCAATATTAGTATAAAGATATTTAAATGCTGGATAACTTTTTTTAAAAGTGTTAGGCAAAATATAGTATATATAGAAGGACTAAAAAAATATATATTAACTGAGACAATTAACTAATCAATTGACTTGGATCCAAAAGCTCCTTCTCAATTTGTGGAAAATTTATTCTATTATCATTCAAATTCATTCAGTTATGATTTATTATAACTAGAAGTTTATTCTTTGTAAACTTATTTGAATTGCTGTTCTCTATTTCAATAAAATATATGTATTTTAAGAATTGACCCCAACCAAGTTCTCATACGTAAAAGTTATTTTGAAATTTATGAAGCCATATAAAGAGCTACACATCATAAACTCCATTTTATAGTACATTAGTTACCCCAAAATTCTGGTAATGGAATCAGGATATGTATTTGATTTTCTATAATACTCTGACTCTGGCAACTCACTATACCACCTATATCTGTTTCAGGAGGTCCAGTAGGGATATGAAAAAAATAGCACTAGGAAGATTTTCTTTTTTTGTAACACTATCGCTTATCCCATGTGGTGCACCTAAGAGATGGGTATTGTTTTGTACATGAACATGTGCAACAGTCTTAATACTAACTAGTCTTTAGACTTACATGAAAGAGCAGGTAGTTTCTTTTCGTTATAATATAGCCTATAAAAATATAAAAATTTAATTGCTTTCTCTTGATTGCCACATGGTACTGTTCTTAAATTATACTCTGTAATTCATGTAAATCAGGTTTCCTGACAGAAGTAATTTTTATATCCATAAATTAAAATTGTCACTAAAAATCATAGTTGAAGACTGGATAGATTTAGCCAAGTTCAAACATGATGCTGAATTGCATTATTTTAAAAATATAAGCAATTTTTTTTACATCTGAATGAAACTAATTGTCCCTATGCTTCTTTAGACTGTGGGCAAGATCTACATTTTTAATTAAAAGTTAATAGAAATTTAAAATATTAATTAAGGCATTAGCTATTAAATGAAAATATTACATAATAGAAATATAAAACTATTTTACAAGTTACTTAAGATTCCTAATAATGTTGAACTTTGTAATGTTCTTCATTTTATATACTCATAAGAAATGCTTCAAATGATTAAAAAAACTCTGTATATTATTAATTTGATGTGTTAAAATGTTAAAATAAGCTAGCCAATTTGAAACTAATTAAGTATACAAACAGTTGAACAGAATGTACAATATGAAGATTTCATCATAGCTGTCAATTATACTAAGAGTACACTAGTGTATGCCTATCTTTCTTCTAATTACATTGTGGTGTACCACATTTAATCTAGAAAATAAAAATAATAAATATGTTATTATTGTTTGCCTGTTTCACATATTTCTCAAGGTAGAAAATGTATTTTATTTGCTGTTATTAATATTTACCATAACGGAACATTATAAAATGTTTATAAAAACAGATTAGAGAAAGCAATTAATTCTTCTGGGAATTCTATCAATTTCTTTTAACAAACACTTCAAGAATGAAAGGACTTAATATTTGTAATTGCTTTAGGAAATGATTTCATTGCAAGTAAATGGTGTAAAATTGGTCTTTCTTCCAACAAGTGAAAACTACTTTCCATTTAATAAGCAGAAAACCACATTCTGTGCATTGGCCCCAGTGGTTAAGGATGTTAGAGGCCCAGTGTATCAGATTCTAAATCCACTCTTGACATGGGTCAATGGATCAGTGGTCTTCCAGATACCACCCTCAGGGTCAACTATGGCAAGAACAGTTTCCAAATAGCTGAGTGCAATACCAGGTCATCAGATTATAGACAAGGTCAGCCTAGAGTTACTAGAGCAAAAGCAGAAAAAATGAAGCAAGAATTAAGCTATTATCACCTCAAACCTTGTCAAAAACAGCACAGCGATGTATGCTGAATTGTTGTATACAGGTTTGTGAATTATTCTAAAACAAGATCACAGTAAGATTAATGCAAAATGTCTCCTTAAAATAAACCCCAGAGAGGTATATAGAGCTATTTTATGGGCTAAAGAAATTGGTGGCAAACAAATTTAACAAACAAACACACAAGAGAAATGGAAATATTTACACATGTTTAATTTAAATATATATATTGGATTTATCAGAAAAGAAATAATACAATTTGTCCTTGGTTTAACTTAAAATTCTCTTACTAACCAAATGTCATTCAAATCTGAATATTTTAATCATGAATGCAAATACGTTCTACAATATAATCTAAAAAATTATGTCCATAATATTTTTAGATGAACTAATACCCATATTGTTATTCGGAAAGATTCAAAGGTAACTTTTGTTATAAATAATAGGCAACAATCTTTCCAATATCTTTCTTTACTAAAATCATTCCAGTTATTATGTCCATTATTTTTCAGACAAATTAGTAACCAGGTTTGCCCTGATCTGCCATTAATGACATAGCTTTGGTTGCTTTTACACCACCTCAATTCAATAAAATGGTAAGTAATCTAGTGTAAGTAAAGTATGAGTAAATGTATGAACCAGAACTACAATAACTTTGAAGATATACAATATTTTCTCTTTTCCTTTAATTAAAGCAGCTATATTTTTGAGGCTTCTATTTCAATCTAAAAAAGAATGTCATTGCCTTAAGAGTCAAATGACTTCGCTTTCTAAAGCAGTGGAATGATTTTTCAGGTTCTTGCAGACACTTGCAAAAGTGTATGGCTCTTTCAACTTTTGGCAGTGCGGTTTTGTTTGTGTTTATGTGAAATCCCCCCAAAATCTAAATCATTTCCAATAATCCAGCTCAAGGATTATTAACTGCTATGGAGCATTTCTGGTGTAGCGTTTCTACATTATATTTTATATCTTCCTGAATGTTTCAGAGGAAAAAAGACAATCTGAAAGCAATTTGATGAATGAGGAAACACGTTTCCTGTTTCTCCTCCTGTTTCCCAATGCCAGTCAGAAAGAACTTTAGTTTTTGTAAACGTTTCAGGGAGTTGTTAGAAATGTACACCAACTAAATAAAGGACAAATTCCCCTGGAGGAAATGTGGTAGCTAAGAATCAACAGTGACTTAATGGAACTTAATTATATCAAATAAAAAAATGGAAAAATCAATTTAATTGTCAAATATTTTTTAAAAACCCTATGTTTTATTTTAGTATTAAAGAATTCCATGGTTACTTCTAATAATATAGCTTCTACATTTTTCTACATTAAGGCCTACATTTTAAGATTTTGTGAAGATCTTTTTCCCAACAAACAAGTCACAGAATTTCAAATAAGTTATTCCTAACACACACACACACACACACACACACACAAACACATAACCTCAGACTCCAACTTCTTGTAGATTTTTGTACCTCAACTATCAAACTGAACCCTTAAATGTTTGCTTTGAGTTTTGAGTGTTTTCTTTTTTATTCCCTTCTATTTTATTTGCTACACTGTTTGTGCCCTATAATGAATTGTTTATATGATTATTTTGTAGATGATTCTTAATATATGCATATTAGGTATCCTTAGAAGAATGAAAGGTAGGTTATAATCATATCAATTAATAATAAGTGAAATTCCAAGACTTGTTCAAATCTTATGTCAACCTACAATAGTCCTAGGGTCTCTGTAAAAATAAATAAGATAATATACATAAGCATTCTTTTTATTATGATTATTTAGTGTGCTCTAGTTAGATATCCATAAATTTTAGCAGATGAAGCCTCATCGGTATATATTTCTTACAGATTATATTGTTAAAGCTGATTTTCATTTATTTGTTTTGCTAGGAAAGAGGACAGAAACTTGTGCATTACTGACACTAGATCTATTTCTGTTTTCCCCAAAATAAGCCCTCCCCGGATAATAAATTTTCCTCGAAAATATTGCAACACAGCAGCAGCCATCAAGTGACCACACTCACTGCCTCCTGCACCTCAAAAAAATAAGACACCCCCTCCCCCAAATAAGGCCAAGTGCTTATTTTGGGGTCAAAAGAAAATAAGACCCTGCCTTATTTTCGGGAGGAAATGGTATTAGCTTGTTAGAATTATTGTATCTAATTATTTGTGGATTCACTCTGGGTTGTTTTTTTTACTTTCACCTTGTAATCACACTATATCTAAGAAGTCTAAAATTATGAGAAACTAAATAATACGAGAAAATTGAAATTCATGTAAGTATATTCTTAACATTGTTAGAAATTATTGGTAGATTATAAGTAAATATATACTTAACTGCAGATATGTCCTGAACTATTTTTATTTACTTATTTATATTTATCAAATTTCACAAATGTCCATCTCCCTTACAGAGAGGTTTAATTTTTTTAAAACCCTTCCTCGCCTTTATGGGTTGGCAGGAGCTGGGGAAACTCTTCATGCAGTTCTTGCATCTTGAACTGCCAACCTTCCAGTCAACAAGTTCAGTGTCTTAATTGCTGGGCCCCCTGCTTTGATTTAATCTATACAATATTTTCAAGTTAAGATTTGGCTAGGATTAGATAGGCCAAGTATAATGAGGAGTTGATTTTTGACAACTGTGTGGTTATTCTTCATACCAAGCCTAGACAATAAATAATCAGTGTCTGCATGCTTAATCTTTAGTTGACTTGTAAGATTTTCATGTGCTATGCACTCAGACTAGAATCTGTATTGCAGACCCTATTGTCACATAATCAATGACAGCCGATTGCTATGCTGCAGTGCAATAATGTTAGAGACCTATATATTTATTGTCAATTTTTAAATTTTAAGGTTATTCATCATCTTGTTTTGAATTAATGGGTACTTGGCATGTCACCTGACGACTTTGGACAGTTGAGATATATTTATATAATGGCCATCTCTATCCTGGGAATTTCCCTTCTCGCTTGCTTCAGTCTTTATATATATTAAGAATTGTTGAAATTAATTTGTTAATTCATTAAATTACATGTATGTTGGATAATATATAATCACTTAATGAAAACACATTATAGAGCAGCTAATCATTTCATCATGTTTTCTATACTGTTGATTTAAAAATAAAAAAACTTTTATAAAGAGTATAATTGTGCTCTAGCTAGTGCTTACACAGTAAATACTTCTTTTCCAGATTTGCTTATTCCAGCAATATTTGGTTTTGTAAAACGTTTACATAATTAATTGTACAAGCATGTAAACATCAATATAACTCTTGAATAATTATCACCACTCACTCTTTGTCTGTCCCATCTTATTTTGTTCCTAGAAACATTTAGATAGTGACCATAGATGCAGCCAACATACTAAATTAGCTTTGAATTTTAGAAATTCCAAAATATCTGTCAGGTTGAGGACAATTGATATGCAGATAGTGGATAATTTCCTTCACTTTAAAAAATGACACAGCAAAATTGTTATTAATCATTAAATAGTAATATATGTTTATCAATATACTGGGCTACAAGCAGAGACACAAAATGCAACATCATAATCATGGAACTATAACCAAAATGTTACATAGTTCCCACAAGCCATTCTTTCCACATGCCCTATTCGTTTCATGATGATGTAATTGTAGAATCAAGATCTTATATGAGGTGGTGGTGATGATGATGATGACAGCAAGATGAATACAATAATTATTTTAAGAGCTATATTATTATAAAGCTTGTTTTTGACATATGGTGAATTTGCCTAAATTCATCTCATTCCTGTATAACTTTGTTCAGAAGAGTGTGACTACCTTTATTTGCTATATGATACATCAGAAGAAAATTACCTGCAGTAAAAGTCAAATTGTACTTAACTATGTCAAAGTTCACATCTGCCTAATACTTTAAAGGTAGTTTTGAAAGGTAAAATATGTTTTAGTTTTTACTTAACAATGGAGTAAAAACATATGTTAGCTAAGTATGAACAGGGACTGAGGGAAAGCACTAACACCTACCTGACAGTAAAGTAAAATTGGAAAAGGAGTTTTAGTTTATCTAATGTTCTACCCTGCCGTGTCATTATTAGACTATAACAGTAAGATCAAATCGGCAGAAAACAGCTTGTATAATGTAAAAACAAAACAAAAGCTAGGAGTTCAAACAAAAATTAAATGGCAGTTAAAGGATTGCTTGATGCTTTGATCATAAGTTCAGAACTTTTATGGCCTGATGACAAGGATTGGCTTTAACCTCATGTATATCTATATATAATTTTATTTCCTCAGTTTTGATGTAAAAAAGAATGAAAGAAGCTGGGCATAGTATGAATGTATATCTTATTTGAAACTGTTCAAAAAACAGGATAAACTTATTAAGCATTGTATCTTCACTCTTTTATTATAACTAGTTTGGTATTTGGAACAAGGAGAATAGTCAGCATTTAATCTCCCCTTAATGGCCCTTGAAGACAAAGATGCAAGAGTCGGTTTAATATAGTGGTTAAAGTACCAGGCTAGAAATCAGGAGATAGTGAGTTTTAGCCCTTCCTTAGGCACAAAATCACCTGCTTTTCTTGTTTGTTTGAAGACAGGAGTCTAAAAACAGAAAATATTTTGTTTTAAGAGGTACAAGTGTGAGTTGGACATGTCTGTTCTCATTATGGTAATCCTAGCAATGATCAGAACAGGGGTTTTGCCATGTTTAGCTGTTAGCCTGGATAACCATCTGATATGTTTAATGCTGGGGTCCTGATGATCAAGTATCTCACAGAGAAATTACAAAAAAATAGTACTGATTATATAATACCATCACTATCAGAATCCACACCCTTCTTGAGTTACTTCAGCCAGACAGAAAAAAGTCTCAAACAGAGCAAAAATATTCTCTTCATTGGAATCTGCACTGCCAATATCTTGCATATGCATACTAAGATTAAGATTGTGTGAACAGTGAAAGCACTAGACAGAATAACTGTCATTATAAAACAAACAAAATCCTTGGAACAACCAGGAAAATAAGTAACTTGCAAAACCACAATAGCTTTCCCCCCAATTAAAATAATGTGGTTTAGTTCTACGGTGATCCAGCATTAACAGTAATTTAAAACCCAAAAAGCTACAAAACTTCAGTTCACACCTAATTTGGAGACTGTTTACATCTAATATAATAGAAACCTTGCAAGACCTAAAAGTCTTCCTGACTCGCTTGTCCACGCATGCAAACCTCCTGTCTCTAATAGACAATTCTGCAGAGATGGCAGAAAAAGCTTTCTGCTACAGCAGTTTAGATCAAAATGGCTATTTTAGAGAAAGTTTTGAATGTATAACTTTTGACCTTATAAGGGGAAAAAAAGCATCACTGACATCAGGCCATTAAAACATGATTCAATCTAGATCTTAATCCTGAAGTTGATGAATCGGTCCTGTACTTTGATGAGAACATCATGTCATTCTTTTATGAAATCATGTTGAATTTTTTTTTCAAGTAAACTATATCACTAAGTGGGTACTTTGACCTTTTGGCAAATGCTATTAGAGTTCAAAAGCACATGAATTAGATTTGCTTGACTTTGTGACAGATATCCACCTTTGCCATTTTGCTAGTATTTTGGGTGTTAGTGGTTGTTCATTGATCTCAGTGTATGCTATATTCCATATAATAGTTCAAAAATGTTTAGGAGCTAAGGAAGATATATATTCTTTCTTTTACATCAAAGCAGAGGAATAAGTTTTAAAAGATTTCAGTGTCATGGTTTGACAAAAATATCGCCAGCCCACAGTATTCAACTTGAGTTATTTCCAAGCTAGCATTATTCTATTGTTATACATATTCAAATATTAGTGCTGTATGTACAAAACACAAAGGATAGTTCAATTTCCACTTTCCTACTTGAAAGCTGTATTGTAATCATTTCAAAGAAGGTAACTCTTATATTCTTCAAAGTTCTACACACTGACAAATAAATAATCATCATTATGTTCATCACATTTTAAAATTTAAATTGTACTTTACCTTTATATCTGATGTGTCACGTTGACAATTGCGCCATGCCCTTGAAACTGATGAGAAAGCTCTATCTGCATGATCAAACTTCCCACCTTGTAAGTTCAGGAAAAATGTTGTAAAAGGCTCCTAAAAACATGATTAAAATGGAAGATGAAATACTTTGTGAAGCAGCAGCAGTTTCCTTTTTCTATATTTCTAATACAGGTAGTCCTCGACTTACAACCATTTGTTTAGTGACCATTCAAAGTTACAATGGCATGGAGGAAAGTGCTTTATGACCATTTTCACATTTATGACCATTGCAGAAACTCCATGGTCACATGATCAAAATTTAGATGCTTGTCAAATGGTCCATATTTATGACAGTTGCAGTGTTTCAAGGTCATGTGATCACCTTTTGCAACCTTCTGACATGCAAAGTCAATGGGGAATCCAAATTCACTTAACAACCATGTTACTAACTGAACAACTCCAGTGATTCACTTTACAACAGTGGTAGGAAAAGTCATAAAATGGGGCAAAACTCACTTAACAACTGAAATTTTGGACTGAATTGTGGTCGTAACCTGAGGACTACCATACTTCACCTTGTCTGAATAAAATTATATGTTTTGCTTCTGGAAAGAAGTAAAAATAATAACGCAAGTTATTCATTTCAAAAATATGTAAAGAGAATCCTATATTATGGTGTTGCTTGGAGGGTTGCTGGAAAATCTGGGTTGCAGATTTTCCGTATTTCTTCTATTATTCCATTAGTGCATTCACTACAGTTATAATTCAATCTAGCATTTACATATCCGTAACTGTATACAGAACAGGAATTAAAGGATATCTAGAGATGGATCCAAGAGATTTCAATAGCTTTGATATAATACAAGCAATCTTTGAATAAAGGATATTAGCACATTTGTTAGTCAGCTAAATCTTCCCTACGAATATTATGCATGCACACCTACCTTCCTGCAAATACAGTTCACAATTAAGAGAGAAAAATGTTAACAACTGAAAAAAATCTCCTCTTCCTCAAAAGATACCTAAGCACATATTAGATGATAATTGCCTGAAATTAGCGAAGTACCATAAATTACTGCTAGGATTTATGTCTGCTTGTATAAATCTAACAAGGCTTAATTAATGACTTTTTGCTAATGCTTTCCCAAAGAAATTAGTTTCTATCAGGTAAATCATAATTCCAATTTATTTTACAGAAACTTGGCTCATTTCATCAATATATCAAATCTGTCCAACTGCATGTTATCCAGAAGTATATATTATTGGAAAAAATCTATTATATCTACATAAGTTTACATTCCAGATTAAATAATGGTCATACAACCAAATCACAGTTTTAAACTGGAAAAAAAAAACTAAAGTCTACTCTACTTTTCTTGCACATACATTTAATGCAAACCTGTTCAGTTGCATGATTCCAGATAAAATATTGAGTACCATTGAGTACCTTCTTTATGCATATACACAAAAATATTCTAATACACACTTACAATTCTTAACAACCAAGTGAGTGCAAAGCTGGCTGTTGAATAATGAGTACCATAATGAAACTTTGGAACTTGATCATCTTCCCATGTTTCGTAGCGTTCTGCAAAGAATGCAGCTCGTTTGGGATTAAGAGCACCAATAGGCTAGGAAAAAGAAAAAGAACACAGTTTAGTGTATCACTTCATCGGCAGTTGTTGCAAAACAATAAATACATAGTTGGATTATTATTATTACAATTTAATATAATGAGTTGTAAAACATAGAACTATGTAAGTGTCAAGTATCATGTAAAATATCACATGATAGCAAGATAACAATTTCAGAAATATAAAATTGCATTTATTTAATTGGATTATTCATTCTAATAATTCTTTATTACTACTGCAAATTTTACAAAA
Organism: Thamnophis elegans; assembly: GCF_009769535.1. Taxonomy (NCBI): domain Eukaryota; kingdom Metazoa; phylum Chordata; class Lepidosauria; order Squamata; family Natricidae; genus Thamnophis; species Thamnophis elegans. Next base: position 28,773,951 of record NC_045549.1, on the reverse strand, counting down.
GGAAACATATAAGGAGTATTTGGTCCTATGTCTCTTAAGTATATCGGATTATTTCCTCTGACAAAATTCCACTTCAATATCTTCACAAAGTTCTATATCAACATGGGCTACTTCCACTTAATTTCTATAGGCCTAGCAAAAATGTGATAGCAAGTTTTACAACATAAGCATGCCAACTCATATGGCTCTAAAGGCCATACATTCAGTGGTGGGTTGCTCCTACTGTCACTACTGGTACGCTTATCATGCGCTCGTACATTCTGTTCATGCACGCAACTGACTTGCGCTATGCGCGTGTGTGCAATCCATTGCCCCTGCAACAACCAGCTGATTGTTGGGGCTCACGCAGGCACCACATGCTGTGCGGGAGTGCATACTTTGCCGTTTGCCATAAAAATAGGTCGGCCTCTGTTTTGCTGCTTGCTTTCGGCTGCCATTGAAACGGAGAGGGAGGCACAGTATTTGGGTGGGGAGTATTCAGTGCAGGAGTGGCTGTAAAAAGGGAGTTGTTCTCTCCATCTACTGTGCATGTTGCAGATAGAGGATTTGCCACCAAGGCCAACTGTCCGGCATACCAACCTGATGATGCTTTTTGAAGATATCCACCAGATGACACTTGTGGGGTATACGGATTGGACCATGGGATGGGGTTACCAAGGAGAGGGGGTTGGGTCACATATTGATATCTATGATTAGGCGTGCTTTTGCCTCAGATCTTGCTTTGCCTAGCTACTAACTACTCATGACCAGTAAAAGTACTCTTAATTCTGCAAAATGGAGTTTTCTTTCTTGGTTACTAAGGGAGGCTGCCGTGACATTAAGCAATATCTCAGTTTCTCGCTCATCCCGGAGCTAACACCTTCCGAGGGGAGTGCAACAAAATCCCAAACCCCTGAAGAATGTCCCACCAAGGCAGCGATCAGGAGGAAGACATGGGAACGTCTGCATCCTCGTGCCCTTTGGAAACAGAGCGAATGGCCAGACTGCACTTGGAAGAACTCCCACTCCCCATTGCCCCAGATGGACGTGGGGAGTGGGACGGAAGGGTGACCCTGAGGAAACTCCGGCTGGAGTTACCACGAGGAGACAGAGATGACCAGCAGCTGCTTGGCAGGAGACAGAAGAGGAGAATCTTATGATGTCCCAGGCTATGAAGCTCTTTGAAGAGGCTTGGGAGAGGCGACCCTTTCGTAAGAGTGGTCCTGAAAGAGAAGATCTCCCAGAAACAGAGGAGAGGTCTGCAGAGGGCTTGTTCTGCCCAAGAGAAGCTGGGGGGGGGGGCAGAAGGTGGACCTGATCAGGATGACCAAGCTCCGACCCCAGCAGCAGCAGCCAGGAACATTCCAAGAGAGGGAGGGCCCCCCGCAGACGCCAGATGGCTAAAGTCCCCCCCCAAGTGTGAAGTTGGGGGGAGAATCTAAAGATTTGGGGGTTTTCCTTGTTCAAGTGTAGAATTACATGCAACAGTACGGAGACAATTTACCAAATGAAGAGGCCAAGATAAGAATAATTACAATGGCGTTGGAAAATAAGGCAGCTACTTGGATGGTGGCCCTGCATAATGCTGACTCTCCCCTACTGAGAGACTATAATAGATTTATCGCCGCCCTGAGAAAACGCTTTGATGATCCACTCACGGAGTGTAAAGCAAGAATTAAATTAAAAACCCTTACCCAGGGGGCCAGTTACTGGATATATACAAGAATTTCCTGAATTATCAGTGTCTATGCGGGGTTGGTCCAAAGAGGCTTTGAGGGACGGGTTCATGGATGGGCTAAACAAAGACATATACCAGAACTGTGTAAACAGGGGGGTCCCCCGCAGATTGCAACCTTGGTATGAACTGGCTGCGGATGTGGAGATTGATTTAGCTCGAGATAATTATCGCGAAGATAGTGAAAACGAAAAGGCTACCCCTCCCACCCACCCCCAGGTGCTTCTAAAGGAGGAAAAAGTGGGTCTGCAAGCAAACCCAGGCCGATCATCTGTTTCCGTTGCAGGAAGGAGGGGCACCGAGCAGCAAATTGCCACACCAAGATGACCCCAAGGCCCTCTACCAGGGGGGAAAGAAAGCCAGAGAAACCGCCTTGGAAGAGGAGTGAGACCGCCATGAAAGGGGTGGATCCTAATCCATAGTTCTGCACTGCCCCAGGGGAAGAGGAATCACCCTACTCATCAGAGGAAAGTGAAACCGAATCTGACGACGAACTTCTGGTAAGTTCCCGAACGGGCCCCATGATTATCCCAGTGGAACCTAAAGTGCCCTCTACTGGAGCGCAAGAGAAAATGCTGGCCCTTTTAGATTCGGGTTGCATACGTTGCATCGTTAGCCCCGAAGTAGTGGAAAAATTGGGCCTGAAACTGAAAACTTTAAAAGTCCCAATTGCTTTTTGCCAACTGGACGGCTCAATAGCTGGAGGGAGCCCTGCCCATTTTGTAATTGAACCAATAGACATATGGATGGGAACTCACCAAGAAACAATAAGTTCTTTGTGGCTCCAGGGATGGACAGGCCTCTCATATTAGGCTTATCTTGGTTACGTAAATAGAACCCACGGATCAATGGGAGGAAAGGGTGGTTACGCATCCGATCTGCTACACCCCCTGAAGGAGAGGGGGGGCTCCCAAACAGAATAATACTGACTCTAACCTAGCAGCCAGGGGGCAAGAAAAAATTGAGGGGGAGGAGAAAATCCCAAAAGAATATTGGGACCTGAGAGATGTTTTCAGTGAAAAGTCCTCTGATAAATTACCCTCACACTATGCCACTGATTGTAGCATCGATATTCTCCCCGGGGTAAAACTCCCAAAACCTCAGATCTATTCAATGACCCCCCATGAAATGGATGAATTAAGAAAGTTTATTGACAAAAATTTGCAAAGGGGGTTTATTGAACCTGCTAGGCCCCGAGTGGCTGCTCCAGTGCTCTTCAGAGAAAAGAAAGATGGCTCCTTTTGTCTCTGTGTTAATTATACAATCTGAATGCTGTGTGTGTTCAGAATCTCTACCCACTACTACTTTTAATGAAGGATATATTGGTCCAATTGGGTAAAGAAAAGATTTTCATGAAATTAGACCTAAGAGAAGCCTATTACAGAGTCAGAATTAAAGAGGGTGATGAATGGAAAACTGCTTTCAACTGCCCACTTGGTTGTTTTCAATTCCGAGTACTCCCATTTGGCCTACAGGGGGCACCAGCTGTTTTCATGCAACTAATAAATGAAGTTTTGCATGAGCGCCTGTACAAAGGCGTGATGGTCTATATTGATGACATCCTTACTTACACAGAAACACGTGAAGAACACATGAAGTTGGTGCATTCAGTGCTCAAGAAACTGAGCAGCGGAACTGTATGCCAAAGTGTGAATTTCACCAGGGGAAAATTGACTACCTTGGATACCGCACCTCCCATGATGGCATCGAGATGGACCCAGCAAAGGTCCAAGCTGTCACTGAATGGGCGTCCCCCCCGCACCCACAAACAATTACAAAGTTTTTTGGGATTTGCGAATTTTTATCCCCAATTTATTCCCTCATTCACCAGCATTGCCCTATCCATTACGAATCTCCTAAAACCTAAAGGGGAGGCCAAACTAAAACCAGGGGAGCCATTAAATAGGACTATGGGACGTCAAGCCACATTTGAAAAACTGAAGCGACTCTTTGCTGCTGAACCAGTTTTGAAACACCCAGACATGGATTCGCCTTTTGTTGTCCAAGCTGATGCTAGTGATGTAACAGTGGGGGCAGTGCTACTACAAACAAACCCTGATGGGAACCTGCAACCTTGCGCTTACACCTCTTGAAAGCTAACTGAGACAGAGAGACGATGGGCTACATGGGAAAAGGAGGCTTTTGCTGTCAGGTGGGCCTTCATGACCTGGCGACATTTCCTGGAGGGGGCTAAACACCCTTTTGAAGTATGGACTGATCACAAGAATTTGGAGGCCTTAAAAACCCCTCGAAAGCTATCTCCTAAACAGATGAGGTGGGCACAACATTTCAACAGGTTCAATTTCACCCTGAAGTACATCCCGGGGGGGGGGAGAACTTTATGGCGGATGCTTTATCCAGACTCCCTCAATACAACAGCTCAAAATTTAGCATAGTTCATCCAGTCATCCCGGCGAAGAGTCTCGCTGCCCCGGTGGTTACCAAAAGCCAGAGCAACTGTAACTTCGAGGTCACAATGGACCTCATCTGCAAACTCAAGGAGGGCCTTGAGTGTGATGAATGGTTCAAACAACATTCAAATGAATGTACCATAAAAGATGGTCTAGCTTGGATAGGAGCTAAAGTGTATGTTCCTGCTACCATTAGGACTTTGGTTTTACAACGGGCCCATGATTCGCATATGGCAGGCCATTTTGGATTTGTGAAGACTCTACATCTCATTAAAAGACAATTTTGGTGGCCTTCATTGAAGAAAGACATTGAGTCCTATGTGGCCCCACATGTGCTGCCGCGAAACGCCCACCAGGAAAACCCCAAGGCCTGTTCCAAGGTGTGACCCATCCTGAAGCTCCGTGGAAGGAGATATCAATGGACTTCATTTTTGAATTACCAGAAAGTCAAGGAAATACCGTGATTTGGGTCATTACGGACCTGTTTTCCAAACAGGTTCACTTTGTTCCTTGTTCCAAAATCCCGTCAGCTAAATCCTTGGCTAAATTATTTATTACGCATGTATACCGTCTACATGGCATGCTGGAATGCATTATTTCAGATAGGGGGGTCCAATTCACCTCCCTATTCTGGAAGGAGTTTTTGAAGTTGATTGGCTCCGCCCAGGGGCTAAGCTCTGCCCACCACCCTCAAACTACCGGGGCTTGTGAATGGACTAATTCTGTTTTGGAACAGTACCTCCGGTGTTTCATTAATTATCAGCAGGATAATTGGGTGGAGTTGTTACCACATGCTGAAGTGGCCTACAACAACTCTGTGCACAGCAGCACCGGTTTTACCCCGTTTAAAATAGTGTTTGGCCATGATTTTGTGCCTATTCCGGAAGTGCCCCAAGAAAAACCACAAGTTCTGTCCCTCTCCGAGTGGAGTGACCAGCTCCGCCAAATCTGGCCTTTAACATACAAGGCGTTGGGCGCTGCTCATGGAGCACACAAGAAACAGGCTGACAAGAAGAGAACTAAACAAAAAGAATACAACGTTGGTGATTGCGTGTTTTTATCTACCAAGTTTCTCTAAACCACCCAAAAGTCTAAGAAACTGGGTCCTAAGTATGTCGGTCAGTTTCCCATTGTGAAGGTTATTGATCCTGTGTCTGTGCGACTGGAACTACCTAAGTATCTTAACCGTGTTTACCCGGTGTTTCATATCAACCTTTTGAAGCCAGAACGCACTTCCTCTTTGCGGGTTCCTCTACCTACACCACCTGCCCCTCTTCTTATTGAAGGAGAGCAACATTTTGAGATTAAGGAGATTTTGGACTCTAGAAAACGTAGAAAACGAATTCAGTATCTAGTCTCCTGGAATCATTTTCCCCCCTCCCAAGCTGTATGGGTCGATAAGTCCCACGTTAGGGCTCCTAGACTTTTATGTAAATTCTACTCTGCCTACCCCGAGAAGCCATGACCCGGATTGACTTTTATATTTCTACCTTTTTCTTGTTCCTGTTTTGTGTTCTTCGTGTGTTTGTTTGTTTGTTTGTTTGTTTGTTTTTTCCTGCAGGGATGATTTCCTTTCCTGATGGAGGGCTGGATGTCAGCCTCTGTTTTGCTGCTTGCTTTCAGCTGCCATTGAAACGGGGAGGGGGGCACGGTATTTGGGTGGGGGAGTATTCAGTGCAGGAGTGGCTGTAAAAAGGGAGTTGTTCTCACCATTTACTGTGCATGTTGCAGATAGAGGATTTGCCGCCAAGGCCAACTGTCCGGCATACCAACCTGATGATGCTTATTGAAGATGTGTCCCACATGACACCTGTGGAGTGTACGGATTGGACTATGGGATGGGGTTACCAAGGGGAGGGGGTTGGGTCACATATTGATATCTATGATTACGCGCGCTTTTGCCTCAGATCTTGCTTTGCCTAGCTGCTATCACCAGTAAAAGTACTCTTAATTCTGCAAAATGGAGTTGAGTGGTTTCTTTCTTGGTTACTGAGGGAGGCTGCCGTGACATTATAGAGCACGGGCGGATAGGTGGGCCAAAAGAGCCACATTATCGGTACGCTCTCAGCTGCTCTGGGCCACTACTGGTACACCTGTACTATATCAGACCCGCAGCAACCCACCTCTGCATACATTACACTCTATTGATACAGGATTTTCTTACTAGGAAGTGTCTCCAACAGATGTATAGAATATACTTCTATATTTGATCAGGGCTTCAGTGGAAGAACGAATGGACATATTATTTTTATTGTGAGCCGCCCTGAGTCTCTCGGGAACAGGGCGGCATAAACTCAATAAAACTAAAAAACTAAACTAAACTAAACATTTTATCCAGTTTCTAGTTATGGAATATTCATATCGAAAATAAGATCTTAATACAGGTAGTCCTTGACTTACAACCACAATCGAGCCCAAAATTTCTGTTGTTAAGCAAGGCATTTGTTAAGTGAGTTTTGCCCCACTTTATGAACTTTCTTGTCAGTTGTTAAATGGACCATTACAATTGTAGTCACTAAATGAACGTTTGTAAGTTGAGGACTACCTGTAATATTGTTAACATTAAATTGAACAAAATAGAAAAGCCAGGTTTTCTTTCCCATTGATACTTATTTCGGATAATCAAGAGCCAAGGTGGCGCAGTGGTTAAATGCAGCACTGCAGGCTACTGCTAGATCAGCAGGTCAGCGGTTCAAATCTCACCGGCTCAGGGTTGACTCAGCCTTCCATCCTTCCGAGGTGGGTAAAATGAGGACCCAGATTGTTGGGGGCAATATGCTGACTCTCTGTAAACCGCTTAGAGAGGCCTGAAAGGCCTATGAAGCGGTATATAAGTCTACTGCTATTGCTATTGCTATTTTCCTCAAAGATGTTTCAATATGCTCTAAAGTTTTCCTGTCACTTCTTATAAACTCTATTTAATATGAACCTTACTAAATGATAGAGCAGTGAGATGTAATAGCTGCACTTTTCTTTTAAAATTAAGAACTGCAAATCCTAAACAACAGAAAAGGGCACATGACATAATTAAAAACAAATCCATCTTGTGAGGAAGACTGAATGAATAAATGGCATTCGGTGCTTACAATATGTATCCAGTTAATATCATGAAGAAATATGCAAAATATGAATATTCCTTAATAAAATTCACTTTTGTTCCCATAAATACCAGTTGTTTTGCCTGTATATAGTAAATTATTTACTAATTGCCGATAGTAATGCAATTCATGCAGTCATGACAATCTGCCAAGAGGTGGAGCAAATATTTTGAAAACCTGTTCATAGAAATCTGCTTTACTTTCAAGAATCTTAGCATTTTCACTTGGAAAGATAAAGCAGACAGGTGGTTTGCTAAATATGCCCATCTTTATAAACTATCAAAGCTGTAGCACTGCCGTGATTCTTTAGGAAATATTCTTACCCGCCTTAACATCTATGTTACATGCACTGATAACCCGATTAATTTTAGATTGCTGGGGACAGAAATGTTCTGTATTAGTTAATTCTCTGTCCCTGCTGTTCAGTTTAAACGTTTATCTAGAAAATCTGTGAATTTAATGCCAAGTAACTCAAACCCTTTCTTTGATGGATGCAAACCATCTCTTTTGTACAGTTTTAATTGGACCAGGTACAGATATCATGACTAATATATTCAAAGTCTTCCCTTTTACATCATTCCTTTAGCCACACATTAAACTCCTTTATACACTGGAGTTTTCCTTTTTGTTCCTTATATACTGGTAAAACCTCTGAAAAGGTAAGCCTACAGCCTATATTACTAAGTTTGTACCTCAAGCTCTGGAAATCATTCTGCACAGAAAGTACATCTTTCTGAGACAGATCATTTATGCCAAGCTGTATAATAGCCATCATCATCAGTTCTTACTGGCATTCTTGATTATCTTAAAGATATACCTCTTGTCTCTGCTGGCAATACCACCTGGCAAACACTTGACCTTTTTCAAAACTTCCGTATCATTTCCTAAATTTACATCCCTTACTATTGAATCACCAACCAGAAGGTCTTTTCTCTTTTTGGATACCTTGCTCTTCTTGCATGATTGATGTGTAATACCTGATTTATACTTTCCCCTATCCAAAGCAAGTTCTTCAACTTGGACCACAATCCCATGCTTATTTGAGTTATCATCAACACAACAATCATGACCTGTCTCTTTAGTGTCCCTATTAAGGTCAGCAAGAGCATTGTATCTGTTATGCTGGGACACAGCTTTGTATTTATGCCAGATCTGACAGTGGTCCATACTGCCCTTCTCCTGCAGGATCTTTGTGGCAGATTGGGCTGATAGCACAGCAGCTCTTTCAGTAGAATGGCTGAATTGGATGCCTAATTTCTGCTTGGAGAGCAGAGATTAGAGACTCTAGATAGGTATTCTGTCCATATAAACTAGTAATTTGTTTACTAGTCTACTAATATCGAAGTTTGAAAAGAGAACTGCGAAAGACAGCTGCAAGACAAGTATTGTACTGAACTAAGCCAGTCATCCTGAAATAAAATAACTTTGTAATTTCCGGTGCATTTACCATGAATGTATTTTTGCTGTTTTGGGTTTTTATATAATCCGCGTCCCTAATGGCGCACAGGCCACTGACCTTTGTCCTCTGCACTCTCTCTATCTTCTCTACTCACAATATGGTGATATAAAATATAAATTAAATTACTAAATTACTTAATACTTAATGGATCTTCTTTGTCTTAAATGTGTGTCTTGACTTTCTAATATGAGTAAAACTTAAGCATATACTATAATTGTAAAAGATTGAAACTTCATCATTAAGATTCCAGACCAATAAGGTGTTATTACATAAATTATTATTTTTGATGCTATTGTGATACATCAATGTTGTTTACTTAAGTGTATAAATCACTTTATTTGCCACCCCATTATTTTTATATTTTGATACAAGAAAAGTCAGCCAAACTATATAAAACAATCAAATCACATAGAATGAAACAACCACAAGGTTATTACAACCACAAAGTCAGCCATCAAGTGTGCGTGTGCGTGTTGAAAAAACAAAAAAAATACATTAATATACTTTTCAGTCCCTAGGAAAGGTAGATGACTAAGATAGTGTTTGAATCAGATAATCCAGAAGAATATATTCATAACAATAGTCAAACCTGAGAAATGTTAACTAGAAGTCAAGCTCTCTGCCAGGGAATTTCAGCAGTATAGGATAGATAAACTCCTTTTGGGATTCTCTTTAGAAAGACAATGAAAAGCTACTTGGTTCAAGGACACTACAGAGATGTTTCTACAAGCACATTAATTTCGTTGTGGGGAAATATTTTTGACCACAGAAGGCAATGTATTCCGCCTGGTCAAAGTGACGATCTGGCAAAATTTCAGGACTGTGATAGAGACTAGGTATCAGGCTGATGATGCATGCTCCTTTGAAAAGACCTGATAAACTGCAAAACTGGGAATCAGAGTTCAATTGATTTGAAATCCGTATCCCAAATATGCTTTTAAAAGATACTTTGAGCATTTTCAAAACCTAGTGAAAAAGGATTTTTCAAGTAGTATTGGTGAGATGAGGCAAGTACGAATGTTTTTGTAATAAAGGTACTGGAGAAGCTAATGCCTCTTGAACTTTTGAAGATATTTCCACATACTCCTGGGATAATGGTTGTATATGATATCATTTGCTGATTTTGACATATCATATGCGATAATTTTGGTGGTCTAATACTTAGAACATAGAAATTAAAAATGAAGTACAAATTGGCTGTTATTTGTTATTTGATAATGCAACTTTATTTTGTTACATTTATTTCTTCTTCCAAATACTATCACATCTAAACAGGCATTTTAAAATACATCCTAGTAGGAAATTTTATGTATGTATGTATGTATGTATGTATGTGTGACGTGAGGCAAGTGGGCAAAAGTCGCCCTATGTTGGACACAGCAGCAGGGCGTTCGGACACCCCGTCACTGTGTCCGACATAGAGGCATCCCACATCTATGGCAGACACAGCGACGGGGCATCCGAAAGTCCCGGCGCTGTGTCCGCCATAAATGTGGGATGCCTCTATATCGGAAACAGCGGCAAGGCTTTCGGAAGGGCTCTACCACACCAAGGGAGAACCCATCTTTCTCCCCTCTCCTACAAAACAGCATCAGAAGGAGAAAGGGACAGATTATATTAATGAAAACACCCCACACTTAAAGTGGTTCCCCTCAGACAGGAAACGGAAAATGATTATAAACATGCCTGCTGAATGGTCAGCCTCCTCACTTTAACAGTTTTGGGTTGCCAAATTCAATTCAGACACTTCCCAGCTGAGGGATTTCCTACTGCCCAATAAATGCGTTTATTTATGGGAATGATTCCGAAAACATTAAAAAAAAAGTGCCAGCCCGCGCGCCAGCAGAGGCAGGTAAAACACACACACACACACACACACACACATTACTTACAATAATACAATTACTTACAAATTACATTAATTTTGAATTCCACCCCCTCTCTCCGACCCACATACCTTTTCCAGCTGTTTCACAGAGGATTTCAATTCTGCTCTTGTCTGCCATGATGAAAATGTAAAAATGTAAAAGGAAAAAAGCAAGAACTGCTGAGGTCAGGCTGGGTTAGCTGCTGTCAGAGTCTCCAATGGATGACTCTGCTTAACTGTTTAAAAAGTCTCTAAAAAAGTGCCCTCTACAGGAGGAGGCGAGAGAACCACATGCCTCATCTACATAAGGAATTTTTCGGCTTTTAACCCTTGCTTAACTCTGCTCGAATGATCAGAAAGATAGACTAAATGAGACACGTGGTTCTCCCGCCTTCTCCTGTAGAGGGCACTTTTTAAAGAGGCTTTTTAAAACAGTTAAGCACTAAGCAGAGTCATCCACTGTGACTCTGGCAGCAACTCAGCCTTTTTCCTTTTACCTTTTTTTTTCTTTTCATGATGACAGTGGTGAGGCCCTGCCTCCCCTGCCTGCAGTTCCCTGGTATGTATGTATGTATGTATGTATGTATGTATGTATGTATGTATGTATGTATGTAAGTAAGTAAGTAAGTAAGTAAGTAAGTAAGTAAGTAAAATATTCCTTTTACCAAGGAGTTGAAATAAAAGAAAATAGCTTATTCAGATTTTAATTATTTTATTTCTTGTCAATGAACCATTATAAAAACTACTTAGTTTTTGCTCTGTGGTAATCAGGCATTCTGGCTATTGTTTATCAAAGAGATAGTAGAGTGGATGGGTTTGCTTTTGCTTTTTTGGTGCAGCATCTACATAATGCTAAAGCTTTTCAAATGGATGCTTTTAACTGCTCTTGTTTTTATTATCTCCAAATGACCACTACCGATCAATAGTTATAAAATTACATCTGCTGAATATAAAGCTAAAACCAGTTAGAATTGATTTAACTCTCCTTTGAAAGAAGAATAAAAGTATCATACAGTGAACAAGAATCCACCCTATTGATTTTTAATCCTCCTTTTTTTAACACTGGGTTTCAAGAACCTGGCAATAGGACAACTATCAAACCATTCCACATTTATTTGCAGACAAATTAGAAAAAATCACCAAATGGGGGAAGGGCTTAGAAATAAAGGACTCGAAGATTGTGCAGTGACAATGATACACTATCAGCTTACTCAGAGAAGTTACAGTGGGAATAACACATTGAATTATACATTACACAAATGCACTGATTTATTGTGGTAATAACATCTACCTCATTAAAAGATTCTGCTTTGCTGCATTTGGAAGGCTACGTATTGTTTTCTACTATAAATTAATGGCAGTACACAGAAGACTGTGGAACCCTTGTAACAATAGATCTGTAATGACAGTGCTCTATATCACTGCTTTCTCAGCAGCTTCATAATAAAATGGAGACAGTGTATTGGGCTAATACATTCTACTATGCTTACCCATATTTTCCTGACAACGGCTATGGGATTTTCTAAATAGTTAACTAATTATTAGCAATTCCAAGGAAAAGCATTGCAGTCTAAAATATTCTCCATGAAAGAATGTTTTTCTTTTTCTTTTTGTATCATATTTTAAAATGAGCAGATAACTACTGCTCTGCTTAATTGGATCTGAAATGGTATTATTTCTATGGGTGCCAAAACTAGGAAATTCCCAATTGTGATGCATGGGCCATAAATGAGTTTATGCAAAGTGTGCTACAATTGCAGTTCACTGATCTACCCAAGAGAATGGCATTCCCTGAAAAAATAGGCAACTTAAAGTAGACCTCTGACCTATAGTACTGCAATAGATCTTACTTATTGTGGCAAAGGATGCAGCAATTACAAAGATGCAATTAGAGTTAGATGCAGCTAACGGAGCTCAACCATTTTAAAGCCAACATTTGTCATGGACTTTTTAAAAGTTCTGCAAATGAAACTACAGTTAGCTATCCAAATTACCAAAATTTTATCTTTTAACTGCACATATACCCTGATTATTTTTCATATCATCTAATTTTTACTGTATATATGTACTGTATATATCTGATAATTATATTTGTTGATGGTTCACTATTTAAGGTGGGTTTCACCATCAGATTTGAAAAACAAAATAATATAGCAAAGAAACAAAAAATAAATATAACAAGCAGCCAAAGCAATCCAGAGAAGCAGAAGGCATGCATAACCTGCCAACTTCTTGATTCAAAAGTCATCAATATTTGCCTCATGTTTAATCTAATTACTTTGCAAAAATAAATAAATAAATAAATAAATAAATAAATAAATAAATAAATAAATAAATCTATGGTTTCTAAAATGAGGACTGATCCTAACATTGGTGTACAACTGAAAAGATGTTACTCATTATATTTATCCAGCTTAAGTAAACATGAAGAGATTATAATGTAATACAATAAAGAGTATCACACAAAATACACTTTGGTTCCTTCATTCTTCCGGAAACATCTGGTCTTCAGGACATTCCAGTAAATGCTATCATGGTTAATGATCATTGGATTAGTTTGGGATATGCAAGCTGAATGATCCAAACCATATTTGTTCCATTGTATTTCTAAAACTCAAGTCTAACACTGAACATGAACTGTGCCACATTCTTACAGAGACTCTTATTTTTGAAACCCTGAGGAAGATATACTAATGATTAGTAATTTTTAAACTATGAATCACATCGCTTGTGATCACAGTATGCATTTTATAACATATAAAACTCTCCCTCCCCCTTTAAAAGATACATTGCTACTATTGCATTAACACATATAATACATAATATCCTACACACTGTATAATTCACATTATGGTACACTAATTAGGCATTAGAAGCATAACCTTCTTTTTGTTTATATTGTCTTTAAAAGTTTCAAATTGTGGAGAAATTGCATTGCAAAATGTTGTGACACAAAATAAATTCTTACTGAAAGCCACTCAGACAGGAAAGAGTTAAAGAAATCCTAAATCTGATATGTCACAAATCTAACTTGTCGATATAGGTAATGAGCAAAGACAAACAAACCCCAGAAAATCAAATGCTAAAGAGCCAATCAGGCATGGAAAGATTTCCCTTTCAGGTTAGCTTTTAAAAAGATGAAGAGGCAGGTCCATTTTCTCTTTATGCACGTTACTCATGGGATAAGTAGGAGTCTCTTTCCATTTTGATTTAAAGCCAGATAAGCTGAAAAAACAATCCCAGGAGTCTAAGATTGAAGATCCCAAAACCAAAAATTTCTATGGAATGGTAGAGCTAGATTTAGATTAGAATTTGTTTATAGAATATTTAAAATCTGTTTCCATTCATTATACTTTGACATAAAACCTGCTAATGTCATTGTCATTCCAACTTCCCCTCCTTTTGCCTTTTAATTCCTGTTTAATTCCTTAATATTGCTATGCCTAATAAATACTTGCATTTTAATTGAATCAGCACTCTCATTCTGAAAGGATTTTTATAACATTCATCGGTTACTTGGTTAAACTACAAAGAGGAAGGAAAACAAGGGGAGATGTCAGCACTTCACTACTCAGTCACAAAGAGGACTTCGCTGGGCAAGAGTATGGTTGCAGTATTTACTGAATACTGAGTCTCTCCCTTGAAATGTGGGAGGGGATAGAAGGATTGTGCAGGAAAAGCCCAGGAACCCTGTTCAAGGGAGCCAGAAATGCCAATCACATGCAGTTGTGTGTGCTTTGTTATAAAAAAAGAGAATCAGAATACATGCTTCCTCGCTGTATTGAACATCTGTCTTCAATAGAAACATAAAACTGAAAGGCTCATTAAAGCCATCAATTCCAGCCCCTCATTCAATACAAGAATCAAAATTAAAACATCCTACATAAATGGCTATCTAGTGTCAATCAAATATGTTCAAAAGAACATGATCAAAACCCCTTTTAGGTACTTGGTTCTAGTAGAGAATAAAGAAAATGACCATACCAGAGACATATAGAAGCAGCTCTCTAGGTAAAGGTGCAGCACAATCACATTTGCAATATTCTGGTATTAGAGCTAATCTCAATAATGTAGTTTTCCTCTAAAGTTGATTTCTTGGTCTCATTCAACTAGAACAGCAAACAGTTCCACTGATCTGAGGTTTTATTCTAACATTTAATCTTTAATGGTGTGTGGGAATAACTTTGGAAGAGAGGACAAAGAGATGCAGGTGAAGGAATTGTACTTCAAGATTTGCAATATTCTACTGATGTAACTTTATAAATAGAATCACGTTTCCTGTCTGGTCTACATGAAAAGGCTGGTATCAATCTTGCATAAGTACATTTGCCCTCCACAAGTCCCCTTTGGAGTCCATGAACTAGGGAGAATTTCTGCTGTGGTCTAAGCTGCCTTTTATATGACCATTCTCTTGGCTGCATCTCTTTGCCCTGTCTCCCAAGATCGTTCCCACATATCCACTACACAGAGGTAACCTTTGATCTATGACTGTAATTGAGGCTGGAATGATTGTCATACGTCATGTCAGTTATTAAGTGGATCAGTACATGATCGTTCCCAATTTGACAACTTTTTTTTGTGGTGGCCATTAAGTGGCCACCAATCCAATGAATTTTTTTCTGCTGGAAATCAAAATTGCTGGTTTCTGGCCAAAAAAAAAAATCATAAATCATGATCATGTGACCATAGGATGCTGCAATTGACCATGAATGCAGGTCAGTTGCTGAATGTCCAAAATATGGTCACATTACCATGGTGGAGGGAGAGTCATCAGAACTTTGAAACCGGGTCATAAGTATCCTGAGGGAGATTGGTTGTAACCTCAGTTGGTTGCTAAGTGACTGGTCTATATAAATGAAGGACTACCTGTAATCAGTATCTACCTTCCTATAACTTTATCCATTATCCCACTTCCTGAAATATGGAACAACAGAAAACAGGTTTTGACTTTCCTCTATACATGTATCTGAAAAAGGCATTTATACTCCCCTCTCTTTTGTTTTCTAGGACAATACATACCCATACTTTTCATATTTTCATAGAACCTAGTTCTTTATGTCGTTCCCAGAACAGGTTAGAAACTCTGAAATAAGAGTTTAATCTAATGTTTCCTAAGCCTGCGAAAGTTACAAATAATTAGATAAAAGGTTTTTTTTGAACCTGTTACCAAATGACAACAGGACATTTAAATAAGGACTTTCTGGTAAATGGTAAAAATGACTCTGAGAACTGATTTTTGGAGGAATGAAGAAAAATATTTGTGGAACACTGGCTTAACCAAATAATGATAGGGCAATTATTTTGCATTGAAATTGTGTGTGACTTTTTTTTGCACACGCCATTTCGTCTCCAAATATCATGCCCATTCTTGCAAGAACACCAGAAGGCTTGGAGAACAGGGCACACAGACTCAAAAAGGAAACTGGGCACAACTATTTGCGGCTGGTGCATAGATAACTACTTGCATACAATAGGATTAGGAGGAGTGCATCGTATCAACAATGAAAGAAAAAATGGGAAAGTCATCTGGGCCTGGAGGGTCTGTGGGGCAAAGGGTTGTAGGAAAAATTGTGGCTATGGTGGGATGGGGTTGTGGTGACTAGCTGCAATGGGGATTAGGGTGGCATTTTTTAGTGGCAGAGACTACATTTGGGCTGAAGTAAAGATCTGGAGATGGTGACAGCTGGTTGACACTATTGAAGTCAGCTAGTAAAAAAGAAAAGTATGTGAACTATAGTATGTCTCTAAAAATTCTAATTATTAATAATGCAAAGGAATGTAATTATATAATATATGATAAGTAAATAGCAAAAAGAATTGCATGCTATTTTCCCTATTAAACTCGGAATCATATATAATTGTTTTTATTATGCAATTTACATAAAATCCAGTAAACAGGATATTATTCTATAAATCATAATTACATTGAAAATAATCTATGCTTCATAAGCAACTCTGACTGTGGTAATTGTATTTATTCACTTATTTACTCATATAAATGTATATGGTTGCCCATATCGCTAATGCGACTCTGGGTAGATAGCAAAGATAAAAAATACAATGAGGATACAATACAAAATATACATTTTAAGACACACTAAAGCACAAAGTGCCCATCAAAGAAACTACACACATTCACTTACTCCATGGATTGCCATGCTTGGAGAAGCAGATGGGTCTTCAGGGGTTTCCGAAAAACTTGTTAAGACTCACATTTTAAAATGTGTGGCCCTACAATTTGAATTAATAAGGAAATAAAAGAAATAACCTACTAACCTTGGATAATATGGTTTTATAGAGGGAAAGCATAGTTGGTCTCATACAGTTTACTAAACAGTTCACAAAGACATAATAATATGATTCAAACATAAATCTAACCCAGAAACTATTAACCACTTAACATAATTGCTGGGTTCTCGTATCATGGTTTGGAAACTCAAACAAGCTACTTGATGGCTTGAAATGAATCTACCTATTATTTCTATGGCAATCCTGATCTTACCTTTGTTGATTATTTTGTGCTCTGATACACTGTAATTCACGTTGAAGCAAATATCAATCCATTATATCAGTAATCTTAATATAGATCTCCACTTGACATTGTCATTTTACAGAATAACCTTTAATGCACAGTATAAGAATATGGTGCTCTACAAAAAAATCATTATTACAAACTTCACAATTCCTAGGTAATATTGGGAATCTAAAATCTTTGACCAACATATCCACTGAGTTTGCAATCACACAGAAATCTTGTCATGAAAGAAAGTATTTTCTTTACCAATTAGTTTAGACTGATGCTGCTGCTAAATATCATACATAGAGGAAAAGATCTTACATTGGATGTGTACTCTAACAGCTAGAATACTTTCTAGTGGTTTGTTATTTGTCCTGACTAATGCTTATGTATCAGAAGATATTTACATGATAGGACAACGAGGCAATCAGTACTCAAAAGGCGGTAATTGGTTTGGAGAACACATCATTTATATAATACCTGACAAAACATCTTTAAATCAATTTGTCTGCTCCTGGGACCACATAGCAGAAGGTCTAAAATCTACAAAAAGATGCAGCTTTTTGTAAGGAGTTGCCAACACATCCTATGCAAGAGCCCTCAGGTGTTCCAGGCCATTTTTCCTATTTGAATATAGAAGGCAGTATGGCTTTAATACACCCATGAAAACTTTTAGTATTTTTATGACATAAAAATAATGAGTTGCAGTGTACAAAATTATTATAATGTATATGTAGATTGAAAATAAAAGTAACTGAGAAAAAAAGATTTTAACAATCTTCTAATGAAGTCATAAAAAGTTGAAGAGAAAAAACTTAATAGAATAGGTTACATCTACAAGATTCCTTTCAACATATCACAGTGTAATGAGGATGAAATAAGGAGGGAAAATGATTTGATTGAAAAGGAGACAGGATGTGAACAAGACAATGAGTAGCAATGTATATTTCATAAATAAAATATGTACTGTTCATAAATAAAATATGGCACACTTACGCGTTGGAAAGAAACACTCAAACCAAAGGAGAAAAAGCCACTAGAAATACATTTCCAGTATTTGTAAGATATAATAATCAGGTATAGAATAATTTTAAACAATAAGAATTTCAATTATTTTGATTCAATTTTGTTGCTTAGAACAAGACTTCAAAGTTAAATCAGAATAAAGAAGGGATTGTATTTCTAAGTCAACTAAATCACATTTTTGGTCAATAACTATCTTAATAAAGATATTCATATGATAAATGTTTCAAAACAATAGAGACATTGCTATGATTTTAAGAACTAAAAATCCAGTTCAAAAATTTCAGTACTACATGGTGATTCTAAACCAAGGAATTGTTTGCAGAACTGTAGGTTTTTTAACTCTGTTACCATGGAAGCTGCTTCTGAGATTTACCCAAGGTGCTAGAAGCAACTCTATGGCATGTAGAGATGTTATTTTTTATTTTTTTAAAAATGAAAATATGAAGTTCATAGGATTAGCCCATGCTATAATTTAAATTCAGTCATATTTAC
Organism: Thamnophis elegans; assembly: GCF_009769535.1. Lineage (NCBI taxonomy): Eukaryota > Metazoa > Chordata > Lepidosauria > Squamata > Natricidae > Thamnophis > Thamnophis elegans. The sequence goes on along the minus strand of NC_045549.1, from coordinate 28,755,367 downwards.
AGATTCTATGCATTAAATTTTACATACCCAAATATTTTTTTTAAATTGTGCAATCGTTCATAATTTAAGAACAGCAACTATTTTTTACAAACTATGTGCTATTGTAACATTATATTGTGTGCTATTATAGTGTTATATAAAACCCATTGGTCAATATTAAGTTTACTACATTTAGTAAATAAATTTTAGATATACCTCTAAATTTCATTTAAAATGTGGTCATATCCAGCAGAATGTAAAAAAAAAAACCCAACAAGAATATTTATGGATGGTTACATTAATTACTAAAATATTCTATGCTAAAGTTTTCTTAAGCTGGGTACCTTATAGTTGGGTTGAACATTAGTTCACAAGTCTTAATATAAATGGACATCCAGAGGAAGAAATGGCAGAGTGAAGATGGCTCTGCAAAAAGTGAGCAAATAATGAAGAAATGATGAGTAGGCCAGCTCTCTGAAGCTCTCTAGACAAAGAGAGGACAGAGATCACCCACAAATCTTCCAGGCAGTTTCTGCTCACATGGAGACCACAAGACACTAATCTCTGGTGTGTTTCTGAGCACCAGAAAATGAGAGAATAGCCATATCGCTCAAACTGTGTCAGCAAAGACTGTGTTCAAAAGATGTTTTGGAAGAAACGGCACAAGAGAAACAAATTTCATATGACAAGACAGAGACAGAGTTAACACTAATAGTGGATCTACAAATGAAAGACCATGGAGAATGGCATGGGAAAAGCTGTTTTATTGGACGTACAAAATTGGTTGGTGCTTTAAAAATCAAAAGGGAAATGATAAACCAAAAAAGTGACCTGTATTATTCTTTAGTATTGGATTTACAAATAGGTTTCTTAAAGCTTGGGGGAATCTTACGATAAAAAAGAAATGAAAAGAATTCAAGATCTGTGACATTATTTGAATGGACTACAGATGAAAGTTGTTAGAAGTAAAAGGAAGGAATATAAAGTTGGTTTATTTGATTAAAGTTAAAATATATTGTTATTTCTGGCAATCCTTAATGGACTTTTGCTGACACCAGGACTGAAATGATGATGTTTTATAGACTGTAGATAAGATATGGCATATGGAATGATCATTGGTTGTAAATTAAGAGGCGGAGAAAAGTCACTAATTTTTTTATATTTGTGGTGATTGTTGGATGTCTCCTTCCTTCCTTCCATCCTTCCTTCATTTTCTTTTCCTTTGCATTTTTTTATTCTTTCTCCTTTCTTTTTTTAATTTGTATTAGTTTTTCTATTGCAATTATTATCTTTAATAAGAAAACTAAATGTTCCAATACAAATATGAAGAGCAGAAATCTGCTGTAATTGACTAAACTATGAGAAATGGGACCTGAGGAGACTTCATCACTAAGTTTGGTTGTTTTCTTGCAGACTTTTCGTTATCAAACTTACCTAGCACTGATTATGTTATTTAGTTTAGTACTGAAACATCTGCAAGAAAAGAAACATTGGTGCTACCTGATACGTTGCTTCTCAGTGGGTTGTAGCTGGGTCCAGGAATTTTTTTCTTCAGAATTATGTCGGTCCACTCCACCCTCTGACGTGAGCGGCTCCGCTGGAACTGCTGGAGCCCTGATATCCACAGCTCACCCTAGCAGCTCTTACCACATGGACAGCAGTTAATAGAAGGGTCCAGGAATGGTTTTGACTAATGGTCAGTTGTCCAGAAAATATGTTTCTCTTGGGCAAAGACTGAGTGGAAACTGGAGTCAGGCAAGAGAGGATTGGAGGCGTGGCCACAATTATGGCTCGGTCTCTGAGCAGAAAAGGACATAACAACCCATTCCTGGACCCTCCTGCAACCTCCACTGGAGAACAACCAACCTCATAGAACACCCAGGACCTTACAGTTGAACCATGAGTTACAAATATTCTCTTCTATCAAGACTGCATCTATTAGAAGTAGCACTTATAATTCAGAGCATAACTTCCGATCAAGTGCAGCTAAAAATAAGTAAAGGAGATCATAGGTTCAGGTGCATATGCTCACTTCCATAAGCAAGTATAGTCTGGATGATGGTATTCTATTCTATTGCTACAGAATATTTGTATCATATGGCCATCCAGAGTCTCTCAACACTGAGATAAGCGGCATATAAAATAAATAAATAAATAAAATAAAGCTTATAAAAATTAGTTTGGAAATAATTAGTTTGGCTTCAACACAGCAGCATGCCCAGAACAAAATGAGAGCTGCTAATCAGACCAAAGACCTAACTAGATGAATAGTCATCTTTAAATTGGCCCAACTGAAATCTAGCACAAGGGTCTCCTCCCACTCTTATTCTGCAACAGAATATTAATTTCTAATACTAATATAGTCATCATGCTGAACAGTTATTGAAAGCGTATTGTTCCCTTCTAGTTTATAGCATTCATGTTCACAGACATCATCATTATTTCTTGTAGTGAATTATATAACTTTAATTGTGGAATCCTTGGAAATCCCTTGTCTGCCAGTTTGGTGGGGTATGGTTTTCCCTTGGTGGTTCCTGGATTAGTGTTTTTCTGCTTTATTGTTTGCCTGGTGTTAATCTATGCTTATTTGAGCATTGGCTGCTGGAGAGGATTTCATTGTCTTTTGTCTCTAATGGTGATAGGTAGTTTAAAAATGTGATAAACCAACAAAGTTACTATATATAATAGCAATAGCACTTATACTTATATACCACTTCATAGTGCTTTACAGCACTCTCTAAATGGTTTACAAATGGAGTCAGCATATTACCCCCAACAATCTGGGTTCTCATTTTACTGATCTTAGATGGATGGAAGGCTGAATCAACTTTGAGCTGCATAGGATCAAACTTCTGGCAATGAGCAAAGTTATCCTGCAATAACTGCATTCTAACCACTGTCTCATCATGACTCAAGGTATAAACAAGGAGCAAGCTTGGGTAACAACTGCAAACAAACAATCACATTCAGAGGGCTCCAAGGACTCCATGTATAATTCTTTTTTTTTTATAGTACCTTTGACAAATCTCGGAAATTACTTGGAAGTGTAAGGTCCAACTCTTCTGATTCATAGTTAGTGATCACCCAAGGAAATACTGGATACTGGTTTAAATCATTGTATGTACGCCCTAGTGAGAAAGAGCAATAATGCTTTTATATATATATATAGAAGGCACAAAATTAAAGAAACCTTTACTATATTGTATAGGAATTAATACAACTTTATGAAACAAAATGTAGACAAGAGTTCTCACTCTCTATCTGTCTTTTAAAAATTCTATACACAGAGCATTCTTAAGAATAATGAATTCTTATGAAAGACAATTTAAACTGAGGAATAAATAAGATGTGGTGAATGTAACCTCTTCTATGTTGCTTAGTACTTATCATTGGTAAGTTTACCAATGATACAGAAAATCATCTTGTTAAAAATATTGTTAACTAATGAAAAGTTGCAAACTAAATGAATATAATAGTGAAAATAATACTGAATTAACAATAATCAGTGTATCCTTCTTGGTATATCAAGAAAGAAATATGGCATGCACTATAACTAAAAATAAAGAAAAGGAGTAATATTTCCTCCAAGGCTATGCCCTGCATCCTCCCTGCTGATATTTTCACCCAATAAGAACAATATTATTTAATCAGGCATATGGCAGATGTTTTTAAAGGTTTTATATTGACTTATTATTGATGGGCTGCCATGTTATCATTTATATTTAACACTGAGTTTGGATTCAAGTGATTGATTTCTGTATTTTTATATTATTGCAAACCACCTGGAGTTTTATGAGCTGGGAGGCAGATAAATGTTGAAAAATAAGTGATTAAATAATGTACAGGGATTCTTTATAAATGTTAAGAAACACCAATAACAAGCAAGAGCAGAAGCATTTATCTAAAAAGAGAGACTGAAATTCTTCTAATTAATTTTCAGAAAATATTATGCCAAATTTGTTCAACTTGTCTTTAAGGGATTTCCATTATTACCTGCAATGGTATTAAGAAACATAAGATATTCAAAGTTTGAAATCTCTCTGTGTTGCCATCGCTGAGTCATATTTGAAGCTTTAAAGATTTGACGTGGAGTGGCCATAGAAATACGTCTGAAATACAAAATTTTTATGACATGTCAGCTTGAGTCCCTAAGCAATCTGGAACCAAAATATATCACTGAGATAATTGGGAAAGTTGTGTTGTACACACTTAAGAATGACAAGAATATCAACTTGCAGTCACTTATAAGCAAGCCTTCTCTAGATTTGTGTCTCTACTCCAGTGGTAGGATTCAGCCAATTCGCCTCACTTCGGGAGAACCGGTTGTTAACTTTCTGAACAGTTTGGTGAACTGGTTGTTGGAAGAAATCATTAGGGCAGAGAACCGGTTGGTAAATTATTTGAATCCCACCACTGCTCTACTCCCAAAAAATCTGAGGAAAAATTTCATAAAGCTTTTACTATCTTAGCTTCTGAGAAGCCAACAAATCTTTGTTTACTCAAGTCCTTTCTTTGTGAGCCTTGGATAAATAATATGTATTTCTCTTCCTTCCCCCCCTGAACTTTTTATTATATATTTCACATCTATATTGTTTTTATTCATTCTTTTGTATTGTGTAGTTTAAAATAATTTGGAGGTGCTTTCGTATAGCAAGTAGTTCAAAATATATTTAATTGATATTGATATATAACTGTGATATTTATATCATAATATAATATCTATTTATGATACTTATACATTTAAAATGCTTAACTACTGCTCTTCAATGAAAGTTGAAATGGATGTTAACACTCAACTGTTGGAATCCTAAGATGTCACTGCCAGATTAACTTTTGCTATAGGGTTTTCTGTCTTATAAAAAGCTGGCTTCAGAATAAACATAGCATAAACACAGAACTCAAAACATGTTTGCTAGAAAAATATTTACAGGCTATATACGTGCACAGTCTAGTTTACACTGATATTTCTCCACTAGTCGCACCTGGATAATCTGTTTATATGAACTAAACGTTCACTGTAATGATGAAATGATTCCAAAATACTGTGTTCAACTAATTTGCCCTTTCAAATTCATAAATGATAGGATTATAAAAGTGGAAGGGGATATTTGTGAGTATAATACCCTGCCCTGGGCAAGAATCCAATTTAAAGCATCATAAAAGTGTCAATGCCTGGTCCTCTGATTGTCCTCCTATCAATCTAGAGAGAACACATCCATATATTATATTGAAATAATATGTATACTTTGGGAGTTTGTTTTCTTCTGATGATCAAATATACATAATAATTGTATTATAGATTCTTTATTATACAATTATTCATTATGTTAATAATTTTGTACATCATTACAACTTGTATTAGTAAGCACCAATTATCATTTCTTTTTCTAATAGACTTCAAGACTGGTCACAGATTATATAAAACTATTGTTTGTTTAACTGGTTTAATGAATAAACAATAGCTACTGGATTCACACAAAGAAGTAAAAAATAAATAAAATATATCATGGCTTAGTATAATTCTATGCCCAAGTATAAGGCACAGTCTGCTGTTACCAAATAAAATAAATTTTAAAAAGGACTTCTTTCTTTTCCTAGATTTGAATCTTTTTTCCTGATTATTACTATTTGCTTTCTACATTTCAACTTTATATTGCAACCTTGTGAGCTGAAATTGTTCTCAAGAGTTATAATATACCTGGTTTGAGGCAATCCGAAACTAGTTCCAATTCCAACACGAGGTAAACAATTGATTACTTTTTTTACAGTTGCAGGATCCGGAAAGTTGAACATGACAGCAACTATGTACAAGAAACATTTAGACATTATTCATTGTTATTTACACAGTGGTTCTTGGAATAATAAATCATATGACAGAATAGTGAAAATGCAATGCATATTTTTAAGACACTATCCTAACATAATGTTACAATGATAACAACACAGTGCTCACTTTCCATAAAATGAATTGTCTTGATATCATTGTTGGGACAAAATAATTTACCAAACAGTGACTTAGTTTTGTCATTATGTTATTGGATCTAAATAATAAATGAATCCGTGCTCTTTCCTATCTTATCACTGCTGGCATTCATTAGTAGGAAACATTTTGTAGATTAATATTTCCATATGTAGATTATCCATTAAAGTTCAGGATCCAGACAGGTCCCTTCTGATCTTTCAGGGGCTTTTGATATCAGTGAACAAGGTACCATTGTGAACAACTTTGAGAGCAGGAATTAAGAAGTGCATTGTGTTGGTTCTCTCCCTTTCCCCAGATCCAGTTCTTGGTAGGAGGGAAAAGATCCAATCCTTTACTTTGAGAGGTCCCTCATGATTTTACCTTGCTCTGCTTCTATTCACCATCTATGTAAACCTGCTGGATAAGGTCATTCATTAACACAGTGTTAAATATCATACATATCCTGATAATACATCCCTACCCCTGGCCGAGCCAGAGGCTATGGGTGTCAGGGCTCTTGGATCTGAAGATTTTCTGTTTTTTTTAAAAAAAAAAAAATTCTGGAGGGGCTTGCATTCCCTTTATGTGTGAAAGTCCTAGGAAAATGTAATCTGACATAGTAAGCAAGTGAATACATACTTCAAACTTGTAAAATATCTCATTTCCAGAATTACCTCTGTTGGCCATAAATATTTCCAATGCTGTGTTCTGCAATAGATAGCGTCGAGAAAATACTGATCGGATCTCTGAAAACAGCCATTTCCCATGTAGTCCATCTGTATATGCAAGTATCTGATAAAAACAAATATAAGATATATTTTTAAAATAAGCAATTGCTTCATTAATTTATGAAAATGTATACAGTAAATATATATCCTTGTTTATCTTTAGTTATTTTATACTGAAAATTAAGAAAAGCATGATCAGTTCAAATGAATCTGTATCACTACCCAAGACGTAACAAGTTATTAGTAGCAACATACAATATATATTTTAACCTTGATCAAAGAAGCCAATTGGTTTCAGATAAGCCAAACATCACAACAAGTATTTCACCTTCTTTTATACTATAACAAAGAATATCTTCTTTCCATATATATCTCTTATCTCTAAAAAAAAACGTCTTAAAATCTCATCATTCAGTTCTAATCAGCAGAAAACCTTGAAGAGATACCAGAAACAACTTTATTTATTTATTTATTTATTTATTTATTTACTTTGATCAAATAAACCAACTTTATATTCCTTTCTTTTGTTTTTTTAACAATCCTGATTTTTAACTCCTTTAAATAATATCCCGGAACTTGATTTCTTTTCATTTTCCCTTTGTCTCTTCTGAGAAATTTCTTCAAAACCAAAACAGTGATTCAGATAACTTTCTTTTGAACTTACAAAATAGATACGTTAATCTCTTTTGTAAGCCCAAAAGAAAGAGGTGTTCAAATCATTGTTCTGGTTTGTTATTTGTACATTTCTTTTAATTATTAAGACATCAGCCAGTTTTATATAATATCAAAAGGAATTAAAGATTATAATTAAAAAAGAGACCCATTAATAATGAATCTTTTTCCTCTCATTTATAAGTTTTAATTTTTAAATCCGCATTTGAATCAATCAGTATCAATCTTATCCAGTAAAATATGTTTCTCTTATGCAGTTTTATGATTGTTGACAGTTTTAAAAGTAGCTTCTGAATGCAAATTTCCTTGAATTCTTCCAGAGTTACAGTATCTTGCTCTATTCTCTATTAACAGGTCTCTTATCTTTTAGTTACAATCTTTAGTTCTTTTTTATTCTATTTAATGTCCAATTTTCAAAGTCCCATCTTTTGTTTCTTCTCCCTAATAAATAGTTTTTCTAATGGTTAAGGCACAAGCTAGAAAACGGGAGACTGTGAGTTCTAGTCCCATTTTAGGCATGAAAGTTGCCTGGGTAACTTTGGCCAGTCACTATATATCAGCCCAACTCATTTAACAGGGTTAGTGTTCTGGAGAAAATAGGAAAAGGGAAGACTATTAATTATATTCACCACTTTCAGTTGTTTATAGAAAGTATAAAGACAAGATAAAAATAAATAATATTTTCCTATGGGAAGATATACTTAATTTCAAAATTTTATAGAAGCCTAAACAACCCACAGGAAGGATTCTTGTAATTAATTTCAAATCTTCTTTCAGATCCAACCAGCCCCTTACTCTGTTTATTAACTTTCTAAAATCAAGGTTCTACTCACCCTTTTTCTATTTATTCCAAAATTTAAAAAAATCATAAGTCCTTAAATTTGCATAAAACTTATTTCACCAAACATTGCAGCAGATTCATCCATTGTAATAAAACTTTCTATTCTGAAGGTTCCTAATGTCCAAAAAGCAGCTAACAAGCAATTTACAGAAGTGATTAAGAGCAGAAGTATTTTTTTGAAAATGTCAACTATAGTTTGAGCAAAGATGGAAATCCTTCAGCTGCCAAAGTTCTTATGGTCTCTTTGCATGAAGCTATTGTCTGGAGCTCTTATGTGTGGTCACTTCGTTTTCCAGAGGGAATTCCAAAAAAAGGTCCATTCATCAGCTCCTCATTCTACATGGTTAGTTTCACTCTCTATGGAACAGACTTCAGTTTGCATTGCTACTTTGATAGTCTAATGGGGGAGGGTTTCTTTCCGTCATCCATAAAATCTGAAACCATCCAATTTAAGAATAAAACAAAGCTGAAAATCATTTATATATAATTATAATGCACATAAAAATAGGTAACTGCTAGGATGAGGCAGCATGACCTAAATAGCAAAGCAAGGACAGAAATCATTACTGTTCTGTAAATACTATTATTGCTAATAACTATCACACTACAGTATTTCAATCTGGAACTCAAGATGACACACACAGATTATTTCAATACTATACCTCTACGGTTATTTAGGAGGAGGTAAGAATAATAGCAATCCTATAAATATAAACACAGCTGGATTCTCTACACCAAGCTCAATATAATGCACATAAGCTCAATATAATGCTTTTATAATCTTTTCCATTACATACTCCCATTTTTTTTAACTTAAACCCGCTGAACCTTACAAGACAAAAAATTGTCCCTCACATTCCTCCATCCATGATTTATTTCCTCCTAGAAAATACTTTCTCTTCCATATATTTTACTGCAATTTGTTTTTCAAATTTGCCTCACTTCTAGTATTCAGTACAAAAGTAAACTTTATGGAAGATATGTAGTTTCTTCCATAGTTACCTCTTAAAATACAAAGCAATTACAATAGTCCTACTTTATTCTAGATTTCCATAATGCAGTATACTTTCACCAATTGACTAGAGTAAAGGTATTCTGGTATATTGTATCATTAAATATTATAAGGCAAAAGGAAATATTTGACATCTGTTATTCTGTATCCAGGACTAAGTTCTGCAATACAACTCTATGTAAATATAACTTTTATTCTTTAGTTAATATCCTGGATTATTCAATGTAGCTAATCATAAAAATAGAAAATGTAATAACAGTTTTTACCTAATATTAAATGATAATATTGGTAAAAATGATTATAGTTACAATTTTTCTTTGAATAGAACCTTAAATATAACTTCAGAATAGTCAAAATAGCTTTTCTAAGCTATTTTTAAAGCATTAACTTGAACAAGTGAGGAGTCTGGAGGCAGCTAAAACAGGCCTTCATTCCTTACTGGAATGGTATCTGCCTTGTCTGTAGATTCACTTCAAAGTCTCTGGAGTTCAATTAAAACTGGATTAGGTGAAGCAGACCTTCTTTGGGACTTTCTTCCTTGGAAACTCCACATATACTGACAGCACCCTAGACAGAGGTCTAGCCCTCCAGTGAACCAGTTGCCATGGAAACGACATCATTACCACCACTATTGTGTTATCACACTAGGCATATTAGTTTCTAAGATATACACACATACCCTCTTTCAGGTAATCTTTTATCTTGGAGTATTGTCTTCGAAAATTATATCTCCTTTCTTGTTTAAATTGTATTTTTCTAATCTGAAAACTTATTTTTTAGCATATCCTACCAAATTCAGGAACCCTGCTTATTCGGTTCACATGGAACACTCTATTAAGTGTTGTGTTATTGTATATTATTTTACATTTAATAGCCACTAGTCGTTGAAAAGGGACAATGCTTTTTCTTACACACTGGACAGAGATGTGGAATGTTTAAGCAGCACAATCTCACTTCTAGCTATAGCCATCAACTTATAGCTATAGAAAGAAATGTGTTAATATCTAATGTGAGATTTTAATAGATAAAGTCTTTCAAATGAAAAGTTCCAGAAAATATATTAAATAACTACTAAAGTATATTTAACTGAAAAATACATTACCTGTTTTTTATATTATACATGTTTTTTTATTTTTATACATGGACAGTAGTATTTAAAAGTTTGTGAACATTTTTGAATTTTTAATATCTCTGCATAAACATGGTCTAAAATGTGGTTTGTTTTCCACATAAGTTCTAAAACTCATATAGAGAACCTATTTAAACAAATAAGATAAAAAACATACTTGTTCATTTATTTATTGAGGAAAATGATCCAAAGCCACATTAATGTACATGATAAAAGTATGTTAATCATGGATTTCAGTAACTGTTATGCTCCCGTTGGGCAAGAATAATTGCAACTAAACATTTCCAATAATTGCTCATCAATCCTGCACATTGGGTTGGACGAATTTTAGCCCATTCCACCTAACAGAACAGTTTCAATTCAGATGGAATGATGAACTGCCCACTTCAGGTCCTCCCATGACACTTCTATAAGATTAAGGGCAGGGCTTAACTTGGCCATTCCAAAACAATAGCTTTCTTCTGTTGTAATCATTCTTTAGTCAGATAACTTGTGTGTCTTGGGTTGATATGCATTTTGAATAATTTTCCTCAATAAATAAATAAATGAATGAATGAATAATTATGTTTTTGACTTGTTTGTTTAATTGGGTTTTCTTTACCTGGTTTTAGGAAGAAGGGGAACGTATCAAATTTTAGGTAACACCAGAGAGCTTGTGACACACTAGAGAACCCGTGACCCACTGGGTCATCCTTTCAGAGATATTTGTTTATCTAGACTAAGAAACAAAATGACCACAGGAAGTCAAAAACAGTAGGAGCAGAACTTCCAAATTCTGTCAACTTCCCTATTGAGGTTACTTATGGGAAACTGGCAGGGAGTACTGGAAATCATTCCTCCTCCTTGACTGACCTGCAGAACAACTGCCAGTTTTCTGACGGGAGGGGGTACAAAGGGAGCAGTGCAGAAAAACTCATCCCATCTTCCTACCTCAGCATATCAGCAAGGGTCCCTGCCTCCAGGGGGGAAGAGGGCTCATCTGTAAACTACCAGTGTCCCCAGCAAGCCCTATCTTGCAAGCGGGCATCCGAGTCACTCCTACATTCTTCCCTCACTGCCTATTATCCATAACAAATTTGCCTACTTGTAAATTTGTCAAAATATAAAAGTGTGATGAATTAATTGTATTTCTAACATTTTAGTTTTTCACATAGGTGTCAAAATTATATGTGGCCTAAAAAGTTTAACAATATGACTTATCATGTTATATAACTTCAGCCCCTTATGGGTATACTTTGAAAAGCCAAACCAATCATATAAACATGCAAAATCATCTCCCCTCACCCCCCCCCATCCCATCACCACTACTGCTGCCTCTGCCAGTCCACTGAGCTGGAAAGGTTGGTCCCCACCCAACCTTTCCAGCTCAGTGGACTGGCAGAGGCAGCAGTAGTGGTGATGGGATTGGGGGGGGGGGAAGTTTAAGGGGGGATGATTTTGCATGTGTGCACATACCACTTTCACAAATGCAGTTTTGCATGTGTGTACCTGTGCACTTGCTCACCAATTCTGTGGCCTGGTTCTGAATGGACCATGGACTGGTACTGGGCCACAGACCATGGGTTAGGAACCCCTGACATAAACCACAGTTTAAAAAAATATTTAAAAACGATGACTAAGCTGCCAAACATTTGACTATACTAATTTAGAAAAATAAACTTCATATTTGTAGTGCATATATTGCAATCGCAAAGAATACTTTACTGTAAAGTGGTACGGAACTGAACTCAGCTAAATCACTGATTTTGGAAACAAACAATTAGAATAGAAATTGTTTCTGATTCATAAGTATCCCATTTTCTTTTTAGATTAATTACTGCATCCAGATATTATATGATTTAATTCCATTCTTCAGTATAGAAAAACTAAATACACATTTTTGAAATACCATTGTAGTGCTAAAATATAGTTTTGTAAACATAAAAGAGTGACACTTGTAATAATATGCCATTACTTTTACCTAGCACTGCCTCCACAATGTCCTCTTAAAAGAACAGGTAAGAATGCTTACAATACTTAAGTATAACATACAATGCAGTTTGATCTAAATATGAAATGGATTCACTATTGAAAATTTCTGCTGCCTAGAAACATGTACTGAATAGAAGTTAGGATTAAAGAAAAAAGAGAGTGGACATTCAGGAAGATGATGATCTCCAAAATATCTCCAAAATGAACCATGTTGTACTTACGATAAAGAAAGATAGTGATTTTGAATTGGCCTCCACACTACTACTCTAAATATTACTAAAAATTTAGTAAAAAAAAATAACTAAAAATAGAGTTTTCAGATATGTGGTGGATACAAGAAAATCTAGGGATATTTCTGGGCTACAAGAGCACTATAAGAAATAAGAGTGGGGAAATCTAAACAGAAGATTAAAAATACTCTTAATACGAAATGTTTGTAAGTTGTTATTTCTGCCCAAGGAGATATAACAAAGTACAAACTGAAAAGGTGTTCAAATTTGCATATGTGTCTTATGAACTGGTTTTATTTTTAATTTGTAAATAACTGAATATCCAACAGGTATTCAAATTTTAAGAACTATGTTGTGTTTATACTTTCTGAAGATTGTGTCAACTTCCTTCACCGAGGAATACAGTACACTGATCATTCAATCTGATGTGTGCTCAATTTCTTTTTTCTTTTCTAACATTTTGTTATGTCAACACTGAAGAAAAATAATAATAATTTGGGCTAATATAATTTATTTATAGAACTAAATAATTACTAGTATCACGTGAATATCAGAAAATGTTACGTTCATAAACATATGTCCTTGAGTAGGTAAACTAGATAAATAAATAAAAAATGCCCCGTAAGAGGGAAAAATAAATATTTGCTTCAGATAGCATCAAGCTTCCAAACATGTCTAACACAGAAAACAGGACAATAATTACAAGGATGTTAACAAAGAAAAATAGCTATCACAATTATTAGTAATCATTTATTTGAAATCACGCTTAAATGGAAAATGTTTATTCATGTACTTACTGAAAATTTCATCATATCATTTTACTTGCTATTTCCACTGCAGCTTGATATACATTCTCATTCATTTCTTTCATGTGACAAACTCAATTAACTATATTCATTATTTTAATATTTCACTAGACATTTTAGCAAGCACAAAGAATTAAAATAAATAAATAATGTACTATGTGACCTTTGCATTGATCAGACTAAAATGGTTTAAGTCTGAGTAAGGAGGCAAGATTGGGGGAGAAAAAAGCTCTTATGTTTTCTCTTCCAATTACTGCAGGAGATGATAAAACCACAGCAAATGATGTATCAGCTCATTTTATCTTATCGCTTTGGGGCTAGGTGACAATGAAGTTCATATTTCACTGGTTCCCATTGAAGATTGTGAAAATTACTTGCCCTCCTGACCTGAAATTTCACTAGAAGACAGAAATTTCTCTTCTGCAAAGTAATGCAATTTTTCATATGTCAACCTTTAGCCAGCTTTAAAAATTAATTTCATTTATATTAACCAATGATATTGATATTTTCACAGAATGATTTTTGATACATGAAGCAGAGACTAAAAAACTAATGTTGCCTGAGATGGGTAAAACTGTTTTATTTTAAGCTGCTGAGATAGACGGATTTATAGCAAACTGAATTCCTTTTTCATAATGCATTATTTCTGCTGACCTGATGCACCTCAAAGCCCATGGCCTGTAAATTATTCATTTGCTTTTACGATAGACCTTTTTTAAAATTTCTAATCCTATTTATTTGTTTTCAAACTTTTTTGAAAGGCAGTGCAGCAAAATTATACTTTTCTGTATACTCAATTTTAAATTCTCCTGGCACAAGCAGAAAAAGCAAAGATAGAATTAATCTGATTTCCATTAATTATATGGTCTTATTGAATAGCCTGCCTTAGAAAAGTTTGGCATCTAGGCTTCTTCAAGTATTACTTGCAGGATTGATGCTTCAGCTACAGTCCACAGAATCTAGACAAAATTAGCAAAAAACTAAGAGCTGATATTGGCTATCAAACAATATAGTCTAAATAATTTTAATAAGGGAAAATTATTACAAAAGCCAATAATAGTTAAAAGCAAATAATCCATTAAATTAAAAGTCATGACAAACAGAAGTAACAAGACTTCAGAATAATTGTTGATCAAAGCATCTATATGATAATCACTGTTTCTTTATTGGATGATGCAACTGGGCAACCAATTGTCATGATAATCCCTTAGACAACTACAGGCACACAAACGAAATACATGATATGAGTTTCAGTAATTGTTTTATAAACAATGCTTCTTTGTTGTTGGTCTGGAGTCATGAGATACCTAAAGTGATTTAGTGAATAAAAGAATAAATGAATGATTAAATGAATGAATGAAAAATATAAATAAAAATTTTCTATTTGGTGGATTATCAAGTCTAAGACAAGTCAAGACAAACATTCTCAGTAAACTGACTGGGTAACAGATCAAGCAAGAATATTAATATGCAATTTTATTATACCCTTCTGTACTATGGTAATGTGTATTCATTTTATAATATTTCATAGCACTTGCTTTGATGCTGAAGACTCCAATAGTGGAATTATTTTCAAAACTCTGACTATTAACCGAGAGAGAGGAAAAGATGTGTCTCTTTGAGCTAGACCAGTGACGTGCGGTGAGGTTTATTGCTGGTGAGGCAAAAAGAAAGAAAGAGGCTTTTGGCCGCTCCAGCGCTTTGTCCAACTCCGACATGGAGTCAAAGCGCCAGAGTGGCCAAAAGCCTGTTTCTTGAAAACAGGCACCGGGAGGAAGATTGAAAAGGGCTGGCCTTGGTGACATCACAATGTAAAGTAAAATCTCCCCTCCACATTTTCAAGCCGTTCGCAAAAATGCCCCATTCCGATCCTTCAAATGCTGCAATCCTGGAATATGTGGAAGGCTCGAAATGGGGCATTTTTGCAAACGGCTTGAAAATGTGGAGGGAGATATTCCTTCCTCTCCCCGTTCTGAAGGTCAGCACAGACTGAAAACAGGATAAGAGACAAAATCCCCCCTCCCCATTTTCAAGCAGTTTGCAAAAACGCCCCATTCTATGCTTTCAATACTGCAATCCTGGATAATGTGAAGGATCGGAATGGGGCGTTTTTGCAAACCGCTTGAAAATGGGGAGGGGGGATTTTGTCTCTTATCCTGTTTTCAGTCTGTGCTGACCTTCAAAACAGGGTGAGAGGCAGGAATATCTTCCTCCACATTTCAAGCCGTTTGCAAAAATGCCCCATTTCAAGCCTTCAGTGTGAATATGCAGATGAGAAGCCACCTCTTATAGGCATGAAAATCCATACACTTGGGACATTGGAAGAAGCCCCGTGAGGAGACGCTGCTGCCGAAGTGCAGGAAATCTCCTCCCCCCCCACCTGCAGATCGTCCTTTCAAAGAGGAATTTCAGTGGTTCCCCAAAGAAAGTCAAAGACAAAAGGCTCTTTTTGCACCATCGAGGAAGCCAGTCAAATGACTCAAATCCCGAGTACCTCGCGGGCTCCTTCTGACATCGCCACCACCTATTTGTTTAATAGCGATTCCTTTTCCAGATGAACTAATTGTGAAGTGTACCAAGCGGATAATCAGGGCACCTGTTTTTAAACCTGGGATGCCTTGTAAAGTTTAACACTCACTCACTCACTCACTCACTCACGCACACACACACACATCAGTTTTCACCCGCAAGTGGTTTAAAGTAAACAAGATACCACCAATAGCCACACACATACACACACATGCATATAATAAAAACAAATTACAATTACTTACATTACAAATAAATTGAATTCCTCCCCCCTGCCCCCTCCCTCTGACCCACATACCTTCCAGCTGCTTCAAAAATGCTAGATTTGGTCTAGCCAGGGCCAGGCAGGCTAGGCTAGTTGCTGCTAGAGTCACCACGTGGATGACTCTGCTTAAATGTTTTAAAATAGGCTCTAAACAAAGTGCCCTCTGCAGGAGGAGGCGGGAGAATCACGTGCCTCATTTGCATACTGATTTTTTTTGCGTTTTAACCCTTGGTTGACTCTTAAAAGGTGAAAAATTCCTTATGCAAAGGAGGCCCATAGTTCTCTAGCCTCCTCCTACTAACTGCACTAAGGAGACTCAGAGTCACTGTGACTTAGAGTCTGGGAGCAACTACCTTGGCCTTTTTAATTATTTTAAAAATAGTTTCCTTTCCCTCAGGAGACTGGTGAGGCCCCGCCTCCCTTGCCTCTAGTGACTGCACGTCACTGAGCTAGACTGAGTTAAGAAACTGACACCAACCAAGGAGGTGTGTCCAAACATTTCAAACTCAATCTCTGGGCTAATAGGCAAAAGTTATAACCCATGCATGGAGTATCCAAGCAGCACACAGGATAATTTGCATCTACACATAAAAATTAGCATACATACATTTTATGCAAGTCTATTTACAAAATATTTCTTCTTCTGAATGTTATGCAACTTCTTACCCCAAATATTTCACTACTTTTATTTTCAACTTTTCAAGATACTGTTGGAATGTTCATAAACAGCATCTTTCCCCTTTGTTTTTGCCCACCAACAATTATAATTGCAAACAGTAGAGGTTCCATTTAGTTCTCATCCTAATGATCACTAATAGGCCTACAGTTCATTAAGTTTTTTGTGGTAACAGATATCATTAATTAATTATGACATGTGAAATCTTCCCTTTTCCTGTTCTCAATCCACTGCCAGCTAATTTATATGTTGAAACATGTTTTAGTAGGAATCAGAATCACAGAGGCGAAGGGGCAGCTTTAGCCAATGCCTCTTAATTCACTGATCAATACAGAAACCTAACAGGATAACCAAAATATGGTTTCCAAGAGAAGAGGAGATATCCATTAATAACTGACAAAATAGTCTTACATAAGGAATTTTTTTCCTAACCTTCAACAGAAATTAGGAATGAAAGGAGTGTTATACAATTTAAAGGATAATATTTGTATCTTATGGTTGAAATCAGGGATCCTTGGTGCTCTCTGAGCATCTACACATCAATCTTAAAAGGAAACAAAAAACCCAAAACATCTCCTTGCCATCAATCATCACCCAGATTGGGAAGATGGCAGCAAATAAATTTAATAATAAATAATGATTAGCAGAGATTAACACTGTCCAACAACCCAAGCAGCAAACAATATTCCAATCAAGGAACTACCAACTCAGACAAAAAATCAAACAATAAACAACACTGTAATCAAAGAAGTACCAAGAACACCCCACCCCCATCAACAGTCGCAGGACAAAGCCACTTGTATATAAGAAACCCCATTCCCATCTGACACTGATAATCCAACAAAAAAATTAAAATAAAATAAATTAATAAAAGATACCAATATTAAAAAATAATAAATAGATAAATAAAAAAAACACAAAACAAACTCAAAGGGCAGCCTTGGTGATTGCTAGCTCTTTTTTTGCCATCAGTTTTTTTTATGTTTCTATGATGAAATCACCTAGTTGGATATTGAAACATCTACAAAAAAGCAATCAAGCTCAGAGAGCAATAAGAGCTACAAATGACCGTTGGCTTACCTGAACAGTCGTTCTCTAGGCATTGTGGGAGTGTCCAGGCACGGTTAACTTCAGCTTGCTGCCCAAGGACTGAGTTTAAGTTTATTGTAGCTCTGCCTCTTGCTCCCCTCAGTGGCTCAGTTTCAAAAAACGAAGATAAGTCCCACGTGATCTGTATATGGCGATGATCCATGTCCCCCAATGATGGAAAAGACCCCATGGACACACATTTAGGGTGGGGTTGGTCACTCCCGCAGCGCCTAGAGAACAACCATTCAGGTAAGCCAACGGTCATTCTCCTAGGCGCTGCTTGGAGTGTCCAAGCACGGGACATGCCAAAGCTATGCCGTCCCAGGGAGGGAAGAAGAATTGTCCAAGGCCACGGGGTTCGCAATGAACCTTTGTAGAACTCTCCACCCAAATGAGGCCTCAGCCGAGGCAAAAACATTAAGCCTGTAATTCTTTACAAATGGAGATGGGCTCAACCACATAGAGGCCTGACATATCTTTTCAATGGGTGCTTGCGTGGCCCATGCAGCTGAAGTTGTGGTACTCCTCGTTGAGTGAGCTGTAATGCGAGGAGGGACCAGTCTAGTTTGTTGTTCATAGGCCAGCTTGATACACGCTCTTAACCAGCATCCTATGGTGGAAGAGGTGACCTTCTTGCCTATGGAAATGGGTTGGAAGGACACGAAGAACGTCTCTGACTTGCGAAAAGGAGCTGTTCGTTTCATGTAGATATGGGCCGCCTGACGAACATCCAGCTTATGCCACACGTGCTCCCTTGGATGTCTGGGACACGGACAAAAGTCCGGGAGAACTACCTCCTGTGTTCTATGGAAGACGCTGTGGACCTTCGGCACAAAGGCTGGGTCCAGTCTAAGGACAACTCTGTCAGAGTGTATGATGCAAAGGTCACCTCTGACCAAGAGGGCAGCCAACTCCGAAATTCTACGTGCTGAGGTGATGGCAATGAGAAAGGCCGTCTTTAGAGTCAGGTGACACAGACCAACAGATCGAAGTGGCTCGGAAGGAGCTGGGGACAGAGACTGTAAGACGACAGACAAGTCCCAGGTTGGATATCTGTGGACTGTAGGAGGACTGAGGTTGGTAGCTCCCTTAAGGAAGCTATGAACTTGTGGATATCTGCTAAGCGGCAACTGCGAGTCCATGGACAGGATGGTGGCTAAGGCGGCCGTTTGTTGTTTAAGGGTGTTGGGCGCAAGGTCTTTTTCCAAGCCCTCCTGCAAGAAGTCGAGGATCTGCAGGATGGTGGCAGAGGAGGCGATGACTTGATGGTCCAGACACCATTGCGAGAAAGATGACCAAGTCACCTCGTAGATCCTGACAGTGGAGTG
Organism: Thamnophis elegans; assembly: GCF_009769535.1. Lineage (NCBI taxonomy): Eukaryota > Metazoa > Chordata > Lepidosauria > Squamata > Natricidae > Thamnophis > Thamnophis elegans. The sequence continues at coordinate 28,736,150 of NC_045549.1, read as the reverse complement.
ACGCATGGACGCCTGGATGGTACGAATGACCTTGAGAATTTGCTGAGCCTCAGGATGTCCCCCTCAAGTGCCAGTTGCAGCCACTGGGGCTCTGGATGTTGAATGGCCCCTGGCTGAGGGAGATCTGCTCCTGAGGTATGCGCCAATGTTGAGTCACTGACAAGCTGACAATGTCGGTGAACCAGGACCTCCTTGGCCAGTGAGCAGCCATAAGCAACACCTCCACCCTCTCTGTCAGAATTTTCCTGATTACCAGAGGAATTAGAGGGAGAGGTGGAAAGGTGTACAATAGGCCCGGTGGCCAGCGGGACCGAAGAGCGTCTGTTCCTTCCGCCCCAGGCAATGGAACCTGGTGAAGTACCGGGGAAGCTGCGTGTTGGCCGGGGTGGCGAAGAGATCGACCTCCGGAAAGCCGAACCTCTGTGACAGCTGACGGAATAACGTCGGGTGGAGGCGCCACTCTGAGCTCTGGATGGTGTTTCTGCTCAGCCAGTCCGCCATCACGTTGTCCTCCCCCAATATGTGGTCCGCCCGTAGTGAGGTTAGGTATCTCTCCGCCCAACGACCCAGAGCCTCCGCCTCCATCATCAGGGCCAGAGATCGCATGCCACCCTGATGGTTGTTGTACGCCTTTGTGGCGATGTTGATTGATCTCCTACAGAATCCTGATTTCCATCCTCCTAACCTAGCACAACGCAAAGTGCCAATTCTCTTATATGCTGATGATGCCGCTATCATTTCATAAACCCCTGTAGGACTGAAGAGAGCAATTAGGGCAACACTCGGCTATTGCAGGCAAAACAAGCTGGTCCTTAATTTTGATAAATAAAAAAAAATAGTTTTTGCTAAAAGACCAAGCCAATATTCCTGGAAAATAGAAGGACATAGTTTGGAACAGGTTAGAACATTTAGATACCTTTGGGTGGTTTTCCACTCGCAAGGGACATGGAAGGCACACCTGGATCACACATTGCAAGTAGCCAATAGGTCCTCAAATGCAATCAAACATTTCTTTTATACAGGTGGAGGTCAACTAGTACCTGCTGTCTTAAAACATTCCCAGGCCAAAACATTGGCACAAATTCTATATGGGGCACAAACAGGAATCCTTGCAAAGAGAGACTTGCTAGACCATACAAACCAAATTCCTGCGAGCCATCTTAGCTACACCCAATGGAACTCCAAATGCCCAGTTAAGAATTGATACAGGCATGCCTCAAGTTCAGGTAAGAGCCTGGAAGATGATGATCATCCATTGGCTTAAAATGCATTTCTTTCCAGAGGGACTGTCCCCACTAGTGTTGACTGACAATTTCCCCTCCCCCTGGAAACAGGCAATTGATCACAAGCTGGGTTCTTATGGGCTCTCACCAGTATTCTTAATGTCCCTAGGCTTTGATCAAGCAAAGCAAGTAATAATTAATAGAATGAAGGACATGGAATTCCAAGAAGAACTAAATAGGTTGCCTCTCCACAGTAGGGACAGAATCAAACAGGGTGTGTGGGAATCGGCAAGATATCTAAATGACCTGATCTTCCCAAACCAAAGAATAGCTTTCTTCAGAGCCAGATTTAACATTCTTCCTTCAGCACTCCTCCAGGGCAGGTATAAGAGAACACCTATAGCAGAACAGGTTTGTATATGTGGTAAAAGAAAAGTGGAAGATAATTCACATGTTCTATTACACTGCGATCCATACAGAGCTTGTAGGTCTGCACATATTCTCCCCTTATTAGAGAGATTGCCAGGGAGGGCAGACAATTTTTATCTAGGCTTTCTCCTCCAGGACACTAACCCGGTTACCACGTATGCAGTGGCAAAGTTCGGTGCTGCTGCAATGTCCATAAGAAAAAAATTGGCTATGGAAGTATAGTTGTCATCTTGTACAAATTATCTGGACATATCTCTTTGGACCATTGTATTTACTCCTATACTTAATAGCGTTGCACCCAGGTAAACCAGGGAGTGACCCGAACAATCTGAGAACATGTATGTTATTTTCCATTTTTAACGTCAATATCTTTTAATTATATCTTAATTTCAGTATTTTTTAACATAGTATAAAAACTAATGTGTACTGCTGGTCTTTGACCGTAATAAAGATTTACTTACTTACTGTCAGTTAGGATTAGCACATCATGGCCTTTGACCCGACGGTGGAAGTGGCGCAAGGCTAATCTGGCAGCCCGGAGCTCCAGCCAGTTTATGTTGTGGGCGAGCTCCGCCTGCGACCACCTGCCCTGGACCACCTGAGTCTGGAGGTGAGCACCCCAACCAAAGAGGCTGAAGTCCATTGTTATGACTAAGCGCTCCGGTTCCTTGAAGTAGCTGCCCTTTAGAAGGGTGTCCGTCTGCCACCACCTGAGAGAGCGGAGTACCTTCGGAGGAAGACGCACCACCCTTCTGTAATTGCTGGCCTTGCATCTCTGGAGCGGCAGCAGGAACCATTGGAGTTCTCGTGTATGCAGTTGTACCCACGGAACCACCAAGATGCATGACACCAGTTTCCCCAGCAGCTGGGGGAGGGAGACGACCGACACTGATCCCGTTGAATGGATGGACCTCACAAGGGACCTGATGCTGTCTATTCTCTCCTGCGTGAGGAAGACCTTGCAGTCCCTGGAGTTGATCACCATGCCAAGATGTTGGATTCTGCAGGTTGAGGTCAGATGGCTTTTGGGGAGGTTGACCGAGAACCCGTGGTGTTGCAGGACTCGGATGGTAATGTCGAGATCCCTCTGGACCTTTCCCCTGGATGACGAGATGAGGATGTCGTCTAGGTAGCATTCCAGTCTTACTGGGAGAGATCAGAGATGTGCAGCGATGGCGGCTAGTAGCTTGGTGAAGGTTCACGGGGCCGACGAGAGGCCGAAAGGAACTGCTCTGTACTGGAAGTGTTGGTTGGCAAACTGGAACCTCAGGAACTTGTGATGCGCTGGATGGATTGGAACATGCAGGTACGCCTCCTTTACGTCTATAGAAGTCAAGAGATCGTCCTGCCTGACACAGCCCAGAATGGTTTGAAGGGACTGCATCTTGAAGCGCTTGTACGCCAGATGCTTGTTGAGTTTCTTGAGGTCCAGTATTGCCCTTACTCCCCTGGAGGATTTGGGGACCAGAAACAGGATGGAGTAGAACCCCCTGCCCTCCTGGTCCCTGGGAACCCTCTCTATAGCCGCTTTCTCCAGCAAATGACCTATCTCCACCCTCATGAGCTGGAACTTGTGGGCTGACCTGGGAGTGGGACAACAGACAAAGGTCCTCGGGGGAAAGGAGAGGAATTCCAGGGTCAACCCATGACGGACTGTATTCAGAATCCAAGTGTCCGTATTGTCTCCACCCACTGGGCAGCATAAAGTTGGAGCCGGCCGCCTATGGGAGGGTCCCAGTGATAGTCACTTTGGCTTCTGAAAGGGGCAGTTGGAATACCCCCGCGGAATGGTCTACGGTTGCCCTGCTGTCTGTTCTTGTCCCTATAGGAGGGTTTATCCTGGGGACGATCTTGGGATTGGGCATAAGGTCAACTGGATCCCCCAGAAGAGATGGAGGGCTCTGCACTCCGAAAGGAGTTCCTGCGAAGGGGCTGACCCCTACAGTCCGGTTCTTGGTGACCGCAGGCAAGATCTTATGCTTATCCTTGGATTTGATTAAAAAGGGGTCCAAGGCCTCCCCAAACAACTTTCCCCCTTTGAAGGGAGCGGAAGCGAGCTTCCACTTCGCCTTCACGTCCGCCTGCCAGTGGCAGAGCCACAGCAGGTGGTGCAAAGTTACATTAGAGGCAAGGGCTCTAGAGGAGAATTTAGTGGCATTGAGTGAGGTGTCAGCTGAGTAGTCGATGGCTGATATTATTTTGTTAACATCCTGTCTCACCCTGGTATCCCCCGCTGGGAGGCCGGACAATAGCTTGTGGAGCTAGAACAGTGCTGCCCTGCTGAAGTATGAAGAGGATGAGGAAGCCCTCATGGCCCATGCTGTGGCCAGGTGGGTCTTGTGGGAAGCTGACTCTGCCTTTTTGTCCTCTGCTTTTAAGCCTTCCAGCAAGTCTGCTGGAAGAGCAGAATTAGAAGTGAGAGAAACAATGGGGTCATCCACTTGAGGGAGCTTCAACAGTTCCTCCAGGGAGCCTTCCATGGTGTAAAGTTTCCTATCTGTCCCACTGGGGTTGGCCATGGAACCTGGTTGGGCCCATTGGTGCTGTATAATGTCTAGAAACAGCTATGGAACTGGAACCAGATCCGGGGGGGAGGAACGTCCTTAAATAATCCTGGCCTGGGTCTTGTGGTCCAACAGCCTCCTTGGTACCCTGATCAGACGGGGGCTTATCTGCTGGAGCTGGGAGACCCATCTGGGGGGCAGCGTCTCTGAGCCTTGGTAAGGATAGCCCTGAACATGGAGGGCTTAAAGAGGCCTGAGGTTGCAGGTGGCTTAGGTGTGGGATTTTCATTCTCTGAGAGGTCCGGAGCATCCTGCTCTGCCTCCTCTCCGTTGGACACCTCACTGATCCCAGTGGGAGTTTGGGGAAGCCTCCCTAGCTGGAGGTTCCTGAGGACTTACAATACGACTCTTGCTGGGGTTAGCAGTGGCAATAGGCAATTTAGAGGCCAACTGCTGGATTTCTTCAGAAATGCCCTGTGAGATTGCACGTGCCACCACATTTTGCATGGCCTTAGACAATTGTGGCCCTTGAATCTGAGAGAGGTCTGGTTCGGCCTTAGAAGGGGCCAGGGATTCCTCCTCAGCCAAGGAGTCCACCTCATTAAGGGAATCCTCAGCCAGGGAACGGCAGGGGGACCCAAGAGAAGCCCTGGATGGGTTGGGAGAGAACCCGAAATCCTCCTCAGCTGGCAGAGAGGGGGTTCCCTTTCACTGGGGGGTGGATAGGGAAGGACCAACCCCCTCCTCCCTGGGAGTGGGACCTACTGGCTGCTGTTGCTGCGCTGCCTGGGCCTTTTGGAACTGCTTCTCAAGGGCCTTCTGGCGTCTTTCAGCCATTTTTTCAGCCGTGTTAGAGGCCTTCCTAACCTTGGGGTGTTTCCCTTTAGCTGGGTACCCCACCCCATCACCTTTGGCAGCAGGGTTGGGCCTGCTGCGCTTACTGACAGTGGGACCAGCCTGATGATCCACTTGCTTCTCCATTACGCTGCTGAAGAGAGGAGTCTGCGATGGCTTGCAGGAGCGTTTGTGACGGAGGTAGAAGAGAGGACCTTTGGTGGTGGTATGTCACAACTCGAGGCCTTCAGGAGCTGTTCACAAGTGGGGCTGGAAAAAGGGGGCTGGCTGAGCAAGGCCGGGCGCCTGCAGATCCGCGCTAACAAGGCAAGGGAGAATGGCCTGGCAATGGCCAAAAAGCCCCTGCAGCCGCCCGGGAAGATCTGGAGGGGAAGGGAGCCTGCCTGGAAGCCCGGAGCAAGGCCCGAAGTTAAGGAACATCTCATCGGCGATCTGTGATGCGTGGCAAAGGCAGAGAGCCCGGGAGAAAAGCGTGCCAAATTTGGAATCAAAATGGCGGCCACGTACGCGTGTGCGCCTACAGCGACACCGGGGGCACTCTGAGGAGCCTAATGCTCCCTGCGTTGGGGACTCTAACTTCCTACCTGTTCCCTCAAGCTCCTCAGCGGCTGCTAAACGAGCCCCCCGCGGTGTGGCTGAAATCGTGATCGGCGAGATCAGCCACGCTCCAGGCAGCCTGTTTTGCGCGTTCCGGTACAGCAAAGAGCAAACAGGAGCCAAACGAAGGAAAATAACAACTCAACAGAGGATTTAACTAAAAACCACACAAATTAATTTTAAGGAGGTACACTACACTATCTAAATGGGTCCAGCCTGCTGCACAAGGACTGGATCTCCCCAAAAAATGTCCTCTAGGGCGACTGAGTTTTTTGAAACTGAGCCTCTGAGGGGAGCAAGAGGCGGAGCTACAATAAACTTAAACTCAGTCCTTGGGCAGCAAGCTGAAGTTAACCTGTGCTTGGACACTCCAAGCCGTGCCTAGGAGAATATTCTCTTCTGTTGATGATGTATTTTTCCAATTCCTTTCCTAACAATTGCTATTATATATACCATTTTCACAGCAACTCTACAGATTTGACTTTTTCATCTGCCAATAATATGACCATCTACAGTGTCTCCTTACACATGACTTAAAATCATATATAGTTATTAAACAGCATTAATATTCTTTGTATTTCATATGTTTATCCATTACAATTTTTTCTTTTTCTTTTATATATTAGTTTGACATATTCTCCTACAAGTGCCATGTCTTCATGAGTCAAAAGTTTTTAGGAGATACGTAATGAATAATGGCTTATTATTGACATTTTCAGAACTTTGAGAATCCGATGAATAGAGAGTCATTGCTCATGGCTGCTCTATGTCATTTATGGGCTGGGCAGGGCCCAGTCTTCTATGAAGCCCGGGTGGCTACCTAAGAACTCCTATATAGTCAATGAAACAGTAATTTCAACTCATAGAGGTTCTGGCTTCTTAACAGAGAGAGCTCACAAAAGCCAGAATAGAACTGGCTATCACCAGTATGATTTTCATCTCCACAGTATTTTTTTCTCACTCTAATGGGAATTCTCAGTCCTTTTTCATATTGATTGATCACACTAGCTGTCATCTGTAAATTCTCTCAGCAGGTATATGAAATAGGGAGAAAACGTTCCACTCTCACTTGCCAAGATGAAAAGTGAGAAAAATCAATTTATTTCACAAAATGCAAACAAGGATTAACAATAATATTTAACTGAAATTGAGAAAATAATCATATATGTAGTGAATCATATGTGATATACTCCAGGGTGCAAAAACAGCAAAACACCGACCCATTTGCTAATAAACTGCAAGCCGCAATTCATTAGTGCACATCCTTATGGACCTTAAATGTTTACAAATTACTTGATAAAGGCTTTTAATGAACCTCTCGATAAAGAAACAGCTTGCAAAATACTGTATGTTGTAATTTTCAACTATAAGAAGGGGAGAACTTGCTTCAATTCAAGTAGAAATTTACTCCATTATATGGATGCACTGTGTCAAATGTCTAGAGCAACACAATTAAATGTGCTCCATTGATGGACTGTATAAAAATAGGCCATCCTTTAAGTAATTTGGCCTATGGCAATATATGTAGTATAGTGAGCATTTTGAAATGGACTCAGAAGGCAAATGATACGAGTGAGGCTATTTCAATGTGATGTAATGAGTTATTTCACTTTTGTTGTTGAATTTTAAGTTAGCTGGTAATTTGCAGATGATCTTCAAGAAGTATTTTCAAAGGCCATATTGCAATAAACTAGACTGAGGTGATTATATTAGTTCATGAAAACTACATCTCTCTTCTCTCCTCCAGGCAGCATCACATGGCCACTGAGCTGTAAAAACATCTTCCTGTAACTTACACTATTTATCCAGTATGGGCACTATTCCAGGAAAACATCTAAATTACTATTTTTTATTTTGGTAAATGCCTTCCAAGTAGAATAAGTGAATCTCAAAAATCCTGAAATTCATCTCCAGAGTAACAACAGTACGTTGATTTAAATTAGCTTCTATATTCAATCCTTTTACAGTCTAAAATCCAAGCAAGATCTAAGGATATTTAATACAAATTAATTGGGTCCTCATTTTAACCACTTCGGAAGGATGGGAGGCTGAGTCAGCCTTGAACCTGGTGAGATTCGAACTGCTGAACTGTAGTCAGCAGAAGTAGTTTGCAGTACTGTATTCTAACAACTGTACCATCACAGCTGATAGCTAGTACTAAACCTGTAAACCAGTGGTTCTCAAACTTTTTCAGTCCACCGCCGCTTTGGTGCTACAAACTGATACTCAGTGCCCCCCACCCAGTGGTGGAATTCCCTTTTTTTTTTACCACCGGTTCTGTGGGTGTGGCTTGATGGGCGTGGCTGGGAGAGTCATATGACTGGGCGGTTTGCACGATGGAAGGAAGATAGTAACAGTAAAATTCAAAACTGTAACAATTAATTGCACATTTATTCAAAATCCAATTTAAAAACCTTTTTAGTTAATGTTAATTCAACAAAATTGTTGAACATGATCCAGTGATACCAGGTTTTCAAAGTCTGATAGTCATTTATCAAGAACCTTAGTAACTAGTAACTTAGTAAACTCAGTAAAATTTAGTAACTACTTCACTGTTCAGTAAATTCTTAATGTGATGGATGGGCTTAATGAAGTGATACCGGTTTCCCAATGTCTGGTTTTAAGTCACTTAGTAGGAGTCTTAAACCACCATGTTCAGTAATCTGGAGTCGATTTCTTTGCTTGGAGAGAAGTTGGATGACCACACTGAAGCCACGTTCCACCAAATATGATGTTGGAAATGCAACAAGGAGCTTCTTAACCACTCTCTATAGTGCAGAAAATCAGAATTTTCTTTCTGTAACCAAAACTCTTGGTACGATTTCTTAAACTTTGGCTTCAATTCAATGTCATTTTGCAGCTCTATGAGATGTTCCTCCACTACCCCATCTTCCTCAGTATCTGAAAATGGATTTATCACCCAATCTGGAATTTCCATCAAAAGAAGATCCTGATATCGTTGAGACATATCTTTATGCAACATGTCCAAATGGTCACAAAAAACTTGAAGATCATCTTGTATCCCACCTTTCTCTTCCAGCTCAGACAAGCTCGGAAACTGGTATAGCTCGTGATGGCCTATATTGCGCTTGAATAGAGTTAACTATGACAGATTTGACCTTAATAAGATTGACCTCATTTCCTTGCAACTGCAAATTCACTTCATTGAATTTTGCAAATAGTTCTGATAAATAAGCAATGTCATGCCTGATCTCTTTGAGTTCACTACTGAGCAAAGCATTCTTGTCTTCAAAAAACTCCACAACCATGTCAAAAAGATTGTAAAAGTGTCTCACACTGTTGCCTTTTGATAGCCAACAAACTTCTGTATGAAGCAGCAAACGATCCAGATTCTAAGAAGGGAAGGAGCAGCATAGCAGCAGCCAGAGACCTCAATTACTCTATCAGAATAGAGTTGGAAGAGACCTTGGAGGTGTTCTAGTCCAACCCCTGCTCAACCAGGAACAATCCTATACAATTTCAGACAAGTGGCTGTCTGGTCTCTTCTTGAAAGCCTCCAGTAATGGAGCACCCACAACCTCTGGAGGCAACTTCTGTTCCACTGATTAATTGTCATCACTATTAGGAAGTTTCTCCTTAGTTCTAGGTTGCTTCTCTCCTTGATTAGTTTCCATCCATTGTTTCTTATCCTGCTTTGGAGAACAGTTTGACTCCCTCTTCTCTGTGGCAGCCCCTCAAATAATGAAAGACTGCTATCAGGTGTCCTCCCCCTCAATCCTTTTCTCTAGACTGGCCTTTACCAATTCTTGCAACTGTTTTTCCTATGTTTTAGTCTCCAGGCCTTTAAACATCTTAGTTGCTCTTCTCTGCACTTCTTCCAAAATCGTCCAAAGTGCATGGAGCACTGTTACCTTCTCACCAAAGATGGTCCCTATTTTTCTACTTGAATTGTTTATGTGCTTTCGAGCTGCTAGGTTGGCAGAAGCTGGGACAAGTAACAGGAGCTCACTCCGTTACACGGCACTAGGGATTCGAACTGCCAAACTGTCGACCTTTCGATCGACAAGGTCAGCATCTTGATTTAGTAAATGTTCAAAATTACAACAGCACTGAAAAAAGTGACTTATGACTATTTTTCACACTTAAAACTATTACACCATCCCTGGGATCACATGATCAAAATTGGGATGCTTGTCAATTGGCTCATTTTACGAAGGTTTCAAGGGTCATGTGATCCCCTTTTGTGACTTCAGACAAGCTAAGACAATGGGGAAGCCAGATTCGCTTAACAACCATGTGACTCACTTAGCAACTGCAGAGATTCATTGTAACTGTGGCACAAAAGCAGCACCGTCCCCCTCGCCTCCCACGCATCCTCACCTGAGTCCTCCCATCCCTTAGATGGGGAAACTTCAGCAGGTGGGATTGGTGGGTGGCGCTCGTCGCCTAGGAGACGGGGGCAGGAGGGCTTCACGACCCTCTGCATCGGCCGCATGTTCTGACCGGGGCTCCGCGGGGTGCGGAGAATTCATGTCCTAAGTCAGCCTTGGACCACATCCCCCCCTCCCAGTCCCTGCGCCAAGGCTTGTCCGGGTCCCCGAAGTGCATCCGGCACAGCTGCTGCCTCGCCCACGGCTGGCCAGGAGAGGCAGCGGGAGGAGATGGAGCCCAGGCTGCGCAATCCTCCGCTTCTTATGGAGCGAATGAAGAGAAAGACAAATCGGGCGAGGAAGCAGGACGGCCGACACGGGGCAGCATCTGCGGGACAGAACTGCATGGTTAAGGGCCGTGGCTGGCCGTCCAGCCTGGCACCCGCCACTCCAGGCGAGCCGTTGAGAAACGGAGGGATGGGGTTTGGAGGGCATTGTCCACTTCTTGGGGATAAGAACCATGGCGTTGGGCAGCTGCCCACCTCCTACCTATAAACTCATGACAGACTTGGAAGGGACCTTATAGTTCATCTAGTGATCTAGCCCCTTGCCTCTTAGTGCCCCCCTGTCACCCCCCTTGCCTCTTAGCACCCCCCTAAGTCATACCGCCCACTTTGGGAACCACTGCTGTAAACAATCTCCCTATATGTAGATCCACATAATTGTTAAATATTATATGACACAAGATCTATATTTAAATCTGTATTTACTAAATTAAGTTCATTGGGTAGTTTCGAACATCTGTTGCCTATATGTATTGCATAGTTTGTCTATCAGAAAAAAACGGAACAAGTTCATACAAACTGCTTTGAACACCACCAAGAATAAAATGCAAATGTTGCTGTAATTCTAATATAGCCCAAAACCTATCAATCAAATATTCATGTCAAAGACCAGGATAAAATACAAACAAAAAAAGTTTATCCATTTCAATAATACCACTGAAATACACTATATGTGATAAAAGATAACTAAAAGGTTAGGATTGCTTTAAGACAATATATAACATTAACAGTATTCTATAACAATTCTTAATAATAACTAAAACTAAAGGAGGAGCCCATGAAGGACACAAAATCATATAAAGACAAATGAAGTTTTTTATTAAAAAAATAAAAGATAAATTTTTAATAGGTCCATCCATAGCTAGTATCCTTAATTACCTTTTTATAGATTTTAATAGCTGCTAGGCAAAAATCTAGCAATACTGTTTAGGATAAAAAATTCCTTGTACAATGGGAGAAATTTTTTTTTAAAAAAAACTTTAATTATGAACCAACACATGTCACTAAAGAAGAATTAAAGTTTCTCAAACACGTTGGTGATAAGGACAATGTAAAATCATGTGTGTCATCATCTTGATGGTGCTTGGCTACATAGACTAATTCTTATACACAATGAGTAAATCTCCTATTAGGAATTGTGCAGAGTAACACATCAAGCCTGGCTCTGAAAAAAATTCTTTAGTGTGGCAAGGAGAAGCTTCACAAAGCTTATTATATTATTTCAAAAATAAAACTATGAGACAGAGTAACAAGTGATAAATACATTTTATAATTTCATAGTTTATTAGGATCTTGACCTATAATGTTATGAATATTAAGAAACCCGATGAAAACCTGGATACATAGCAAGCACCAGTTTTTCAAGTTCTACTCATGTTTGATAGGGTCCATTAAAAAAAACTTCCAAATTTTCTCATCTCATCTCTCTCTTTGAATTTGACTGATTATCTCTTTACTTTATATTCATTAATCTCATTACCTTATCTTTTATACCACTTCATTTTAGCAGAAAGGCAATAATAAAAGCTTCATCCATTATCCTTTTACTCACCTAGTCAAGCGGAAATGGTTAATAACATGGTACAAATTGAACTTCAATCACTCCATTTTCTCCTTTGTTGAACGTGCATTAAACTATATTTCAAAAAGTTCAATTTGTGTTACAAAGAATTCAAATTATACTGATCCCGATTACTAAAATTGTTTATCCCTCTGGTTATTATACACAGCCAATCTTTTATTTTTGATTCTAAAATGTTTCCTCATTTTCATTGCTGTATTATGACACATTGGATTTACCTTCCAGAAGACAGAACTACTCTTCTGAACTATTAATATTACTATTAAATTACCTATATATTTTTAAAAACATTTTTCTTGAATTGATAAAATTACTCTTACTTCAACCAAAGTCCATTTCAAATAATGCAAGCTTATCTTTTTTTAAAAACCAATTAGAAAATGTCTATAGCCTTCAGAAAAATCTGGAATAATGAAATGAACAGGATACTTAAAAGATTAATATATCACAGCCCCATAACTTAAAAGCACTATTCTCCAACTTACAAAGTCATATTTACAGAACTATATATCTATTTATTTTTTATACTTGTTAAAAAAAATAATGAAAAACACTCCAGAAAAATCTCTTCTTTTTATGCCAAACAATCCTTCTTGCAGCTTTTTTTGTACTATGTCTTCTCTCCTAATACAGGAGATATATATATTCAACAGATATCCTGAGATTCTTCCCTTCAAAAAATGATGCTACAATATCACATTATAATGAAAGTAACAAAACATAATATATGACATTTCCTGGAAAACAGTAAGGATACCTCTGGACATCTTTATGTTCAGAATTACGACAGAAGGCCTTCCGCTTATTCTGACACATACAGGTGGTCCTTGACTTACAACAGTTCATTTAGTGACCATTCAAAGTTACAATAGCACTGAAAAAAGTTGTTTTTGACCATTTTTCATACTTATGACCATTGCAGCATTCCCATGGTCAAATAATTTACATTCAGATGCTTGTCAACTAGTTCATATTTATGACAGTTGCAGTGTCCTGGGGTTATGTCATCCCCTTTTGTGACCTTTTGACAAGCAAAGTCAATCTATATGCTTTTTTCAGTGTTTTTGAAACAAAGATAATAGCTAAATATACTGTGTGTGTGTGTATTCAATTTTTAAACAAATATGAAATTGATCATCTATTATAAAGTTTTTTAAAAAGGTTATTCCAGGTTTTCTTTTAATGTTTGTTAAATTGCTTAATTGAATTGAGTAAGGTCAATTCATCGTGACTTCTTGGAAACTTCTATTGCAATTTTCTTAGCAATAAAATTAAAATGTTTCACTGTTGCTGTTCAGGATGCTTTTAACTACCAGGCCAGCCTACAATTAATGAAGGCAGGTTCTTCATCCAAATATTAAGCAGGTCTGATATTGGTTAGCTTCCTAGTTCAGTTAAGGTCAGTCAACGTGAGAGTTAGTTCTATTGATTACAGGATTAGCAGTTCAGAACAAGAAAGAGATGAATACTTTTCAACCTTCACAAAAGAAACAGGTATTGTTCTCTCTGCTCTGAAAAAGTATGAGAAAATGGGTAGGATTTCTCATTTGACAGTAAGAGTGATTGTTGATGAATGATGAGTGAATGATTGTTCATTGAATCATGTTGTAAACTTTGTTTTTTACAGTATTATAAATTAGAAAATTTAAATTCTTATTCCTAGGCCTGAGAAAACAGAATGAGATATGAGAGTCAAGTGCTAAAACTTCAAAATCTGAATATGTGAGAGCAGACTAAAATTGTGAATGTTATTTATTCAAGGTGTAACTAAAATAATAACTAAACTGATTAATTATACCTATAAGAAACTCTTAACTCATACAACAATTTATCACAAATGATAATTGGAAACAATTAAAATGGAAAATTAACAAAATCTGGATTCATTCTAAAGCTAATTAGCTTAGCTGAAATATGAAGCTGAGATATTAAGTTAATTGGAAATATCATGGATTAATTGTTGTTCAGTTCAAACTGGAAGCCTTGTCCTATCTTTGCTTGTAGCATCAAGGTACGATCGTCTAAAAATTCAATTAGTTTACCCAAAACTCTGCATATATTTCTAAGCTGATAAGACTGAATTATAAAAGTTGCAACCTTTTTTTCTCCATGTGATATATTTGTCATAAAAACTTAATTTTAAAAATTGTTCTGATTTTTCAATATTTACTGTAAAATGATATTCAGATAATTTGAGGCACATAAAATAATAAAAGTTAATTCTGACAGCAGCAAAAATAATCCACTAGATACTGCGAAGTGGGTTACAGCATTTGCCAATAGTATTCCAATCCTTTGGTTGACTGTGTAAGTGTTGCTGTAAGTAATTGTAAAGGAACAAATGTATGGCAGAATCCCTAAAGCAAGAAATAATAAGGTTGAGCAAGTATTCTTTACTCTAAGCTATTTCCTACCTAGCATAAAATGTCACTCCCACAGATGAATGAGTTCATCAAATTAATGAAAATTTAAAGACATTGGCTGCCTAATGAGCACTCAAAGTGATGTGTCAAGGGTTCTGCACCAGCGCTGACAAAATCAGTTTGACGAAACTATGACAAAAGTAGTGTCTCATGTATCTCATTATGATTTAATTATAGTATTCGCAAACTGTACAGTAAATCCTTTGTTGTGTATGCATTTATTCCGACAATAACAGTTCAAATTGTTTCCAGAAATGCCTGTTTGTTTCCTTTATCTACATCAACATGGCTATTAAAAGGTATTTAGAAAAAGGAATAAAAGTAGAAGAAAGTAGCAGAAGTAAGAGGGAGTTCTTTGTGAGTTTTTGGAAAGTAGAAAGCAAGCTGTTTTCTTTAAAACTCCTCCCATAATATTCTGATATATTTTAAACAGGATTATAGTACTACTATGGAAAACTATAATGCTGCCACCTTACATACTAGGCAATGTAGTGTTATCATTTCTTTTAAGTTAAATGGAAAATGGAACCCCTTGTTTCATAAATCATATTGAATGAAAAGAGCAATTACAAGAAGTAATATGACTAAGAAAGACTATTTGTAGTACCTTTGGGAATTCATCACTATCAGCATCATCATTTTAGCCATTGTCTATCCCAGCAGGATGAAAGCCTCTTCTGCATGTTTCCAACCAATACAGTCCTGAAATTTCTTTTGCCAATTGGGCCCATAATAGTTGCTGATGTCGATCCATCTTGCTTTAGGTTTCTTTCGTCGATGCTTTTTATCAAGTGGGATAAATGGCAGTTGGACTGCATTGGTCCACCTGCCATTTGATGTTGGCAGTTCCTATGTGCAAGGTCCAAAGGCAGCCTGATTTAACGCAGGCATTCTTAGCACTCTCTGCCTTCGGGCAGATCTTTGAGAATTACAGGGAGATAATTACATATTCTGAAGTATATTTCTGCTTATTTTGGCAAGTTTCTGTTGTGTTGGGTTTGTAATATCTGCTGAGTTCAAGAGACATAAATGGAGTCATTCTGATGTAATATGGGTGCAAAATATAGTTACAACGTATTTAAGCCCAATTTATAAAGTCACCTATTTTAATATAGGTGAGTTCCTGTGAAAGTTTTTCATCATTCCACTCTCCTTTCTTTCCATTCTTCAACATCATTTTTACATCCAATTAAAGATATCTGGAGGGTTTGGTAAAAAACATTAAGATGTGATGCACATTAAAAACTTGTTACTTGTACTGCTGTGGTAATCACCTTAAACTATCTTAACCACATCCTGAAGTATATGCAATTATTATTTCAAGCCCTTGCTATTGAGAACAAAGTCCATTTGTCCTGCATTGTCTGCCAATATGACAACTGACCTTTGGTGTACATACTTGTCCCCCCCCCTCACTAAATATACCTGTTCTGCACATGCTAGGTTTTTTTTTGGTGGGGGGAGTATTGGTTTCAGAGTTGTTTAGAAGTCATTTTCAACTTTTACTATCATATAATCGAACTCAACTGAGCTGCCAGAGATATTAGCTAGTGAAATCATATACAACGTTATAAAGGAAGTGCATACTGTATATATCTATACTTGGTGTAATAATTCCTTCCATATACTAACTTAGCTATTCTTAACTAAGAGTACATTATTTACTCTATAATCTCACTATCCATGCTGAATCAAAGGGGTGATATGTAGAATTTTTTACTGAAGGAATCTCTAAGGTACGCCAGCAAAATAAGAAACTAAATTTTGCTTCTTGTTGGGATTTTTTTCATTTCTGATATAAAGGAATTAGTACAATTTTATACAATCAAATTTGTATGCTAGTAACCCTAATTTAATCATAGTTATGGTCTGTGGCCACAAAGTTCCTATTAGTAAATGGAAATGCATGGTTATTTTAAAAGCTTCTGTAAAAGGCATGTATTTTCTTATTGTCAAATGCAAAAAAAATCAGTATAGATCATTTCAATTAAAATGGATACTCAGAAATTCAACAGGTACAATTTTTATAATTTTCCACAACATATCTCTCTATATCTATATCATTTTTTAATTTTACACCGTTGGACAGAAAGTTGTTCTTCAGCTGCAGCTTTCAGCACAATTAACAGCCAAATTGTAATACAAATGACATATCACTGTTATCACTGTTTACACATTGAAATCCTGTATCTTGTTGCTACCAGGCAGCTCTGGCTGTCTAGGGAATACCATCATGAATTTCTTGAATGATTAACGCTAACACGTCCTACCAATTAAGGGTTGGTTTATATTAGCCTTATTGTTTTTCTTTAAGGTAATGTAGACTGGAGAGGGGGAGGGAGGGGGAGGGAGAGAGAGGGAGAGAGAGATGAAAATTGAAGATTCTGTGCCATTTCTTAACTGTTCCTAGTAATGCACTCTTCTGGGAGAGAGTTCTGATGTTATTTCCTGGGATCTGTTTGTTGCATTACTCTTCTAGTTTAGGAGTCACAGCTCCAACTGCTTTTGCCATCACTGAGACTACTTTGACCTGTACTTTTCACGTTCTCCAGTTCCTCCTTCAGGCCCTCGAACTTTTCCAACTTCTAATACTCCTTTTTTCTGATGGTGCTATCATTTGGTACTGCTGTGTTTATCATTCCAACTGTCTTCTGGTCTATTATTACAATGTCCAGTTGATTGGCCAATGCCTGCACCTGTACGGCTGGATATGGAAATACCACATAACCTTAGCCCTGTTATCCTCTACAACTCTCCCCCCTCCCCCGCCATCTGAACTTGAAAGAGTCTAGGCTATATTATGTGCAGTATTTCCTATATACAACATCAAGCACTTTAGTGGTGCAGTTCCTGAATCTTGCAATCTTACATTACATGTTGAAATATCTCTGAAGCCTCTTTTCATAGTCTACATCTTGGGTCCTCTCAAGTGAGGTAGATCCCTGCTTCTATGTATGTAGAAATTAGCATCTGTTCTTGTGGTAATATGATCAGTGCTTCACTGCTTTTTTTAGCCCAGCCCTTTACAGCCACCAGTATTTTAGGATTTTAATGTCAGCTACCTGTTGATGGTATATGCATCTTACGATGGCATCTCCTTTGCTTGGTCCTCCTCTTATGTTTTCTGTTTTGGGCATTCTCTCAATAGCTCTCAACAGCTCATTTTCGGGCATCATCTTACTGATATATTCCTGGATTTTCTGGTTTTATCCAGAGTGCTATCTTTGACCCTCACCAGATCCTACCAGCCCCCTGTACTGGCTGGTGTACAGTCTCTGGGTATTGGATTTGTGATGAAAACTGCTCTACATTGTGAGGTGCTTCGAGATCATCAGCCTCCATAACCTCCTTTAGCCAGCTCACCATACTGGCAGAATATTTGATGCCTGGCAGGCCACAAGTGTCGTTGGCATGGATCTTGTTCTTCTCATTAAGCTTCCTCTTTGGAATCTGGCTTATCTTTTGGCGGTATTTGGAGGTTGCTGTCTTCCTTGCCTTCACATCATGGTTCCCATGTGACTGTGAGATACCAAATTACCTGTGGCTGGTGTGTATGTCTGCTATGTGGTAGCTGGTAGTTCCACCCCAACAGTTTTACTTATCTTCCCTATATTTATAATTATCTTCGCTACATTTCTCCAGTCTGAATAATATACCATTGTCCTCACTGTAGATCCTTTTCAGGTAGATAAGTGAGTCTATGTCTCCTTCACTCTTAGCATGACATGGCCCAAGCATAGGACTCAGATACTGAATCTGACATTGAAGAAGAAACTCCAACTGAACCTGCAATATATCAGCTTAAGGAGAAAACATCCAGGAGTCTGGAGTGTCAGAGGAGGATGAGTAAGGGGAGAGGAGAGCAGAACAGAGGTGGTCTGTTAAGCTCCATGCCTAGCAAATAAGTAAATCTTCTGATTAGTGACAGCTGCAATCTTATAAGAATCTGCCCTGCTGGTGCTCATTTGCTGAAAACAATGGCTAACATCCAGCTCATCTGTGCTATTGGTGTGTGGATTCTGCTTCTTAGACCTGTGTTCTTTGGACTGGCTACCAACCTTGGCCTCGCTCTAAAATCTTGGTCTGATTCTGAATGATTCTTCAGTGCTAAGAGCTGCGGTGACACAGTGATTAGAGTGCAGTACTGAAGGCTACTTTTACTGATCACCGGCTGCCAGCAGTTTTGGCAGATCAAATCTCACCAGGCTCAAGGTTGACTCAGCCTTCCATCCTTCTGAGGTGGGTAAAATGAGGACCCAGATTGTTGGGGGAAAGATGCTGGACTCTGTAAACCGCTTAGATAGGGCTGTAAAGCACTGGGAAGCGGTATATAAGACTAAGTGTATTGCTATCCTGTTCCAAAATAAATCTTGTAGGCATACTTCAACTTTGTTTACATTGCTGTGCTTGCTTCACTACAAATTCTTCAGTATAGTAGTAAACTGATAACCACAAGAAATTGTATGTGTGTGTGTGTGTGTGTGTGTGTGTCTGCAGCAGCCCAGCATACAGCTTTATATCATCCATGTAGAGGAGGTGGCTGATGGTACTTTCATTTTGAAGTTCTCTCCATATTCAATCCTTGCAACTATCTGGCTTATCTGAGCAGGTTCAAACCTATGCAGAACAGCAGTGGGAACAGTGCACCACTTTGGTATATGTCACCCTTGATGGCCACTTGTGCAAATTGTGTCGAATTGGCTTCCAGTGCTAACTTCCACAGTTCCACTGAGTTCTTGAGGAAGGTTCTTAGTGTCCTGTTAACTTTGTACAATGCCAAGTATTCATGGATCCAATCTGGCTTTGAGTCATAGACTTGCCTTTAGCCAATCCAGGCTGTGCTCAGTCAGTTTTCTAGACCTTGAATCTTGGTTGACTTTATCTATGAGCAGGTGAAGTTTTGAGTCTCTGGTGTTATTTCCACAATGTATTTTGTTTTTAAAGTTCACAATTAACTTCAAAGTTTGCTTATCACAAGTCTCAGAGTCATTCAATAATATATATTCAGATAATAGTCAGTCAAGGATCTAAAATGTCTCTTTCTTCATCCTTTCTTATCTGATACATTCCAAAGGATTTTAAATAAACCACACTGTCATTTATGATTAAAATTTATACAATTCTTTTTCCTGTGATAAGGGAAAATGTCACCTCAACTTTATTCAAATTTCTATTTATTGTAAACATTCATATTTTTCAACATTTTAAAATGAAACAGCATCAAACAAATATTTTTAGAAGAAATGAGTAATGATAATTACTATGAGCAATGTGCTCATAGTAACACCATTTAAAACTAATATTATTGGAAGGTGTATGCCGTCTTTCTGACATCAGTCAAATTTTTTTTTGTTAAATTCGAAAAATAATTCAAACTGTGTTTCTCCTACGAGGTTGGCAAGCATCTAATTGAAAAAGGAATACAAAAGACACTGAAATACACATTACTAAATAGATGGTTATCAGAATCAAATTATCTGAATCCACAATTAGTTACAACAACAATGTAAGTATAACCATAATCATCTTAGGGTCATTTTAAACAAAAATAGCAAAAGTAATTTATAACTGAGAAGCAGAAAAAGATGACTACGCATGGCCTTAAAATGGCTAAGTTCAAAGTATAGTAAATGATGATGACAGAGCAATCATGTGGATATTTCTGTTTGGATAGGAAAACAGAATCTTGTCCAACCACTAAATCAGCAGAGCAGATACCTTATTGGGCTTAATGGAAAGAACCCCTACATTTTATTCAGAAATATTTGGAAAAAATTAATACAAGCATGATTTCTTCATCTATTTGCAAAATCCCTCCCATCAATTCTGTTTTTTATTTCATTATATATGTACATATATAGAAACAAAAAACGATATTTTAAATCTATATAGCTGCTATGTGTTACATAAACATACAAAAATACACCTTTGGAGTAGCCTCATGAATATTCATCTATCTCAATGTCTACTGTTACTTTTACCTTCTTTATGTAATTGGCAAACAATTACAATGTTTAGTATCATATTTAAAACCACTATTGAAAACTTTTTAATGCTATTATAAGTTTTTCTTTTGCAACGTTTTGTGCATAAAAATAAAAGCACTAGATTTTTATTATTGCTGCCCTTTTTGTTTTGTTCCATTTTGCAAAGACCTTTTGGGACACTAAGCCTGCATTTACCATAATACGGATTAAACTGCCTTTGTCCTACTGCACTGTGTTTGTTAGCAGGTTAGTCTTTTTACATTCTTCACAGCCTGCCTGCAGCTTACCCTTTAGGCCTCACAAAATACTTCTGTGGATTTACAAAAATGCCAGAGTGGTCTTGGGGTTAATTGGAAGAAAAGTGAAGCCTTTAACACATTGACTCATTAAACATTTAGCCCACTAAAATCCACTATGCAAAGAAAAAGATTTTAACAATAATAAGGTAGCAACGTAGCTGAAAATAATGACTATAGTTGTTCCACAAAATGGAAAAGGCTTAATTTATCAGCAACAAAAATGATTGGAAGACACAAAGAAACATTCCTATCTCAACTCTCTAACACCTATCGCAATATCCTGGAGCAAGAAAAAGATTTTAACACCTTGTTAACCAAAGACACTAAACAAAATGCTTAGAGCAATGTTTTATAAGTCAATCATGTAATTTGTAGGTATCAGAGAACAGTGTGGATCTTCTTGATTCAACTTCTGTCAAGGACAGGAAAAACTTATTGCAATAACTTGTTAAGTAAGGATTTTTTAAAACGTGGCATTTTTGTTTGATTATGCTTTATTTAATATATACTTAATTGTAAAACTGATGTTATATTAGCATTGTTTGGCATCTCCTAAATGTATTAATTTAAAATACTTTTAAAATACAGAAATAATCCAACAAACACACATTTCTGCAAAATAGAATCATATTAATTAAAATCCCATTTTCAGGTTACGCTGTGAAATGGAAAATACCATCACCTCTTACCACACAAAACAGAAGTTGGGGAGGGGGACAGACTGCTTCATAGCTTCAGACCTGCACTAGAAGATTAGATGGTGTTTGTGCAAAATGCAGATAACAAAAGCAAGAGTGAAGAAAATTAAAGAGACAGCTAAATTCCAGCAACAAAATGGTTAATGAATGTGAATCATTGTACCTCTTATTCTAAGAGAGTCTGCTATAGTGTGAACAGCGCAAACATCAGACAAGGTAAGATTACTGACCATTATCTCCTTAATTTTCTCCGCTTTCCCTCACATTCCCTTTTGCTATCAACATACTATTTCCAAAGCTTCACTTCTGCTAAGAAGTAAACTTTCCATAATCCGTCTATTATTGAACCTTTAATTGGATTGGGAGCAGGGTGGTGTATAAAATAGGCTCTATTCAGTCAAAAGGGCTGTAGTTTTAGGGACTCAAAGGGAAAAAGCTTTGTGAAAGAAAATCCACAGGGAATCAAGGATTTAAAGGTGGCTCTACTGAACTCATCAGCTCCACGACACATAATGAATTGTTTCCTTAAACAGGTAACATTCTAAATAAACGGACTCTGAAATATAACTGGTATATCAAAACACATAAAAATAAACTGAAAATAGAATTGGCTTAGCAACTAATATTCCTGTTGCTAATCCCAACTTTTAACAATAATGGAGCCTCTTACCCTTTTAAATAAACAGTTAGGCCACAGTTACCAGGACTTGGAGACAAAATTGTAAATGATACAATTAAACTATCACATTTATACACAAAGGTCTTTCTGAAGTCAATTTAAAGCTTATATACACAGCAGAGATTTCAAACTAATGTTGAACTTCATAGCTCAACATTCTTAAACAGAAGATCAGAAGAACATAATGATAGATTTTTGTTAGGCAGATTTTGTCAGAAAGAATTAACTATATAGTAGTATGCAAAAATTACTGTTAAATGTTAAATGATTCGGTGAAGTTCAAATAAATGTAGAAACTGTAAGAATAGGTTATAAGTGCCAATTCTTGTACGGTCTTCTCAAGTCTTAACCAGTTATCTATAATGGAACAAAATTTGACAAACAACAGTCCTTTTACGTGACATGCAGAAGTTACATTGAAAATCTATCTTCATTTTAAAATCAATCAAATATTGCAAATCAAATAATGGTTGTTCAATTGAGAAGTGAAAAAAACATTAAAGAAGAAAGGAAAGACAATGACAAGCTACTTCCAAACTGCTGACAAGGAAGCAAACATACAGTATCCATTGAGACTGACTAACATTCATAGCTTTCTATGAAAAAGTAAAAGAAGAGCAGAACAAGAAAAAAACCATTTATTACATTCTTCAAAGTATTACATTTGCTGTTCACATACTTTCAGCATGCTTAAATAGATTTAATTCCATTTAGGTATTACCTTATTTAGAATTATTTTACTAGATGTTATTCTATGAGTTCTTTTGCCATAAATGTGTCATTATAAAAAGATTGTAATTCTGATAATGAATACCACGAAGGTGTCCAAGCTACAGGGATGAGAATGCAAATCCATAATTCTGCAACATTGTGGCACACAATGTAATCTATGCTTCATCTAAATCCTATTAATACAATCTGGTTAAACAAAAGTGCACTGTGTCATGTACTCATTGGAATCATTCAGCCATCTTCCATTAACTGTTGGGGGGGGGGGATGAGAAGTTTGGAGTTTAATAACAGGTGACACTTCCTTTAGCAGCAGTGGCTGAACTGGACTTTTCCCTGAAGAGGTGATCAATCCTACATATCAGACTGATATATTGGTCCATTCTCTCCATTGTATTGCTTCAATTAATTTGTATTTTGGGACTGTTTTTTTCATGAACTCCTCACTTCACAATATGCCAGTTGGATTAAGGACTTTAATCAGGTTATTCTAAAATAAAAATATTTTCTGCTTCAGCCACTTGTATGTTTAGGATAATTGTTATCCTGCATGATCCATACTTGCTTCAGTTGCTTACATATTTAGGAGCATTATTGTGCTACATCAGTGGTGGGATTCAATTTTTTTTTACTACCGGTTCTGTGAGTGGGGCTTGGTGGGTTTACCTTGCTGGGCATGGGCATGGCTTGGTGGGCATGGCCGGGGAAGAATACTGTACAATCCCTCCCCACTCTGGGGAAAGTTACTGTAAAATCCCCATTTCCTCCCGATCAGTTGGGACTTGGGAGGCATAGATCGCGTCCCCGCGATCATAGATCAGAGGAGGTATTTACAGGTTTTCCAAACTACTCAAAATTTCCGCCACCAGTTCTCCAGAACTGGTCAGAACCTGCTGAATACCACCTCTGAGCTCCATGATTCATATTTGCTACTATAGAGTTGTGCTGATTCTATCCAGAATTCATTCTTCCTTAAATAATTGCAGAACTATCTAGATCCTGAGATGCAATGGTAAGTTACTTATTTTGCCAAACTTCACTATTAGTATGAGTATTTTTATAGGGATATAATCTGTCTCTGTGTTTTTTTTCTCTCCTCTGAACAAAACATTTCTCATTAATGTCAAAGAATTCCATTCTCATGTCATCTGTCCACAGAACTTTGTTCCTCCCAGATCATTAGGTAGTCTTTGGCAAACTTGAGACAGGCTACAGTATCTTTTCCTCCTTGATATTTTCCCATGCACATCCCTCTTGTTCAATACTTTCTTGTTTGAACTTATAAACACTGAAGCTGACAATTCAAGTATGGCCTATAAATTCTTTGCCATTCCTCTGAGTTTCTTTGCAACCCACAAGAAGACTATATAAATGGAGACAAACACCTGCTGTGTCTAATGTAAGGAATTATAAAGGAGAATATTTGTAGCTGAGGGTCCCTTGGTGCTCTCTGAGCTTGCTTGTTTTCTTGCAGACATTTCACTACCCAAATTAGGTAGCATCATCAGTGCTATGAATTATTATTTTTTTCCTTGAGGATCTCTCAAACTCACACATAATTATCACCTGAAATACCAGATTATCTAACAACTTTTACAGGATCTGAAGAATGCTCATTCCATGGCTTCACCTTTTTCAACAAAAACTAGATTTAATAAAGGCATGACATAGTACACTATTTTGGATATTATTTGTTTAACTGAAATATCTTTATTTATACATTCAATTATAATCCCATTGTAGATCACATTATTATGGGTCAGAAATAAAGCTAAAGATTTTTCAGTTATTTTTGTCAGCATTATCAGTTTCCTGATATCTTAATTTACTTGAGTCTGTGAAAATGCCATTTTCACTCTAATGCAGGTATTAAAGTTAATGCTTTGATTCCATAGCATGTTTATAACAGTGTTACTTCATTATATTAGGATATTATTTGTGGCAATTCCACAAATTGTTATACTACAACATGGCTGAGTTATTTTTCACTCCCAATGGTCACATGAAGTATTGATGAATAATGACTAGCATATCCACACATGTAAAACTTACACAATAATTATTCCTAATAAAATGAAGAAGGGCAGATTTTTTTCCTATGTCAGCGGTGCAGAAAAACCTTTAAAAAGTCAGCATTATTCTGATGACAACAAATGTGAGCCTACATGTCAGAATTATCATTGCTGGTTGGATAAATAAGAATTTCCTGCATTCCAACAGCACAACCACATTCATCTTATTCCATTAAACACCTCTTTGCAGTGGTGGGTTGCAAGCAGTACACCCCAGTACGGGTGTGCCAGAGCCTGCCCGGAGCACCGGATACTTTTCCGGTGCGGTGCTCCGGAGGGCCCACCCACCAGCCCAAGCTCCTTACCGGTCTTCTGGTCTTACATGCACGTGCACCGGACATACAGCATCTGCATGACACTCCGCTGAGCAGCTGGAGCATCGTGGAGGCTTGCGGAGGTGCTAAGATGCATGCATGCATGGAACGGGATCTGAAACCCTAACCCTAACCCACCACTGCTTCTTTGTCAAGTTGGGTGGAGCACAATAAGCTGAGGGATGGAATCAATGAGAAATAAATACATTAAAGATTTAATTCCAATTCCATCATTTTTGCAAATATATTTGATTTTGTTCTTCAGTAGTCACTCAGGAGGCCCACTCACAAATGGATGACCTTCACTTAGTCTCTTTAGCTTTGACTGAGACTCTCCATAGATATTTAGTCTCTTTAGCATAAAAATATATATTAGCCCAGACAAGATTGAAAAAAATGAAAAACAAAGCATTACGAATGAGCATTGTCTGTTTCCCACAACTATATACCAGATATTATCCCTATTCTTGCCATTGGCTCATGGGCTATTTAATGTCCATTTAAACTAGTCAAATAGGCAGTCAATATCTATATCCATAAAATATTCAAGCCAAAGTACCAAATTTATTCTCAAAAACAATCACAAGGAAGAAAAATGAGCATCCTCTTTGAATCTGAATCAGTATGTCTATTTTAGGATTTGAAAAATAACTAGCAGCATACAAAATTATACTACAGATTATTATAACAGTGACAATGGCACTGCTGAAATGATTATGACAGTATGTTTCAGAATTCCTAACAACCCCACTACTAGGCACATACCAGTCATTGTATTCTGCATGAGGCCAGTTCACTGTATCTGTCAGCTCATAATTTTTAGTCATGATATTTTTTTAGGGGAAAAAAGATGGTATTTACCAATTCTGGACCTCTAAGATCTAAACAATTGCATTTGCATCATTACATTTCAAATGGTTGCTTCACCAATGTCTTGCCAGTTTTAACTGTGAAATTAGTATTTTGTGGACACAGGCAATTCTCAACTTACAAAAATTCATTTAGTGCAGAATCATTCATCAGTTACCTTCATTCGTAAGTTTGTTTAGTGACCGTTCAAAATTACAATGGCACTGAGAAAAGTGGCATCTGACCATTTTTTATACTTATGACGATTGCAGCATTCCCATGATCACATGATCAAATTTCAGCCGCTTGGCAATTGACTTATATTTATGACAATTGCAGTGTCCCTGTGTCATGCAATCACCGTTTGTGAGCTTCTGATAAGCAGACATACATGGAGCCAGATTTGCTTAACAACCATGTTACTAACTTAACAACTGCAGTGATTGACTGTGGCAAGGAAGATTGTAAAGTGGGGCAAAATTCACTTAACAACTGTCTCACTTAGCTACAGAAACTATGGGCTCAATTGTAGTCGCAAGTCAATGACTTGTTATCCAACCAAACCATATGCATTTTTCTTGGTTTTAGCTGTGGGATTCTGGGATTTATTCAGAATCCTGCCATTCAGGTTTCCTACAGTGCTGAAAGATTTCACCAGATGTGCCCAGTCTGTGCTTATCTATCTCTGGCTGTAAGGAATCCATGTATATCTGTGTTTAGACAACTGACTCTTTGCAGGCTTCCCCAAACCCTACTTACTTCAAGATGTCAGCACCATAATGTATTTCCTTTGCACTTTGAAAAAAATCTTATCTCCATCTTTCCTAGTCCATTCATTTCATTGGATTATTCTTAACTCTATTGCAGCAAGATCGTACTTACCACCAGAAAGAACAACACTCCCTATCCTCTCGCCAGATAAGTTCACCTTTGCCCGCGTTCTTTGGTATGAGATATTTAGAAGATAATATACAGCAAGAAGTACTACTGTAGTTCTATTTGCAAAACTCAGCATGACTGGAATTGGCTCCTCACAGTAGGCTGCCCCAAAAATATCAACATTCCTTAGAAATTTCCTTTCCTTATTATATTTTGCTATTCTCTGGCCTGATCTGTAGAAGTATACAGCAGGGTTTTTCATGTTTTCCTCACCAGTCATCTAGCTACACGATGTTTCTGTGCCAGCCAATAATTTTATTAAAAAGTAGATAATATATATTGATTTGGACTTTCTTGTTTCTATTATATAAGTGAAAGTGTGCATATATCACTAAAGAATATTATTAATAATTGCTTTAAAATATTTGAATTGTACTAAATTTTTGTATTGGTCTCAAACTTAGATGGTTCAATATCATACGGCCTGTACAGGGAGTCAACGATACAAGGCTAGTTCATAAAGTTCTCTCATGCTTGCTGAACGGATAGTTTTGCTATCACTTATTATTTGCCTCTAATACAAAATATAATATAATACACCAAATTCTGCAACAGAATAGGCTATGACATAGGGATATTATCTTTCATTACTGGGTTACGCTTCATTTTTATAAGTATACTATTTCTCAAAGGTAGCACCATTACTATGTTTCACATCCCACATCCTTTTATACATTCAGTTTTAAGTACATTCCCAAATGTATGCATTGAATGCAATCTTTGAATTGCTGCTGTACAGGTGATTATACATTCCTGAAAAGTGATACTGTACTTTTCAGAAGGAATCTGTACGTAGATAGTCAAGTCCTCATTTCAAAAAAGTTACTATTCAATACAGATCCTTAAATGCATTATATTTCAGACGTGTTTACAACGTCAGATGTATTTCAAAACTAAGGTAGCTCACCCCCCACCTCCCCACTAGTACATAGTGATAGTGTATATTTTAAATCCTACATTGTGAAACAATTGTGATAAAACAATTTCTTGTTTGTTTGGAAAATTTATATGCTATCAACTTCCCTAACATTTTGGGGCAAAAATGAGATAGAAATAATAATGAAATCATAATTAAAACAAAACTGTATAAAAGTCTGAGTGAATATGTGTTTAATTCCTTTAATTCCTTTCTGAATTATTTGAAATATGGGTAGGATTTCAGTGACAATTTGTTCCATAAAGTGGGCCCAGGTGAGAAAGCATAATTGGTACTGATATCAAATGTAACTATGATAGGACATGTAACAGTGGCCAATGTAAGTTCTAAGAGTATGAAGTAGAGTATATAGGAGTAGGAAGTCCTATATGTACCTAGCCCCAACACCTATAAGCATTTATTCACCATTCTGAACACCATGAATTGATCTTGTAGCTGTTCCTATGTGTGTACTCCCATCCTGAAATCTAGCCAATGTAAATAGGGTAATACAGTGGGGCAAAAAAGTATTTAGCCAGCCACCAATTGTGCAAGTTCTCCCACTTAAAAAGATGAGAGAGGCCTGTAATTGACATCATAGGTAGACCTCAACTATGAGAAACAAAATGAGAAAACAAATCCAGACAGTCACATTGTCTGATTTGGAAAGAATTTTTTTTGCAAATTATGGTGGAAAATAAGTATTTGGTCACCTATAAACAAACAAGATTTCTGGCTCTCACGGACCTGTAACTTCTTTTTTAAGAGGCTCCTCTGTCCTCCACTCATTTACCTGTATTAATGGCACCTGTTTGAACTTGTTAGCAGTATAAAAGACACCTGTCCACAACCTCAAACAGTCACACTCCAAACTCCACTATGGTGAGGATCAAAGAGCTGTCGAAGGACACCAGAAACAAAATTGTAGACAAGCACCAGGCTGGGAAGACTGAATCTGCAATAGGCAAGCAGCTTGGTGTGAAGAAATCAACTGTGGGAGCAATAATTAGAAAATGGAAGACATACAAGACCACTGATAATCTCCCTCGATCTGGGGCTCCACGCAGGATCTCACCCCGTGGGGTCAAAATGATGACAAGAACGGTGAGCAAAAATCCCAGAACCACACGGGGGGACCTAGTGAATGATCTGCAGAGAGCTGGGACCAACGTAACAAAGCCTCCCATCAGTAACACACTACGCCGCCAGGGACTCAGATCCTGCAGTGCCAGATGTGTCCCCCTGCTTCAGCCAGTACATGTCCAGGCCTGTCTGAAGTTTGCTAGAGAGCATTTGGATGATCCAGAAGAGGATTGGGAGAATGTCATATGGTCAGATGAAACCAAAGTAGAACTGTTTGGTAGAAACACAACTCGTCGTGTTTGGAGGAGAGAGAATGCTGAGTTGCATTCAAAGAACACCATACCTACTGTGAAGCACAGAGGTGGCAACATCATGCTTTGGGGCTGTTTCTCTGCAAAGGAACCAGGGCGACTGATCCATGTATAGGAAAGAATGAATGGGGCCATGTATTGTGAGATTTTGAGTGCAAACCTCCTTCCATCAACAAAGGCATTGAAGATGAAACTTGGCTGGGTCTTTCAGCATGACAATGATCCCAAACACACCGCCCAGGCAATGAAGGAGTGGCTTCGTAAGAAGCATTTCAAGGTCCTGGAGTGGCCTAGCCAGTCTCCAGATCTCAACCCCATACAAAACCTTTGGAGGGAGTTGAAAGTCCGTGTTGCCCAGCGACAGCCCCAAAACATTACTGCTCTAGAGGAGATCTGCATGGAGGAATGGACCAACATACCAGCAACAGTGTGTGCCAACCTTGTGAAGACTTACAGAAAACATTTGACCTCTGTCATTGCCAACAAAGGATATATAACAAAGTATTGAGATGAACTTTTGATATTGACCAAATACTTATTTTCCACCATAATTTGCAAAAAAGATTCTTTCCAAATCAGACAATGTGATTGTCTGGATTTGTTTTCTCATTTTGTCTCTCATAGTTGAGGTTTACCTATGATGTCAATTACAGCCTCTTTCATCTTTTTAAGTGGGAGAACTTGCACAATTGGTGGCTGACTAAATACTTTTTTGCCCCACTGTAAGTCCATCTTATCTGTTAATTCTAATTTGTTGACCCAATCTTTCATATATCTTGCAGAGATTCAGATATCCAATTCCAAGCTTTCAGGAAAAAAGACTCAAATCTGCAAAATATGCTCCATAAAAGCTTCATAAAATGTATTAATCAATACTTTTCATGGGATAGCCCAGATTAAACTCCAGATTATTTAGCAGAAGTTTCCCAATATCACTTTTCTGATAGTATCTGGGGAAAAATGAATTCACTACAAAGTTTAAAACACAATTAGCTAATACCCAAATCACTTCTAACCATAGTTTCCCCAATCCTGCTAATAAGATACTATGGACACTGGTATCAAAAGCCACTGACATATCCAGTTTTATTCAGATCACATGCCCTCATTGTTTCTGCTTACATTCCATCTGTCATGTGACCATGACTATCTTTATCTCGAATCTGCATCTAAATCCAGGCTAAAAAGGATCAAGATTTATTTTATTACAATGCTCTCAGAGATGCGGGAGTTTTTTTAACAGTTTAGTTGAAATATTGGACATCAGCCAATAACTGTTAAAACCAGCCATGTATAAAGATGGTTTCTTTAGCAACAGTCTCATCACTGTCTGCTTAAGGTAGTGGATTCCTGCAAGAAGGATTAATGTATTGGTTGCTCATGAGTAAGAAAATTTTTGAGAGTTCTTATAAGCAATGGTAGGGAAGAATGCCGCACCAAAGTATCTGCACTGATTAAAAAACTTTATCTACTTCCTCAAGAAAAAAAAAAGAATCATATAGCTATTACAGACTATTTAATAGGTAACCTAGAAACTGTATTGCTTAAAACAATTAAATTGTGCCCAACACAAATCTAGCATATTTCTTCATAAAGAATTGCAGTAGCATTTTCCACTGATAAATTCAAACACATACAATTACAGAATATATTTTTATTCAGTAAAGTTAAGCATATATTATCATTGAACTGGAGCTTTCCAAGAGTGGCAAAAACATTAAAATGCCATTCCAGAATGGTACAAGCCCAATGCTGATTTATGCAACCTTTTAAAACAACTATTTTATAGAAAAATAATATGCTTCTATTCAATTATAACTTGTCCTTACAGAATATTACTTTCAGTGAGTTTATGTTTATGTTGGTTTGCGCTTACTTTTATTTATTATATATTTTAACATTTTAATATAGCAGCAAAAATGGGAGAAAAAAATGCATGGCTTACTACAAACCTTCTAAAGCAAAATATACTTCTGAATAAGTTTTTTATACATGTCTGTTTAGAATGAAAGTTCAGCTTCTACCTTTGTATTTTCTTGCTCATCTTCTCACTAAAACAGCAAGTAAATTTCCCTTTTAAGTATACAGGCTGAAGTAAACCCTGTTTCTGAAAGTAAGATTTATGGAACATTAACAAAACCATGTACATTCAACTGACTTTAAATATATCCAGACGCACAGTTTGAAGTTCTCATGACTCCAGAAGAAGTACAAATAGAAATACTCATTTTTAAATCTTTCAAATGTTTATATCAATATATCAATTAAATCTATCACTTCAATGATTTACCTTTACTCATATGGCATAAAATTCTGAATAGAAAATTTTGCTTATTCCATTTATTCTATTTTGCTTTTTCACTATCTTGCAAGAATTCATTACGGTAATCCTTGCATGCAAACAATAAAACATAGAAGTACAAAAAGAATATTTCCTATGAGACTGAAATAAGCAATGCTATATACGGTATGACATTTGTACTGTGCAGGAATCAGGAAACAGAAGAGAAATACAGAAGCACATATAATTCATGATATTTAAACTAGATTGTTTGACAGAAGTAAGAAACAAAGAGGGAAACTTAAAAATATCTCAGCATTTTTACATTCACAGCCTTGTAGAAGAAAAATCATTTTTTTAAAAAAAAAAAATCACCTTATAGTAGTAATACTTAAGTTTCATTATGGAGATGAACTTAGTCTCAATACACTTGATACCTCAATTTGCAACACCTGAAAGGTCAATGAGTTTCCAAATTGTGGACATAATTAAATTAATCATTCAATACTTACATTTTCTATTCTAGAAATCACACTGTTGTTAGAAAAGGTCGATGTCACAGTATAAATTATATGCACCAAGAATGATCACACAATAGTCCTTGGCTTATGATTGTTGGATTAATGAGGGCTCAAAGTTATAACAGCCATGTAAAAAGTATCTTGCTACCTTTATTCTCACTTATGATTGTCGCACCACCTCAGCAGATATGTGAACACAATTTGGGCACTTGGCAACTGGCTTGCATTTACAACTAGTTGAAGTGTCCCAAGGTCATGTGCCACAATTTGCAATCTTTTTTATGGATTTGCAGCAAGATGCCCATTGGAGAAGCTGAATTCATTTAAAAACAATGTGATTCGCTGTTAAATTTGTGGTAAAATTAGTTCCAACTTGAATTCGATGGAAATTCCAAACCCAATTACAGCTGTAAGCTGATCACTTCCTGTACCTGCTGATATGGCAAATTCCACATGTAATGGTACAACCTGAACAAGCCTTCTTATGGCCTACTTACATATCTCAGGTAATTACCAGTATATATCCATGCTATATATCATATTTCACTAAAAAAAAGCTACATTGACTTATGGCCATTCATTTATGGCCATTAAAAATGATTTACAACTAGTCCTGCCCTTACAACTGTCACAGGTCCCCCAGTCATGTGATCAAAATCCAGATCCTTGGCAACTATTTACAATGATTGCAACATCCCAGGGTTATGTGATCACTATATGTGACCTCAATCGGCTTTTAACAAGCAAAGTGAATGGAGGAAACTAGATTTGCTAAACAATCCTGATGATTCATTTAATAACCATAGAAAAAAAGACCAGAAAGTTAGGTGTGATTCACTTAATGACAACTTCACTTAGCAACAAACGTCCTGGTCCCAACTATGGTTGAAAATCAAGGAGTAACAGTAACAGCTTTGTGTAATATTTCCATATTTTTAAACCTAAAAATTACCTAGTCTGGACATGCATCATATTTACAATTTAGTTTGAAAAAGGCCCAAGTCTGGGTTTGTCTTACAGCTAGTAAGACAAAACATGTGACTGTAATTGAGCTTGGAATTATGATAATGAAACATTGTGGTCATTAAGCAAGTCACTATGTAACAATCCCCTATTTTACAACCTTTCTTGCAACAGTTATTAAGCAAATGTCATGGTCATTAAGTAAATAACATTGTCATTAAGTGAACACAGTGATCCCTAAGTGGATCCATCTTATCCAATATGTGTGGGGGGTGGGGGGTGTCAGAAGCTGAAGTAAACACTAGAAATCAGCAAAAACTCTGAAAATGGGAAGTGGTTTCAAGCACACAGAATAAAATTATGTGACCGAGAGGGAGGGGAGTTTGCGGTCAATCAGGTTGTACACCTTTTTTTTTTAGGGGGGGGGGTCTTTCGTAACTTCAAACTGATGCTGACTAGTTATTCCTTTGTCACTATGTGTATCAAACAGTATACATCATGATTACATTTTTTTCCTTATCCTTATCTTTTCACAGGTCAAGGTACAAATGAAATTGGAAAATTGTTTTCTATTGCTAAATATCTGGCAAGCAACTTGAAACGTAGCACCTAAAATCAGAATTTACACCAAAATGAGTGTGAAACTAAAGGGTGAATTATTTAGAACAAGGTAAAGGAAGGAGGACTTGAGCTTCCTTCTGAATGTAGAAAGTCATAAGGAAAACAATATTTATGATACTCTGTTGCTATCATTTAAATTGAGGACACCTTTGTTTATGCAACAAGTCCCATCATTATCCATATCCATGTTTATTTACATAAAGTTGCTAATAATTTTGGAAATTTGCTAAAAATTAGCTAAAAATAAATTTAGGAAATAATTGTTTACACTGAATCTTTATCAATATACATTGACGTTTCTGTGCTTCTGCTACCCCAAATCAAGACATGAAACTAATGAAAACCTAACTGTTAATCATAGTTTCAATATAAAAGTCTTCCTAAAGAGTTAGGAAGAGTATCTAAGACTCATTTCTCTAAAATATATGCAATATCCCAACTATCAAGTCAGATTGCAATAAGAAGATAACCTTACTCAGGGAATGGGAACAGATATACTCAGAGGAAATAAAATTCGGAGGGCATAAATCAGATAGACGCCAAATAATTGATGGGATAGAGAGACTTAAACAATGGAAGAATTATAGGAAAACAAGAATACACAGCACAGATTTGACCGAAAGACGCTAGGCGGAGAAAAGAATCTATTTAAACCTGCTGCACTTTTCATTATGAATAATCAATATATTCACTAATCAATGAATATATAAACGTTCTCACTTTTAGAAATCACCAACCATTACCAAGGGACATGGTAATTCAAAAAGTTGACAAAATTATATCTTCAAGTATATAAAACTACAAAATTGCAGTGGGCCTCTAGATTGTGGATCTGTATCAGAAAAGTAAGCTTTCATACCTTGTGATAAGCCATGGCTAGTTCAATAGAATGTAACTAAATTATTAAGGCAGACTGAGTGACAAAACATTACTTGCAAACAATACTGGGCTTAGATAGAAACCCAAATTAAGAAACTTGTGGGATTCTAAATTGAATGGAAAGGGGACAAAGAGGTTCAGAATAACCAAACTCTACAATCTCTCAGGATATATCAGAAATACCGTATTTTTTGGAGTAAAAGACACACCTTTTTTCTTCAAAAAAGAGGCTGAAAATCTGGGTGCGTCTTATGCACTGAACATAGCATTTTTTGCCTCCCGAAGCTCAGCCCCTTCACCAAAATGGCTGTGCAAAGCCTCTAGAAGGCTTTCAGAGAGTTGCTGGGGGCTGTGGAGGGCAGAAATGAGTGAAAAATGGGATTCATTTTATAAATCTCCTAAAGGCTATGCATGCAATATTTTTGACAAAAAAGGCACGTTTTCGCGAAAAACAGATTGTTTTTTGCTCATTTGGGGGGGCACCTTCCAGGAGCACTCTGCAAGCCCCCTAAAGGCTATTCATGCCTTTTTTGGGGGGGGAAATGGGTCCGTTTTTGGGAGGTTTGTAGAGTGCAAAACCCTTTTTTTTAAAAAAAAAAAATTGCCTCTTCAAAACCTTGGTGCGTCTTATGCTCCAGTGCATCTTATAGTCCGAAAAATATGGTAGTTTTAGTGAGGTAAATTTCTGCCTATTAGGTGTAAGCAAATAAAGATTCAATTTCTCTATGTAGTCTTTGGGCTTGGGCCTGACAATATGACAGTATATAATTTAACTATAAATGTCTTCCTTCTGCATTCTAAATGTTCTGGTAAGACCTTTACCATAAATGTCAAGAGATAGTCCTTGACTTACAACCACAAGTGAGCACAAAATGTTGATCATAAGTTTTTGGGGTTGTCACCATGTGACTTGACTCAACTTTACAACACTCTTGACTTTCCCAGGCATGGTCATTAAACAACTGTGCAGGTTTTTCAGTGGAGCAAGACGTCCCTGGGCTGGGGGAGTCCCCGCACAGGCCATGCACAAGTTACAGGGTGCTGCTGCATGGAGCAAATGCAGTGTTGCCATAACTGCCCCAGCCTTATCTGGCAGCACAGTGAAAAGGGGATACACTCAAGCAATGTCAAACACCTGGGAAACTTCCACAGAGGGTCACAAAGCAGCCCCAGGGCAAAAGCCCAGTAAGCCTCCACAGCAGCAGAGGGTGGCTTTGTGAAGATGTAGGTGCTTCACACCCTTATAGTCTCCTCAGTGTTTGCAACTTTTAGAGGCAATTGCTTTGCATCTCACAGTGAAAGCTTAAAGGGCGTTCAGCCATTGTGTGTGTATGTGTGTGTGTGTGCTTTGTGTTGCACCATTGGAACTTCCCAGGAAGTTTAAGGACATAGATGGTGGGGGGGAGGGGGGTGATAGGCAGATGGGAGTAGTTGCAGAACCCCTGTGGCCAATCGTAAGTGTGGACAGACTGCCAAGTGCCCGAACTTTGATCACATTACTGGGGGAGAGGGGGCTGAACAAAAGGTTGTTAAGCAAGAATTATCTATATAGAAAAGCTCAAAGCTCAAACGAAGGACTCCCTATATAGAAAAGCTCTAAAGCTCAAAGGACAAATGTGACTTGTTCTATTATTTGCTCTATTACTACACATAAAATAACAGATATTTACACATAAAAAGCAGATATTTCCAAGTACTTGAAACATAAGCAGATATTGATATGCTTATTGCTTTTCCTGCATTTGCAATGCAAAAAAAGGTAAACCCACAAGACCCTAATGTTAAACATATAACACTTCAATATGTTTTGAGTTTTTATGTTTTAATATGGTTTTTATATTATTTTGATTTTTGATTGAAAGGTGTCTGGTTTGTTATAATATGACTGATTATATAAATATTTTAAATAAATAAATATATAACAAATGTTTTCAATGGAACTAAACTACTGAACATTCTGTTAGAACAATAATTTCAATTCAATATACATGCTTTATTTTCTAGGGTATCCATCTTTTAGTGCTACTTACTCCAACATTTCCCTTCAACAAAATGAAATTGCTAATATAGTATTTTTCATATTATAATATTGAATCTAATCTACCAATGTTTTCTACAGCTTGCATAAGTCACAACTGATTGGACATGGTCCCTATGGACATGCCATTTCATCCAGGCTGGACGGTTCATTAGTCATAATTACTATAACTGTACAGCAGAGACTGCAGTTTTATCTCATCATACATCTTTGATAAAGCTGCTTCCATTTTTGCATCATCAGCATGTAAAAATCACATTATTGGTGCTTTTATTTTCCAATCTGTGATTAACAAAGGCTGTACTACTTTAGAAATGCACATAATCTTAACAGAAGCTCTCCCACCCTTACAAAAAGAAAAAGAAAAAAACAACCGCACACCACAATTCTAATGTCATTCATGCTGTGACCACCATTTGAACTTTTTGTTAGAATCAGCTGCTTTGCGTACTATGAACTGTAAGAGAACAAAGAGATTCTGGGGATAATATTGCAAACAAAATTGAACACACTGTGTATTGGCTGAATGCTTTGCAAATCAGGTTTAAGATATTTATGTTGTAAATTTGAATGCTGATCCAAATTAGCAGATCTTTGATGTGAGTTTAGAAAAGAGAACTAAATAGCAGCTAAGAAATCGTAGCATGGAGATGGTGATAGGGAGGTAAGAGAAAAGAAATAGAGAAAATAAAATAAAGCTTTATATTAGAAAGAAGACTAAAAAACCGAGTGCTAAAAGATTAGAAAACAACTGCTTCTAAACTAATACACACACACACACACACACACACAAACAAACAAACAAAATAAATAAACTTTGGATAAATAACTGTTAACAAATAATAAAAAAGATAATTTTCCCACTTTAGGTTCCTTTTCTATTTTTATTTGTTTTTCTTTTTAGGATGTTGAAGAAATCATACAGCAAAGTATAAACATGCAGAATGCCACATAAACACACATAATTGGCAGCTTCACATAGTACGGAGGTTACAAAAGTCTCAAAGTAATTAGTACTGTCTGAATGCAATGACATCTGTGTTCTCATGGTCCTCTAGACTTGTCAAGCTAGCAAGAACTACATGAAAAATATGACAAGCATTGCAAATGCCCCTCTCTAAGGTCTCACTTTGGGAAAACTAAAGAAACAATGCCTTTCTTTGTGCCAATATATTTAAAAGCTAAAGTCTCAGCATTTGTAAAGGTTTTGACAGTTCTCTGCTTTGAGTGTGACAGGTTTATACAGAATATAACAAACGTGGAGATACAACTAGTTTACAGGACTGCCAAGGCTTTGGTCAATTTGTTTATAATTTACTTTTAATCTGAACATTTAATTTGGCTGATTGAAATACCCTGCCCTTTGCTGAATAAAGAGTCCTACAAGTTTCTAAAATTGTACTTATAGGATAATACATTTGGGGGCATTCAATTCAATCCATATACCTTTGTTTTGAAGATCTGTGGTACCTATTCTTCACTCCTGTTCCTAGACTGCTATAGCACAATGTTCAAATGTGTGTTGGTTCCAAGAAAGACATTAGTCATCATTAACAGAAGCACTGACACCATACCTAAGTGCCTTTCTACAATGACCAAGTGGCAATCATCTTTCTCTTACGCTGTCACTGCTGATTAGGGTTTTCCGTCATGAAAATTTAATTTGTTCCCTTTCTGCATCTCCTTTTGCAGTGTTAACAAAGTATGTCAGGGGCATATTGCAAAGACAGCAAAAGAGCCTGATCCGGAACCAGAATGATAGTCTTCTGTTTTTAGTTCTCTCAAGATCTTAAGTTTGGCCTCAATAAAATCTTTCCATTTTTACATTGATTAAAGGACTATTGAAATGTACAATATGCCTCTTTCAATTGACCCTAATACAATTACTTTAAAACTGTTTCCTAAAGATTAATTATAGATGCTTACACAAACAGAAAGTGTTTTAGTTGTTTTTTTTTAAGAACAACCTTTCTTCATGGTTATCCTAGCAATAAGATTTGTATCAGAAATTAGAATAAAAATACAGACATATATGTTTCTTTGGTTTTAGTACTGTAAAATTATTTAATTTAGTTAATGAGATTTCAAAGCTGTGATACAATTTAAATAGAATACATTTGCAGTTGTGAAAACAAAATAAGTAAAAGGCAACCCCTATTTCTAATTCTAAATCATATTCAAATGTCTGTTTAAAAAATAGTTCAGTGTTATGCTGGGTTAATTACCTTTTTTCAAAATAATTGCCATATAATTTATTTTAGTATTTTACTTTCAGTATAAGCAAATGCAACTTTGGTAATATATTTATACATTTCCAAATGTTGCAACTATATTTCAATAAATCAGGTAAAATGAGTAACAATAAAATTATTTCAATTTCAGCATTTAATTTAAGCATGCTAATTTTTTTTCATTTCTTTTTTTTCATTTCCAAGTATATTATATGTTGTGTCCATGAGTAACACTGATGGGCTACTGGAATTATTTCTACTGCTCTTTAAAAGCTGTCCTTGAAAATGGTACCCAAATCTTTTATGAAATGTGAGGGAATGGAATGGCCCAAGATTTGGAATTTGGAAAAAATATGGGAAAGATGATACAATAGAATATATGGATGACCTTGGGGAACAAGGGGAACAGATGATGTCCAGGAAATAATCTGTTAAGAGAGAGATAGAAGCCCCCAATATATTAGTGGTCAAGAGGAAGCAATTTAGCAAGGACCCTCCTTAATTGTTCTGGTGGTTAAAAGTGGCAGGGTAAATTTGTATCTTCAAACTTAAAAGATTATGTTAATCAGGGGTAGGTTCTGGCAGACACTACTGCCGATTTGCTTGTGGGTACACTATGTGCGCATGCGCAGTGCAATAAAAATTGTTCTGCACATGCGCAGAAGCAAAAAACAAGATGGCAGCGCTGGGAGAACCAGTTCAGGGGCACGGCAGGCCTGAGTTCCTGCTGGTTCCAGCGACGCAGGCCGCCAAACCACTACCGATTTAGCCAAACCAGTAGGAGCCCACCACTGATATTAATGCACTCTTATAGTAAAGTAGAATTATCTAGTCGTGTTTCCTAACTAGTTTACCCAGAAGGGCTACGAGATCTTGAAAGGAAGATATGTTCAGAGATCTGTTCAGGAAGTTTCCAAAGATAGAAGTCAGTATACACAAGGGCTCGACCCTTTTCCTACAGACCATAGCCAATTCAGCCAAGCACACGGCTAGATTAGCACAACAGTTTAGTATTTTCAGTGAACAAGAAAGACAAGATATTATGTCAATTAAATGCAGTAAATCTCATTTTGTTAAAAAAAATATTTTCCAGAAGTGTGATACAATTTCAATTTATATATGATAGTAGTGCCACTATTATAATTTAGTGCACACTAAAACAAATTTAATAAAAACTATTTTAGGTGTTTTAAACATAATAGCTCTATGAAATGTTTATATGGTAACATATTTATTTACAAGTTATTATTTATTGATATTGGCAAAATAACTTCATGCATATATTCAATATAACCTTAGTTCCATATACATATATCTAAAACATAGTAACATAATAACTACCATACAACATTATCCCTTTGAAAATTTAAATTACAGCTTTCTCTTTTACATTTGATGTTCTGCAAAGCACAAAATGACAATATGATTTAACTTCAACTTCAAAAAGATGTTGAAACCCACTGTCTACATTATATTTATTTTACAAAGAATTCAGCCTAATAATTTGCAAGGCCTGACACCAAGATCTTCCTGGCTTCTTTTTCTCTTCTCTCGTTTCTAAGTTGCTATCAAGTCCAAGCAAACAAGTTTAATTCTTTGGCTCCCATTCCTAACTGCCCCAGCCCCCATTCTTTCCAAATCGCTTGACAGCAAAAGATTGGGCAATTTATTGACCATTTC
Organism: Thamnophis elegans; assembly: GCF_009769535.1. Taxonomy (NCBI): domain Eukaryota; kingdom Metazoa; phylum Chordata; class Lepidosauria; order Squamata; family Natricidae; genus Thamnophis; species Thamnophis elegans. Next base: position 28,695,772 of record NC_045549.1, on the reverse strand, counting down.
TGGATGCATACTGTCAATGTTGAAAGAAATATGAGGGAAGCTTGTTGCTACTGTTCTGGAGCTCATTGATAATGACATACCTGCCTTTGTCCCCCATTACCCATACTACAAAGTACTTAGACCTAACTGAAAAATCAATAGCATACTTGCACTGGTTCCTGTGGCTGCTTCCTTTGATTGTCAGCTCTTGTCTAGGGTCAGCACTTACATGAAAGAGGCTGTGTCTGCCTGATGCTTTCAGGACAACCTAACGATATGAAACTACCCAACAGAACAGTAAATTCTGTCTTGCTACCCTCCTCATCAATTAGGCTCTGACTATGCTTGCCTGTAGAAAACTGACCTTTTAGGTTTAAGGGAATATGGACTGGTTGAACACACCACTGCCCTCTACAATGAGTCAGGAAATTCATTGACAGGTTAAACAAAACAGAAGGTTGTAACTGTCATAATTTGCATTGCACTTTCACGCCAGCAAGGGTGTTATCAGTGGGGCCAAGCCCTGGAACACACAATTTAAGCACCACTAAGTTGCCCTCCTCATAAATTTTTAAGTGAAGTGTGATAAAACAAATTCACCAAAGGTCCTAACTGTATGAAGTTCCTTTCTACCAAGTTTGCATTTGGTTGTCCATAGACTGCCTCATGTTATTTCCCTAGGAAGAAATGGCAGTATTAAAATTCCATTAATGGTGACAAACTTTAGTTTTTCATGTTCGAAATGTTACTTTGAAAACTCCTAAAGATTTATCATGGAAGGCATTTTCTCCATTAATATAATCACGTGCATCAAGGTAAATCATTCTATACTTATAATTAAAATTTAAAGGAAACAATATTAGGCAAAAGACCATAAAATTTAACATCTTATTTATATAAGTGAAAAGAAATATATTTTTAAAAGTTGACAAGTGAAGCATAAAGGTAAGATCTTTCACTGATATTTCTTCTGCATTTTTATTTGAAAAGATGTTCAAAATTCTAACAGGCATGGAATTATATTCTATTACTTTTGAATAAGCTATTCAATTTCTAGTGAGCTTACAATTAAAATATGTTAAACATATTGATTATGTAAAACTTAATGCAAAGAAGACAGCAATGTTATTGTCTTCCTGAAATGTTAAATTGACACTATTTTCCACTAATAGTACAAGTGAGAAAATATAATTAGATTTTTGCTGCAACAAATTCATAAACTTGCTAATCTACACTACAGACTTATATGGAATTACTTGAAAGTAAAATCCATTGAGCTCAGCGCTGTTTATTTCTTAGCTACTTTATTTATAGTGCAATCCTTTGCATGTATACTCATCTATAAATCTCATAGAGTTAAATAAGACATATTCCCAGAAGAGTATGTATAGGATGACAATTTAAATAGAATGCCAATTATTTGTAACAATAGCAGCATCTATATTTTAAGCTGATCTTTACTTACAAACGCCAGTACTTTATTTCATATAGTTGTAGTAATCTACTCCGCAATACAGAAAACAAGAGACTATTTTTTTTTTAAAAAAAATCTAATGTCAAAAACTACCAAGAACCAACTATCTTAGTTTTCTGTGATGTTCTTATTTAACAGACACTGTTTTGAACTAGACTACAAATAGCTCTGGTCATGTCTCAAAGGTGTTTTTTCAAAGCTGCTATGACCTGGATGACTGAGAATCCTCATAGACATTTAGCTCTGTTCAAGATATTAATGGTCAGTATAAGATATGAGCCATTTCCTTGCAATCCAATTGAGCCCTGATAGCATTTTGAGGAGTTTCTACGTGTTCCCAAGGATGCCAGAAGGATGCTTATATCTTGATGCTCAGTTTGTGCAGATTCCTCTCTGTTCTTCCCAGCAGTCACCTCAGTATCTCAGGAAAAACTATTGTCATGGTCTCCAAACCTAGAAGTATATCCAGTGTCTTGCTAATCAAACTACTTAACAGAGCCAGATAGCTTCTTCCCAGGGCTCTTCTTTACAAATATATGTGTATATATTTTGACTGTGCAAAGCTTAAGCAATAATTAAGTTAATAAACTGCCCAAGAACTAAATGCATTGCGGTAAATTAAAAAACAGTTTTAAACTGTAAAAACATTAACAAGAGTAAGTACAATTAAATACATTCATAATTAATTAAGAGACATAGAATCAAAATCACGTGAAATATTAGTACTGCTTTATAAAGCCTTAGTACACCTGAAATACTGCATCCAGTTTTGGTCATCACATTACAAAAAAAGATGTTGATACTTTGGAAAATGTGCAAAGAGCAACTAAGATGATTAAAGGCCTGGAAACTAAAGCACGAAGAACAGTTATAGTATTTGGGTTTGGCTAATCTAGAGAAAAGAAGGACTACAGGTGACATGATGGCAGTATTCCAGTATTTTCCAAAGCACCACGGGGTAAGACAAGAAACAATGGATGGAAACTAATCAAGGAAAGAAGAAACCTGGAATTAAAGAGAAACTTCCTAACAGTGAGGACAATTAACCATGCAACAGCTTGCAGTCAAAAGTTGTAGGTGCTTCATCACCAGAGGATTTAAAGAAGAGACTAGACAGTCACTTGTCTGAAATGGTATAAGGCAGTGATGGCGAACCTTTTCGGCACTGAGTGCCAAAAAGGAAGTGCACATGCACACTCGTCTGGGCCACAACCCAGAAGAGGAGTTGGGGGCATGCACGCACCGGAAAATGAACTTCTGGTTTCAGGTGCATGCACGCATGTTGGACAGCTAGTCTTCCAGTTACTGGCGTGCACGCACATTCAACAATCAGCTGGCTGGCGTGTATGCACAGACTGGAACATGGAAGACCAGCTCTTTGAATTTCCGGCATTGCTGCATGCATGAACGCCAGCTGATAGTCACGCGCGCATGCACACCAGAAACCCAGAAGAGGAACGGGTGATGCTGCACATGCCAGGCGACATGATTCGAAGTGCCACTTTGGGCACGGGGGTTCACCATCACGGGTATAGGGTCTCCTGCTTGAGCAGGGAGTGGGACTAGAAGACCTCCAAGGTCCCTTCCAGCTTTATTCTGATTCTGAATATAAGGAGAATTCATGAAAACACTAGCCCAGGATACAGTCACTTATAGTTTACCATTTACTGTTGGAGAAGATTGTCTTAGCCTCATACTGAAAACAGATTAATACAGATGCCAGATATATGTCTATGTGGAAAGGATTCTACAAGCAGATCCTACGATGGAAAGAAGATACTTTTCCATGTAGCCAGTTGTCCCTGAGGAGAAAACAATGTAGACAGGCAATCACCAATATCACAAGAAGTTGCTCCATGTTGACTTTCCCACCCTCAACTCAAGAGACCATTACCATCAATGTTTTTCTGGGAAAGATTCCTCAAGACAATGAAAAGGCAAGTGACAAGCACTACTGTTCTCTAGAAAGGATGAGAGAATTTGAAATGTCATATTATTAAAGTAGTGTTTTGTATTAAAATTGTAATTTTTGTTTTTATTATTGTTTATATTGCTTTTAATCTGAGCAGGTAGAAGCATGTAACCTACTTTGTCTAGACCCAGAAGCTATAGAAGATTAGGCTTGAATGGGTTACTTCAGAGAACACCAAGGTTTTAGCAAGATTGCAAAGTAAAAAACAAAATCCAGGAAAAGATAATGACAAATCACTTTGAAATAGTTGCCAAGAACACAGAGACGTACCAAACCCATTCCAAAGCACACTGCTGTAAAACACTATGCATTCTTGCTTTTACCCTATTACTCTTAGATTGTTTTGGGAGGCATGTCATTTTATAAACAATTGTAATAAAGAAAGAAAATTTCCTGGCCAGTCCTCAAAGAAAGGTCTGCAAGGATAATCAGAATGTCTTAGAAGGTTAAATATAAGAGATCCCTGAAATACTTTGACCTCAATGTTTAGACCTGGTATCTTAATTGAGCCTGGCAAAAGACTAGTAGCTCCTGAAGGTATAGTAGAGAAAGCATCTCAAGACAACTGAGTATGTGAAAAAAGAGCTATGCTGGAGTAAAAGGAACAACAACAACAACAACAACAACAACAAAAATGTGATGCTGTATCCAGTATCACCCTCAAATAAAACCCAGTATTTTAAATATAGAGAAAATTAAAATGTTTGAGAACAACCAAATTATATTACTATACAATTGCTTTTGGGCAGAATTAAGCTAACCGTTCCTTCCAAAAATATATTAGATAAACAATTTAATTTATATAATAATTCATTTGGAGAAACAGATGGAACACAAAAAAAGTAAAGTAAAAAAATTTAAATGGTCAAATTCAGTGGAGATTAAGTGCATGTCTTTTGACTGAAATATAATAAGCTCAATATTAGGTGGCTTGAGCCACAAATTCTACATAACACTTAAATAAATGTATTAAATTACAAATAAAAATATGCATTACAGTGCATGTCAATACACAGTAATTGCAAAAATAGAAGATTTAATTGAATGACAACACACACACACACCCCCAAAAAAACCCCAACAGACGTAGTGATGATTAATTATGCATCTGGTAGCATGTCACATCCTTTGTGTGTGCCTATCAGATACTGAAGAGAAAAGGCATGGACAGTGTCCAGTCCCAGCAAGCAAATCATTTGGAAACAGTGATAGCCATAGATCAAAAGATTTTTCACTCTATCTGCAGTAGATTTAAACTCACCCAACCTAACCTTTTGCTGCAGACAAAACCAGTTAGAAAAGAAAAAAGGCTCTTTAGAATCCATAGATAATAAAAGAAGATTTGGAGTGCAGGGCAGAGGGTGAGAGACGCAGAAAAGAAGCAGGCAGACATAACCACTAAATACATAGCCCAAGACAGCTGTTTTACATCCTGGTTTCAGATACTGAAGACAGAAAAGTTTCCACCAGCCCTTTATTCTCCAAAATTAAACTGCACGTACAGCTTCTGTATTTTATTTGGGTGAACAAGTATTTTTCTTTCATCTCGTTATTGTAATACATTTTTAAAAGATACATAAGTTTTTATAACATTTCTAAATAACTTGTAGTTTCTAATATATGCTATTCACCTGGCCACACCAAATTAAAAGATCAAATTACAATATTTAAGAGAAGTAACATACAAAATTAATATTGTCTGTTGGCATTACTGATCAATGGTTGGAAGTTATGGTTATTTCATTTTCAACTCTATTTAATATTACCAACGAGATTAGGGATTCCAACAGCACTGACATATGCAAAATATAGTTTGTTTCAAATACATTATCACACTTAAATCTTCGTTGACTAACTCAGTTATTTTTTTTCAAAATATTAAGATTATTTCCTTGAGTGTTTTACTATACTGAATATTAAGGCTAACAGAGGTTTTTGTTCAAATATAATAAAAATATTAGATCATTTTAGAAATAATTCATTTCAATTAGGAGTATCAAGGTTTGATTTAATCAAAGGCTTGCCATAAATACAACTTTGTACAGTCCTGTTTGTCGATTAGCAGAATAAAACAATCCAATGAGTGATTATGGAATAAGATTCTTCAAAGAGAATATTCCTAAAAAATACAGCAACGAAGCAATGAGAAGCATACTAAAATGTACCCCTTTTATTTAAATATATACATTTAAGTTAGCATTCACATAACACAGCTACTTTTTGTTCAATGTAAAATAAGTACTGCTGAAGTCATCAGAAAACCTGAAAAATCCACAAAGCCCGCAACCATGCTTAAATCAGACTAACCAGCAATCCATGGCTTAAAAGGTAATATAATAAACAACAATTATCTAGCAATATGGAAATAATATCAAATACCACATTTATTTCAAATTAACTGATTAGAACGAGCATCATTTTGGCTATGGCTGTAAACTGAAATCCTCTTAATAATACACATGTATAGACATACACATTATATCTATAATTATGCACCATATATGAATAATCTAGAATTTAAAAAACTAGTCTATTCTGGAAATATTGCAAATTCATTGAAAATTAATTCTGGTAGACTTTAAATAACTGAAGCTAACTTACTCACATTGTGAACTAAGGTAACTTACAAGTGTTTAAAAAGAAACAATTCTATTCCAAGTATATGGAAACACATGCAACTAAAATATTTGGATCTCTACCTTCATTAAAGTTAAATATGAACTTGTATATCAAGTAATTTATAGTCAAATGAAAATTGCCCTTCTAAGGAAGTCAGACTGATTAATTTCCATAGGACTCACTTCCAAATATAGTGTTTCAGCTCACGATCGTTAACATAATATTATATGAACAATTACGTGAATTATATAACTAAAGACAGTGTTTAGCCACAAGCATCATAAAAATTTTACCTCAAAGACCTTAATGCTGATATCAGGAAAAGGCAATATATCAGTAGAACAAAACAATCCTGCAGGGAAATGAAGGAAAAGAAATCTTCCCATAAATATAGCATTCTAAATCACTGGGCAGTCATGTTAATTACGGGACCATCTACATTTCACCTTTGTGTGTGTGTACAGGTATTGCTTGCTTTTTTAAAAAAAATCTCTCATAATTAAATAAAAAGGGTCCTTTTGCAAAAGGAAATACACACACAAGAGCCATTAATAAGCAGAGCTTTCTGTCCAGGAGCACAAGGCAAAACCAAGATCCATCTACAAATGGAAACAGGGAAAATAGCTGCAATTCCTCTGGACCTGTGAACTTGACCCATTCATTTAGTTTGACCCTTGGGAAACACAACGCACAATCCAGAATTGCACCTTTTCCCATTTATACTCTTTGCAGCCACTTAGCTCCATCAAAATAGTAGGAATGTGATGGAAATGACAGGCAAAAGCCACCCATTCTTTTCCCAGGCCGTACTTCTATAAATGGAAGCACAGAAAATGTTTAAGCAACAAGGTTAAAAGATCATCTGGAAAATTAAAGAAGGAGTAACAATTAAGTTAACTGTCTGGAAGATATATGCTCTGCTTCATTTTAATTTTCAGTAAGCCAAAGATGCTTCTAAGTCAGAGCGCGCTGAATATTTATACCTGCACAGCTCAATCACCCCAAAAGTGTATCACATTAATTCCTGACTGAAGAGGATATTCAGCCATCTCTTCAAAGGAAGAACATGAATTGTCCACGGTCCAAACTGGATTCCCTTCCTTTTTCTTTAAGGCAAAAGTTGCTTAGAAACAGCCTCCAGAAATGGAGATCTGGTTTGGTACATGCACACGGAGAAGGAAGCACGCTAAAATCCAAAGCCAACTGGAGCTGAGCATTGGGCAAGGCACGTCCTTCTGCTATTCCCCACTCCAGTAGGGCAACAAAAAGAACCCCTCCTTCCCATTTGCTTTACGATAATAAGCCACGTGCACGAGGCTTCTCCTGAAAGCGCCCCTCCCGGCTCCTCGGCCCTTCTCTCTTCTCCCGCCCTCGAGGCTCTCCAGCGGTTTTTTTCCCGGCCAGTTCAACGCCAAGGATGAGGTCTACCCATCCTCAGCCGGCGTTAAAGGAGCGGGGGAGGGTCGCTGGGAAAACGCAGGAGAGACAAGGAAAGGGCAAAGTCATTCTCGCCCGGCTGGAGAGTTAGACCAACCCAACCCAGCCCGCACTTTCAACCGTCAGTGAAAATGGCCCGCAGCCTCCCTTAATGAATTCGTCAGGGCTCCGGGATCGCGCCTTCCCCCGCCTCATTAACTCAAGTCTGATGAGACGGATTGTAACGGGAGGAAAACGCAGATCAGTCGGCCGAAGCCTTCAAGTGGCTTTTAACCTGGAGAGCCTCCCCTGCCCAGAGACGCTGCGCGCACTCGGCACTGGCCCGCCGCCTCCTTCGCCTTACAAGCCAGCAGTAGCTTCAGCTCCTCTAGGCGGAGGCGCTTAAGATCCCAACAAGGAGCTGTTGACGAACGCGCCGATTCCCAGGCGGCCAGGGCGAGTGGGGCGGCTTTGGGGCAGCCTTCCTTAGCGTCTTGCGCTTTTTTTCGACAGATCCCCGAAACCTCCGCTTGCAACCCTCCACCTTCTTCCCTCTCAGTCCACCTTTAAAAATCCCGTCGCCGGCTAGATCCCGGGCTCTTAAAACGGCCAGGGCTCGGCCGCCGTAGGCGCTTCCTGGGTCGCTTCCCCCTCTTTTCCGCAGGCATTATTTGCTCGAAAGTGTTTAAGTTTATTGCTCAAATGATGTTTCTAATTAGCGCTTCGGACCATAAATCCGAGCGGCTTTTGTTTTCCAACTGATTTATTATTTACAAGAGCATCGACCTCAGACGGGGCGGCGGGGGGAGAGAGACGGGGAAGCCTCAAACCGAAAGAACAGCAGGGATCGACTCGAGGCCCGCGAATAGAAAGGCGGCTGGCGCCGAGCTAAAGCTGCCAACCCGCGTCTTCTCCTTAGCAGGAGCCCCGGTGCTTCGGGAAGACCGGCTCTTCCAGCGTAATGCGCCTCTGGGACGCAGCCTCTGGGAAAACCGAGGGGGGGGCTCTCTCAGTAGTAGGCGCGACCAGCGGAGACGCGGCTGCGGACGGGCTGGAGCACATTCGCGGGTGGAAGCGAGAGCGGAGGGCCCTTATAGGCTTGGCCGGGGTTACTTCCTCGGCCTCTCCAGAAAGGTGCGGGTACCAAGAGCGCAAACGAGCCTGCGCTATAAGACGGGATGTCGTCGATGAAGGCCCCCCCCCCGCCTTGTGCCTGCCCCCTCCCAATTCCAGGATTTCTACTTCTAGAAGGATAAGATGACCTTAAACTATATCTTGCAACCTGGGTCCCTCGGTTGACAATTGGGGGGGGGGGGGACATAAAAAATAGAGGGAAAAGCAGACGAGCAGCGAAGACTCGGCTGGAAACAAATCCTGCTTTACAACAGCCAGTAGGTCCGACTGCTTGACACATGAGAAGGCTGCAGCTGGACGGGAGAAGTCAATAGAGGCTACCCTCCAACAGCCATCGACGGCTTCTAGCGGGATGCCGAAGGTTATGGCCTCCCGCAAGCCCTCTCGTCCAGCCCCAATCCCGGTTTTCAATTCGGGCTACCCAGTTCTCCATTGGCCCGCTTCACAGACAACCTCTGAAGTGCGGAAGCCCGCTTTTTACGCCCTCCCCCCCCCCCGCAAAAAGGGCTCCATAAGCAACCGGACGGGAACCGGAGCAGCGGAATGAACGAAGAGATGGGGGAGGGGGAGGGATCGTTAGGAGAAACCGGTGCGCCGCCTTGCCAATGGACCTCTTTCCAAATAAGACTTGCTCCCGTGGAGAACACTGGTGGCCCCGGGGCCCCAACCAACCGCTGGGTCCTACTCAGTTCTAACACCCGAAGGGATGAATGAACGGAAAAGATAACGGGTTAGGCAAGGCTTGGGGCCTCACTTCTCCTTCAAGTCATAGCAATCCCAAAATCCCAGAAACGCAGGATTCCTTATTTCCAAGCCCCTCGGAGAGAACAAAGGCTTGCAGCAACGTGGCTGAAAATTATTGTAGTTGCTGTTCGCTGAGATTCGAAAATCTCGTTGTTTTAAGTGAAATACAATTGTGCGCACATATATCCCGTCTGTCATCTATTTAGCGTCCAACTAGAAATAAGGTATATCTTGCTCATAGTAGGCTATTTTACACTGAAGGTTACCCGAAAATATTAAAACATTCTGTAAGTATTTACTGGAATGGGGGGGGGGGTTAGCGGTGAATGAACTTTTTTCTTAGAAAAGATTCCGTGCTTTCTCTTAGCTCTCTCCCTTTCTCTAAAATACTTTACAATTTATTTACGATTAAGCACAAATCTTTTTGCGTGGAAGCCCCGCCTGACCCGCTTACACTGGCACCTAAGAATAAATATTTGTCTTAGCCCTCTGGGAGGAAATAAAACTAATAAATCTCGAGATACTGAAATGTGATAATTGTTAAATAATTGCTTCTGAGATCACTGGCTGAAGTCCAGCAGGAACTCCACTTGTAATTAGAAATATCAATAATATAACATGCCAAACTTCAAATTCGAAACCTCTTTTTCATAGTTGATGGGACATTAAACCATACCTACTGATTTTGCAACAGTATACTAGGCGTATTGCACGATATCATTAATTTTAAGCCAAACACTATTCAGGATGGATAATCAAGGCTCCTAATTGGTTTCTATAATTGGGTTCATTTTCACAAATGCTGGAGTTATTGAGGAGCAATACATTTAGAGAGGAATCGCAACGGTCCTGCGGGAAAAGTGTAAGTCTGTGGGTATTCATATGTGTGAAAGATAGCCTTTTCCTTCTTCTCATAATATACTTCTTCCTTCATATATATTTTTCCTTCCCTGCCATGTTCAATGCGTTACTAATCGGTCCTGATATCCATTGTAGAAGGATCCGTTTCATTCTAAACGGGGACCGCAAGCCCGGCTCTTGAACATCCCAGGAGGATAAGTGGAGATCTTGCATTACTACTCATAGCAATGTCTTCAATAGCACTTTTCCTAGTTTCTCTCTCCCCCATTTCTGGAGGACCGAAACGCCTTCTCTCCTGGCTTTCAACTAACTGGGAAATCGGGTACATAGACGCGCATACAACCAATGCGTGCGCCTTAAGCATCTTTCCAGTCTCTTTCTCTCTTTCCCGGCCTCCTTCCTCAGCATCTGCAATCGTGGCGGGCCCCGCAGCGGCCATGTAGGCGGCTCGGGCCAGCGATTGGCTGGCCCTCTGACAGCTCTGGCGGCGATTGTAGGATCCGCGAGCCACGCCTCCCTTCAGCAGGGCCCTGGGACCATTCATAAACTAAACGACCCTCTCCGCAAAGGCAGAGACCTCCAGACGTCCGCGCCGGGAGAGGACGCGAGGCGCAGGAAAGTAATAAGAGCGGCTGCATCCAGCTCCAAAAGTGGGAGGGGGAAGGAAACGGAAAGCGGCGGGAGGGGGGGGAGAGAAATCCTGGAAAGCGGAAAAGTGCATCCACACGCACCCTCCTTCCTGCTGCTCAAGACAATATATTCGGGACAAAGGGGAAGGTTTACCTGTAACCGATTTTTTAACAAAGGGGAAATCCCGAAGGGGGCCTAAAGCTGGACTTAAACTTAAGAACTTTGACGAGGAGCAGGCCGGGAATCAGCGGCGGAAAGCTTGCCTTTGGGCGAGTTCCTCAGCCGAGGCCTCCGGAAGAAAAGCAACGCTACAGAGCAAAGCGGCGCTGCCACGGCCTCAACTAAGCGGGAGGAGGAAAGGGAAAGAGAACGGCTTCCCCTCTTGTCCGCGCCGTCGATCCAGAATTTGGCCGCTGACCCCACTTTTGCTGGGCAAAGTCAAATCCCCCGAGTACGGAAGAAGGAACGAGTTTTTCCAATGAAGAACTGAAGCCCTTCGAACCCGAGCAGGCCAACAACTGGGCGCACCTCCGATGTAAAGGAAGCGCCAAACTTTTGCGCCGGAGGAAGTAGTTGCCCGCTCTTCTCGGTGCCGGCAGTGCGGGTTCCGACGGTCTCTCGTCCTCCCTCTCGTCGTCCTCCTCGGCGGTGGCAGCGACCGGGCGAAGCGGGCTTGGCTTCTGCCCGCCCGCACGGAGACGGCGGCTGCGGCGTTGGATCCGTCAACGTACTGCGAGAGCCCGGTGTACAGCCCGGACGTCTGCCCCAACATGATCGCCGCGCAAGCCAAGCTAGTCTACCAGCTGAATAAATACTACACGGAGCGGTGCCAGGCCCGCAAGGCGGCCATCGCCAAGACCATCCGCGAGGTGTGCAAGGTCGTTTCCGACGTGCTGAAAGAGGTGGAAGTGCAGGAGCCGCGATTCATCAGCTCGCTGAGCGAGATCGACGCGCGCTACGAGGGCCTGGAGGTCATCTCGCCCACCGAATTCGAGGTGGTGCTCTACCTCAACCAGATGGGCGTCTTCAATTTCGTGGACGACGGTTCGCTGCCGGGCTGCGCCGTCCTCAAGCTGAGCGACGGCCGCAAGCGCAGCATGTCGCTGTGGGTGGAGTTCATCACCGCCTCGGGCTACCTGTCGGCGCGCAAGATCCGCTCGCGCTTCCAGACGCTGGTGGCGCAGGCCGTGGACAAGTGCAGCTACCGCGACGTGGTCAAGATGATCGCCGACACCAGCGAGGTCAAGCTCCGCATCCGCGAGCGCTACGTGGTGCAGATCACGCCCGCCTTCAAGTGCACCGGCATCTGGCCGCGCAGCGCTGCCCAGTGGCCGCTGCCCCACATCCCCTGGCCGGGACCCAACCGCGTGGCCGAGGTCAAGGCCGAGGGCTTCAACCTGCTCTCCAAGGAGTGCTACTCGCTGACCGGCAAGCAGAGCTCGGCCGAGAGCGACGCCTGGGTGCTGCAGTTCGGCGAGGCCGAGAACCGCCTGCTGCTGGGCGGCTGCCGCAACAAGTGCCTCTCGGTGCTCAAGACGCTGCGCGACCGGCACCTCGAGCTGCCCGGCCAGCCGCTCAACAACTACCACATGAAGACGCTGCTGCTCTACGAGTGCGAGAAGCACCCGCGGGAGACCGACTGGGACGAGGCTTGCCTGGGCGACCGCCTAAACGGCATCCTCCTGCAGCTCATCTCCTGCCTGCAGTGCCGCCGCTGCCCGCACTACTTCCTGCCCAACCTCGACCTCTTTCAGGGCAAGCCCCACTCGGCCCTGGAGAGCGCCGCCAAGCAGACCTGGCGCCTGGCCCGGGAGATCCTCACCAACCCCAAGAGCCTGGACAAGCTATAGGGCGCCCGGAGCTCCTTTGCAAACTCTGGAAGGGGGACGGGCTCAGACTGAAGGCGCGGCGGCGCTGCTCCTCCGCTCCCCTTTTCCTAAAATGTCCTTAAAAAGACAAGACTCTCCTGGCAGTGAAAGGACTTGGCGGCAGCCGAGCGAAACCCGAGGTACATTTCTTCCCTTCTCCGCTTTGAATTTCCGTGTGTGTGAGACCCCCGCTTCTCTCCGTCGCCCTTTTTTCTCTCTCTTGTCCGTTTCCCTGAATGTTGTCACCAAGTGAAAAACAACGCTATTTAACTAGATGTACGATTTTCTTTCTTTAAAAAAGTAAGGAAAGAAAACAAAATAAATTAAAAGAAAAAAATCAGAAACCCCAAAAAGAAAGAGGGGAAAAAAAGAAAAAAAAATCACCACTATAAAAACTTTACTGGTGTTAAATGTATTCCAGTGCCAATGACAGACTACAATGCACTTCTTTTCCTTCCCACCATTTGCTTAAATTTGAACTTGTTGAAAACAGTTAAGAAACCTCATTAAAAAAAAAATAAAAAATCGATTTTAACTTTCCATTGCCTTCGTGTCTCTTTATTCCAAACATCGGCAATTAAGAGGTGATTGTACCAAAGAATTTTACTTTTTAAGCAGAAAATAGAAAGGAAAAGCAGAAGGGCAACTAAGATAGATTTTCCACTTACAAATTATAACAAGGTATTTTGAATGTTTCTAACTGATACGAACAAATTATCCAAATAACTCTGCAGCCTTGTGTAGCTACTTTTTTTTCGCCAGGCAACCATTAGTTTTAAATTTTTATTGCAAGTTGATATAACTTCCCTTTTGTTTGTAGAATATAAGTTCCTTCTTTCTGCACTTATCTAGCCTTCTGCCTTTTCTTGCATAGAGATAATATAATATTCAATATTACACGAATTTCAACGCTGTGTAAAATTACCCCTAAATATACAATTGAGGAAATCTAGGACATTTTATTTCCTACATACTTTTACCAAATGTATACATATGCATATGGAATAAAATGGGAACCATTTTTAAGGATCATTCCCAAGGACAACAGACACTGATTTCCATATTAAAATGATTTTCATTCAGAAAGGATTTTTTATGTGTTTAAATATGATTTCTCTCTTCTGAAGGAATCAAATTGAGAGATATTTGTTTTTGTATAAACAAATTTTGATGTGCACATTTATCTAATCTATAGTGGCCTTTTACTATTGGAATTTTTCTAAGTTCATCCTGAACCTATGCAAGTTTATCATTGGCATCAAAAGTGGCTTGTTCCCAAATAAGTATGAAGGGAATTGCAACCTTACAAAGAGAGGAAATTTTTGTTTTCCTCCCCAAAAAAACTCTTACTTTTATTTTTTATTTAGACAATTTGTCACAGAAGGTTTGTGAAGTTTTTTTTAATAGTTTGGAAAAGTTTATTAGTCTTTGCATATAAACAGTATTCCTAAAAAAGTCTAAATTGAAAATGGAAAATTATTATTTTAGTTTTGGTGCATTGATAAAGCCATAACATATCTGCTTGAATGCCAATGTGCTTATTTGTGCAGTATCCATTTTGGGGCAAAAAACAAAGCTAAAGAAACCCAAATGCAATAAGTACATATTTATGCTGAAAATGGTTCGAATTTGATAATGGCTTATAACTGAGTTTTCATACAAGCTCCACTAGCCATTCCACTAGCCCAAAATCAAGACTATGCTCTAGAATTCAAGAATCTTGTTAGGAACAGGCTTTCAGTAAGAATATAAACTTTGATGCTATCAGTAACAACAATATCCCCAGCTGCTTTACTTCAAAAATCCTGTCACAAGGTTTTTCCTTCCCAGAGTTTAGAAAAATACACAGACAAATTAAATTGATTAAACTGGGAAACCCTATTAATTAAACAGGCTTTGAAGCAAGTGCGGGATTGGTACTGGAAGAAGGGGTGTGGCTACTCAAGTTTTAGTTATCCACAGCATATGGAAAAGGGAGGGAGGGAAGAAAAAGAAAGGACATGGGAAAATGCCAGGGTTGTAAGAAAACAATGTTGTTTTACTGCATGACTTCATAACCCAAACAACAAAAGATTTAGAAAGTTTCCACAAAGAGAACTCAACAGCTTGAAGCTTATCCTTCCACCACTAGCACAAACATTTCCCAATTTCCATATAAATTAATACAGTTGACGGCTTTTCTAGCGTTCTATGACTACCATCAATTTAAGATGTCTGGCTCACATTGTTTTTAAACTAATATTGTAAACCTAATACCAGTTTACTTTTCTGTTACTAGGAGAGAAGTTATTTCAAAGCAGCAGGGAAATACATATAGTTTACTCTAAAATAATATATGCCAAAGTTTCTAATACTACAATGAGTTAAATATAAATTAAGTATTCTGCCTCTTTATTTGATGGCTGCATATTTACTTTTAGAATAAATTAGCACCCAAATAAACTGCAGTTAAACTGACGCTCTTATATGCACACTACTCTTAGCTTGAAAAGTTTACATGATTCTGATAAGTTTATAATTTTAAATTAGCTAGTGCAATGCTATAAAGTGTATTTTATTTTAAAAAGTTTCATAAATACTTTCTACTAGGTATTAAAGATTTCGTAAATGATACTATTCATATTGTAAAAATATTCATAGAGAACAATAAAATTGCAGGATTTAGTGTAAATTGCCTATATAGACATAATCTGTATACATCAGATCATACAGTTTTGTGTTCCATTTACTTCAAGAAAGTACTGCAAATCTCTCTTCTTATTAAAAAAAACAGAATTATTTATATAATAAAGCACATCTTTAAAAAGACTGCATGTTCAGCAATACTTTCTAATATGACAAACATGGTGAATATTTTAAAGAAATAAGTTTATATTTATAAACAGAGATGCTGCTTTGTGAAGTAATGAAATGTAATTTACATTTGTATTTGGGGACTGCAGTATATTTAAGAAAAGCTTAAGCAGAACCATACAGCACAAAAGTCCAAGAAATCATGCTTTTAGAACGGTGTATTGTTTAACATTCAAAGCCAAAACACAGATATCAAGGGGCAGTACTGCTAATTTAAGATATTTTACCCATTCTCTTGTTTTTCAGGCACCTCCCTGGAGGGTTATCCCTTGAGGTAATTAAGAGAGGTTCTTAGAAGTAATATATTTCATACTTAAATAGACTCACATATATGACTTTGGCTAAATTAAGGACCGAAAAACATAGCCAATGGACAGAAAAGCCTGGATGGAAAGATTACTTATTATTTGTCTTTTAAAAGGAGAGAAAGAGAAAATCAGCGATCTCTTACCTTGGGATCCATTTTCTTAAAAATGGGCTCTTCTTCATCTACCTCAAAATACACTTCAGAGGTGGTGATGGACAGAGTGCCTTTCACTATTACACAAGGGGCCACGAGCTGAGCTGCTGTACATAGACTAACAGGACCTACAAAAGAAAAGAAAAGCACACACACAGTCCAACACTTTGTTTGCCACGATCTGAAGAACAAGCACAAAATTTTCTAAATATACATATGCATATTACTTCTTTTATTCTATCAATCCAGCCTACCCTTTGCAAAACAAGCTGCCTCTAACAAAGGACATTTTATATACACTCCAAGAACACATGCAATGCATTTGTTGCACTGCTGGATTGCCAAAGATTTGAACAAGTACAGCTGCAAGCAATGGAAGTGATTATGTATGCCCATCTAGATGGTTGTTAGATCATCTCATTTTTTATTCCTGAAAACTTTGAAATGCTTCAGAACCAAATGCCTCAGGTTAGGTAGGTAGGTAGGTAGGTAGGTAGGTAGGTAGGTAGGTAGATAGGTAGGTAGGTAGGTAGGTAGGTAGGTAAGTAGGTAGGTAGGTAGGTAGGTAGGAAGGAAGGAAGGAAGGAAGGAAGGAAGGAAGGAAGGAAGGAAGGAAGGAAGGAAGGAAGGAAGGAAGGAAGGACCTATTTTAAAAATCTATGATTCCCTGCTAGGTTTTATTTATATGCACAACCAAGACATACATTCAAATATTAAATATACAGTGATAGAAACTGAAAAGGATACTGTGCTTCAACTGTCAGTTAAATATGTTTCCAGCTATCCATACATGGCTAGTGCAGCTCAGGGACTGTGGGAATAAACAGCTGGAGCACTGGTTTCCATTTGAATGCATTTTTATTGGAATAATCACATCTCCACAAGGCTTATCACAGAAGCACATCAGTGTACTACTCAAAACAATAGGCTGGACACAGTTCTAACAATATGCAGGGTGTTAATATAAAGCAGGATCCAGAGAAGGAAAGTGGATTATATTTGTCATCTTAGTGGTTTATAAACAGGGAATTCTGAGAGCAACAAAGAGAATGTTTATCATCCTGCCCTTTGTTTTAAAAAAATTGTAAAATGTATGTGTGACGCGTAATCTTTTGCATTAATAAAGTGGGTATAAATGAGGTGTGCACATGTAGGTAATCAATGGGTGAATAACTGCCAAAAAAAAATCTAGCTGAATTGTCATTTCTGTCAATTGTTAGAGGTTGTGATAGTCTTTAATCTTGCATCAATCTCAATGTGTGCCAATAGGACAATGGAAGAGATGCTCCGTTCTGATCGGAGCAGCTTTGCCCTCTATTCCCAGCGTACAAATACATTGTGTTTGCAGATGGGCATCTGAGAGCTGCACGACTGTCGTGATTTCCCAAAGCTCATTCCCACAAATGGATGAAATAAGCAGCTATGTGTTCTTTTGCTGTCTCCCTTTGCCCTCTGTACATTAGCATGTAATCCTGGGAAGAAATAACATTTTTTCAATCACTTTCAGACATTCAATTACAGGCCAAGGAGACAGCTGCAAGCGCCAGGGCACCTCAGGTCCTGTTGAAAACCCCTGACAATTTCAACTTCATTTCCAACCTGCAAGTACTTTATTAGCAAGGATTACTTCTTAATCCTATTGCCATTGTCAAGATTATATAATTAAACTTCCCTTTCACCTCTATTACAGTATGAATGTATTAGCAGAAGTAATGAATGTAGAATAGGGTGGGAAAGGATAGACAGACATGGATCAAATTGGGTGCTCTGGCAAAATCTGTTGAATAGTAGCTTCTATATGAGCCACATAAATTGTGCTTGCTTTTAATCACTAGAATATTATTTTGGCAGGAGATACATTTTCATGCTTTACTTTACTGTAAGGCTAAACTGATGATTCAATTAATAGAATAAAATATATAAACCTATGGAGGGATGTTGCCTAATGAATAAGCTCATATCCACTACTTTCAGTGAAACAGAATTTAACCCAACAAGTAACATTCTTCTTTGGGGAGTAATCACGATATATGGATATATATATGGCTATATTTTACAGAAGTAAAAGAAAAAAAAGTAGCAGTGTCTAATATTCAGTTCACGAAAGGAGAAAATTGGATACATACTCAAAACCTCAAAGCAGAATAAGTTGCCTTTGCTTCTTTTTTTTATAAACCTCACAAATCTGCTACAGTAACATATATCCGTTTCCCCCATTTTTTAAAAAAAATAAAAAATAGCATGGCTGGCATAAATGCTGAAAAAAAGAAGCCAAGTTACCAAATGACTTACAAATATTTTTTAAAAAAAGATTTCGGATTAATTGTCAAGCCTGGTATAATATATTGGAACACTGGGATTTACACTTTAGAAAAATGCCTAGAGAAAGCTACCCCCTCCAAAAAATATTAAGGTACACAAAAGCAAATGTGCATATCTGAAATATTGTATCAAAAGTCCTCAACAAACAGAATCTAAAGCAGTAATTTGAAAAGTTATTTCCTATCAATAGAAAATAATTTCATCAGGCAGAAAGAAGCCTTTAGTACCTCTGTGTGTATGTGTGCGTGCATGTGTCCTATACGTCAGACACTACAGAAATTGTGTTATTAAGGTGCAACTAAACCAGTACAGAGATTCTAGAATATAAATAGCAGAAATTACCAGTTAAATTCTCAAGTTCTTTCTCCTCTATGGATGACAAATTATCATCATCGGCTTCCAAAAGAATCTCGCTTTCTGAATTCTGATTTCCTAAAGCCTGATTCTTGATAGACTGCTTTCCTTTAACAAGTACATCTTCATCTGGAGCTGAAATGAAAGAGAAACAAAGCTGTCAGCTATCAACAGTTACAATGAGGAGGTGGGAAGAGAAATAGCCTTGCTATATATATAATAAACACCCTGAAGACTTAGGATGGAGAAAGGAAGTTACCTGGGAAAGGGTGAAATGGCCTGGTCGACTGCTTTAATACTGGGGAAGGAACAGTTAGAGAGCCATGATGCAATTCAGTGCAACACAGAACTAGCTCTAAACCAAGTTACATGAAATTCAGAGCAAACAACCTGCTTCATTTCCAGCCCATTCACTCATTGAAACACCTGTAAGCAGATTTTCTTTTAAAGTTAAGGTTGCAGGAAAGTAGTTGGCTTGTATTTGGAGCCACAAGATAGCTGTAATATATACCTGGCAATAGTAGAGAACCTTATCAAAGCTTAGTAGAAAACTTTACCAAAGACCATGCAGAGGAAGGAGATTTTACACACCACTGCCATTCTCAAGAGGGAAGTTGGAAGATAGACAAACCAGCCAAACATGTCTAAGGGAAGTGAGTGGAGGAGATTCATACTGAGCCAGGACCACAGATATCAGTAAAACTTCAGGTTCTATGAATTTCAATGAACTTAGACCAATGCGACAACCAAATGCCTCTATAAACTTGAAGAAATTTTGATTTTGATGAGTCAGGCAGGGCAATAGGCTGCGATTTAAACTGACCATGGGAAGGCTTAGTGTTAACAAAATGGACTTTGAACCTCCCTGTTCTTCACAATCATCACACTTCCTTTTATAATATAGAAACTGCACACCTTTTCTGAAACATTCTCCTTGTGAGGACTGTGGTAGGTGAATATGCTGGTTGAAGGGACATTCTTGCTCACAGTCCCCACAGAGATTGCTTTAGGGCTGGGGAGGGGGGCTGGCTTCACAGCTGCGTCCCCTCCCTTTTGTGGGGACATCAGCTAGCCAGAAATGGCATTAGTGGCTTCTGTCCAATTCACCCCAATCCAGTTCCTTCTCCTCCCAGATCTCAGCCAACAGGCACGGTGCAGGTCCAGGGACTCCACCCGAAACACCGGCCTGATCCTTCCTCCGCGGGACCAAAAGATAAAAGGATGAGGTCGGGAAAGCCCATTATTACGTGTTGGGACTCAGTGCCTACTGGGCTCCCAGGGACCTGGCTTTAGAGCGCGCCGAGAGGCTGCAATCCTATACAGGCGTGCCTAACAATCAGCCAAAGGACCGTAAGAAAAAACAGCGCGTGGAAAGCGGAAAGTCCGAAATTGGAATCGGCCGTCTGAGCGCGCTCGCGGGTGGAGACGCGTTCAGCTGTTAAGTGGAGGCGGTTCTTTTGAGAAGTTCCTGGGCCAGGGAGAAGGCGGAAAGCGAAGGCGGCACTATTTCAAAGTTTTGGGGCCTGATTTTCCTCCTAAAGACGCCGGGCTTTCTCCTTCCAGAGCTACTACTGGGGGGGGGGGGGGGGGGGAATAGAAATTTAAACTTGTCTCAGAACTTAAAGCAGCTCGGGATCCAAGTCCCTCAGTGCCTTTCAAGCCACGAAGCCTGTGTGAAACGCACCTTTATTGGGGAAAGAGCAGGCTGACCCTGGCGCCGCGTTGGCGACATCTGTCCTTTACAGGCGGCAGCAGAGGCCGCCTGTCCCCAAGCCCAAGAAAGAATGACAGCTCCGCTTTCTCCTCCTTCGGGAGAGGCGCGCTCAGGGCCAAGATATTTTAAGACACGGTCCCGGTTTCTGAGAATATCATACCAACCGAGTCACCCAAGGCAACCTTGGATTTTTTTTTTAAAAAAAGGTGGATTTTTTAAAATACAACATACCTACACAGAAGGCAACGTGGCAGATTTCTCTTTTTAAAAAGGCGCTTAAGATCTGGAGGCTCCAGGGGATCGCGCAATTGTTGGAGACTCCGCCTGGCTGCCGCGGGGCAGAGCCGAGTTTGGAAAGCGGCGGCATCGCCCGGCCAAGCAGCTCTCCGGGAACACAAGCTCTCAGAATCGCTCCGGCACGGAAGACCAAGTCAGCTTCCTCGGAATTCTGCCCTCATGAATCCAGGGCAAGTAAGCGGGAACGCACCCGCGGCCTTTCTGCGTTCAAGCGGAGACTGCGATGTAGGAGCGCGGCTCCATCAAAGCGGCGCTCAGCGGGACTTTCCCTTGCGCCGCAGTTCCTCGACGGAAAGGGGGGGGGGAGAACCCAGAGATGGGGTTCAGCAGCGCCTTCCTTTGCAGAGGTAATATTAACAGCTCGATTCCAGCACAAGAAATCACTTAGAAGCCGGTGTGTTTGCACACACAATATAGACACGCACATTTGCAAAGGAGGCAGGATGAAAAGGGAAAAGTGATGAGCATGAGGAGGAGAAATCCGCATGATTTTAATGCTGCGCGGACTCAAAGTGAAAGGATGTGATAAAGTTAGGTTGCAACCCAATTCGTTCTTTAAATTGCAGTAAAACACAAGTTACTTAAGGAATGAGGCTACTGAAATGAATGGGATTTTAGTCTAAATATGTCCAGCGCTGAAGTCCCTTTATACCATCTTTCTCTGACCCATTGACCTTCAAATAGGTTGGATGTCAGCTCCCATAACTCTCATAAAAACCATGTTGCCTGGGAATGATGAGGATGGGGATCTAATACATCTGGAAAAGACCAGTTTCAGGAAGACTGACTTTCTTACTCCAGTATCACACAAAATTTTTAAAAATTACCAGTGAATTCCAAACAAAAGCAAAGGCTAATATTAAGACAAAGCTGTCTGTTCTAATAATTCTACTTCAAAATGCATAAAATGAGCTGACTTCTGTAATTGTAATAAATGAATGGTGTATTAGTCTGATTTTGTTCTCAGCATTGCTATTGTTCCATCTCTAAATATATTTTCTTTGTATTTAAACCTGACAACAGGAAACAGATAGGAGGCAGCAATCCACTACTTATATATTTACCTGCTGTGATATAGCTGCAGAACACATGAAACTTATTTGGATTTCTAGTATAGAAAAGAGTTGAAAAAGTATAGACCATTTTAGTTTGTGCTGTAGAAGAAGCGACATACTGGCCTCCATCTTCTTTGGAAACATATGTCAAACATATCCTGGCCAGACAGCTTCTATCCAAAGTTGATTACGTTTTGATCACAGCCATACACAGTTTAAGGTTCCAAGGAATTATTTTTAAAAACCTTTAATCTGCAAACATTTACAGAGGAAAGCAATCCCTCGTGGCCATATAAAAACGTAATTGTGTCTGTAAGCATGTGAACAGAAATTTTAAATGAAACTATTAACACAATACATAAAGCAAATCAATTTAGAATCTGTGTCTTTAGCTTTTCAAATTCTAAGTTCAACTTAAAATGTAGCCTCTTTTTAATATATTTCATGTTTTTTTTTCTGAACCCAGATGCTTTAAAATATATTTCCAAATCTGTTTACCAGTAGTAACCATGAAAGCAGGAACATAATTTGTTTCCTTTTCCTTTAAAATATATTTGTGGATATAACTAAACAACACTCTTACGTCTGGACTTATTCAGTGAGAGTTGAAAACCCCTTGTCATGGAAAATATGCAGTTGATATTTAGAAAGGTTTTCCTGTAATTAACTCTCCCTTGAGGATTTTAAGTTAGTAAAATACACATGCACTAATATTTAATTCTCAGTTGTCTAGTTGCTTTCTAAGGCTTTTTTAAAAAATAAAATGAGAGCAAAAAATAAATATAAAGCAGATAGCAAACATGTTTGTAAATTTTAACATGCTGTCTGTAACTTGACACAATATACCATTTGTGGCTTATAAAACTTTGTCTCAATTAGACTAATAGTCTTATTTAAAGCTGAGCAACTCCTTTCGTACTTGTTAAGTTAGGAAATCAAAATGGATGCCAACTTTTTCCAACAATAATTCTAGTAAACTTGCCTATGCATGCTATTTTTTCCTAATATCTTTTTGCCACTTAACAGATATCAATAGATGATTTGATAATCAATTGCCTATGTATTGAGGTTTAAAATATTATTGAAAAATGCCAGAATAAGGATTTATATATTACCTATGCTTACAGATTTTATGTGGCTAAAAACACTATTTCTTGTACTTTACCCAACCGTACAAGCATTTTGGCTTTTCCACTATCTTTGGTAACTGTGTAAAGTGGCAGTAATAACTCAAGGCAAAAATCAATAGGCATTCAGTCTAAAATTCAGCCTACCTAGCTCTCACAACTTCAACCCCCCCCCCACCCCAATTTTGTAAGTATATTATTGTGGGTGTATTTATAAAATAAAATTATGGTACCTACACAATCACCCATGTTATTACTGTTGATATTCTGCTCAAGGAAGGCGAGGGTTGTATATAATAAGAATTTCAAAGATGAGGTAAAACAGTTAAAATTATTGCAAAACAAGACTATAAAATACAATTCAATTATTCACTTAAAAACAGTTTGCACCTACAAATGCCCTGATCAACAGGCAAGTATTCAGTTGTTATCTGTAGAAAACATGGTATTACCCATACTTTCCTTGAGAAAGATGTTCACAATTGCAATATGTTTTATAAGCTCCACTCTGGGCCATGCTATTATGAGCAATCCTACAACAGACTTCTCCCAGCTGATCTCATGATTCAACCTGTAGTGAAAAAGTAGATTTTCTAAAATGTATTTGGCTTGATGCCAATCCCTTAACCTAGACTCAGTAGCACACAAGCAATCACTATCATGATTCTATTTAGCTGCTCTACTTAGCAATTGAATACCAGTTGCAGCTATGGATTGTCTTCAAGAGAAACATAACAATCAGCAGTGATCCCACTGTTTACCTATGATGGCATGGATTAATAAGAACATTTTATCTCAGTCCAATTTTGGAAGTTGACCATGCCAGTGAAGTCATGTATGTCTTTAAAGCTACATGCTGGTTCTTTCGGGAAATGCTCTACCTTATCTAAAACCTAGCTTGCTCAGTCTAAACAGTGCCTATCCACAGTATTTCTGTTTTATCTATAGTTACTATAGTTTGATTTGTTTGTCAGGACCCTGCATATCATTGCTTCCAGAAGCTGTGATGCACACATAAATAGTTCTCCTTACTGATTTGAAAGGGAGAGATAGAATTGAGTGTTATCTTCATGGTGATGACATCATCCTACAAATCTTTGGATAACTGGACCCCTCAATAAGTGAAGCTTCTGTTCAAACAAAAATGCACTTCTCCAGCTGGAACTCCACTGGGACTCTATTGAGACCCACTTGAAAGTCTGCTGACTTAAAATCTGGTTGGAAAATAAAAACATTTAGGAGGAGGAATCACACAGCCCATTTTCTCAAATTGGTCTGCTTTTCTTTTGCTGGAAAAGCAGATTCTGATTTACCTTACTGGGTCTACTTCATGTCTTTTGTTTCAATAAAAAGTCATGGCAAAGCTTAATGTCTTAAATGTCCACATACAAATTAAATATGTCTCATCGTCATTACTAAATGCTTGCAGACGCTCTCTTGGCTAAATATTTTTTATAATATCTTTTATTTTCCACACAGAAAGCATTTAAACTGGTTCAAACTGACAACTTGCTGTCACTTCAATGATGACAACAGACAGATATAGTAATATTCTTTAACTTACCCCTCTGAGTGCTCTCAGGCATTGAAGTTAAATCTACAACATTCCTGTTGATAATTATATTATTAATCAGAACCAGTTTTGTATGGTAGTTAGGCCATCAGCTTAAAAAGTGGGAGACTGTGAGCTTTAAATCCACTTTGGGTATAAAGCCAGCTGGGTGACCTTGAGCCAATCAGTCTCTCCTAGGAAGGAAGCAATGGCAAACTACTCCTGAAAAACCTTCCCCCCAAAACTGCAAGGACTTGTCCAGGCACTTTCTCAGAACCCAACATAACTAAACAAAAAAAAGTTAATAAAAATTATAATCATTCTTGATATCTTGAGCTTATTGAACCATTTGACAGCATTCTCTCCCACCTATTTCAATCAGCAATTATAGATCAGATATTGTGAAACCAGTTTTTTGAAACATCTTATTATGGTTGTAAATTTTTTAGATGTAGCAATGGCCATCAGAAGCTGGTAGATATGCTCTATGATGAAGTAACATTACGACTCTTTTTCTTTATTTTATCATTTGGCCAGACTGTTTTGCCCTCATTTCTTTTATAAAACACTGTCTCTCTGTCTGTCTAGCTAAATACATCAGCATATATAAACAGAATACATTCAATGCCATCAGAGTAGTAAAATGTGCACAAAAATTAACTTTGCACTCAAGCAAATTAAGTGAAAAATCATTATTTAACTAATCAGATGGACTGACTTTTTCTAATAGCTTATAATTACATTTTTAAAACAATTGGCTTTGACTAACTCACTCTAACACACACAAAAGTTCACTTTCATGAAACAAGTATTTCCCACCCATACCTTTGAAGGCACTGATGCCAAGAAATTCCAATTCTGGGATTAAAGTGCTGAATATGATGAAGAGGGAATACAGAAGTTCCAAGAAATTATCTTTTCTTTAACAAAAAGCAACTCTGGTTTCAAGCCACAGTATTTGCAATTTAACAGCACATACCAAAATTCTAATTTGTGCTCCACAGAATTAAAACCACAGGTCATAATCAGCAGACTTGAAAACATAAATGTTTATATGATTAAGACATGAGATTACACAGCTATTCTTTAAGATTATGCCATATGCTTTCTATAGAACTATCCAGCTGACGTAATCATATTGCTGGCTAATCATTTCTGTTATCTGACAGCTTTGTTTGAAAGTTTTACTGGCAATGCTTTGAAATTGCTTTATATATAAATGGGAGAGGAAGGGGGGAAAAAGGGAGGGAGAGGAAGAGAACAAATTTTTGGAAGTACTACTGAAATACACTAATAATTGTATTCTTTTGAACCTTTACATCTTAGCCTGCAAGTTAGCTCAAGAGAGTAAAGTGGTGACTAGCTGATTTATAGGCCAAAATGGTCTCTGACTGACAGCTCTTTCACCTGCTGACATAATTGTGGAAATTAACTCTGGCAGTTAAGATAGAAAAATAGTGACAGATGAGCACATGACTGACATCTGGTGGGAAGTGGAGTTAAGTTGCTCATATGCGATTCTGTCCATGGAGCTGCTGAACAAAGCTCATTCCACAATGAACATGTGGATTCCTGAGCTTATTGCATACAAAATTAGCTTTTAATAGCTTTAATGCAATTATCATCATATTATAAAATGATTAAGAAATAAAGATGAAGTTATAAACTATGATTTCCTTGCAAAAAAGATGGGGATTCATTCATTCAGTCATTCAATATACATCTATTCATACTGGTTAGCCTTGATATTTAGTATTTATCATATAATCTTATTTGAATTTTTATTGCTACTCGGGGAAGAACAGGTGAATTTGCTCCACATTTAATTTTGCTAATGTCAAATACCTTTTTGAGGCATCAGTGTTGCTATGCATTCTTAAACAGTGAGGAAGAACTTGAACATTAGATTATTTCCTAGTTGCTAACACTTCATAATTATAATTATAATTAATAGGGAAACTATTTTGTAAAATGAAAAATAATAGATTGTACTACCAAAACAAGCAAATACATATTGTTGTTCTGTCCTATGACAAAATTGAAATTTAATTTTTATATAATTTTTCTGCATTTAATTTTTTTATTTATATTATTTCCTTTCACAATAGATCTAATGCAATGTGTTCAGTCTCCCATTGAAGCACTGACCAGACTCTGATCAGCTTATTTCAGCTAATAGCTTCCTCGGGTATCTTCATTTGCTTTTAATTTGCATAATCTACTTTTTATGCTTCTCCCCTATTCATTTTCAGTTATTCAATTCATTTTCTTCCTTTAACTTCTGTGTCTATGATTTAAATTAAGTTTAAGGGAGTATTGACCTTCTTGATTCTCTTGTATCTCACTGCCTTCTGATACCATCCAATATTTTATCCTCATCTCTCCCTGACTCATCTCTCCAAGGAAAGATTGAAGGTCAAGGCTTTGAATTCATTCTCATTAACCAATTTGAACAGTACTTGCCTCTATGTTACACCAGTTATCCTATTCCAAATATCACTGGGCCTTCTCTACACCATACTCCAATGATGTTCCTTCTGCAATTATACATGACAGATACAATCAGATACCCTTGTCATACAATAGATGCCTGTGTGATATTGAGATCTTAGAACATGTGTTCCTCAGGTGTAGAATTTACAAGAAATTGCAGTTCCAACCATTCAGTCCTTAGTAGATAGGCTACCAGGCTGTTCAGACCAATGATATTTTACAATTTAGAATCTTATTTGTTGCCTCGAAATGCAAAGTGTTTTAAATAGTTTTTGACTGGGACATCTGAAAAGAATGTTAAGCAACTTGTTACTGCCTCACTTATTTTCCTCCCTGAATGTGCCCACATAAATGGAAAAGCAGAGACGGTAACTCATCTCATTAACAATGTAATTTTTCCACATGAACCTATGATGATGATAAATTGCAGAAACTCTGACTTGGCAGAATGTAAATGCAGCTTCTCAGAAAAATATAATAGGTTAAAGAATTGTATTTTAAATTTCTTCCCCTGCCCCCTCCCCCAAAATGTTGTTTGTTTTTAAACATGATGTTTGACATTGAATTTGTTTTTACATATCATGTTTCTGAATTTCTACATGGAATTGTGGGATGAAGTTGCCTCAAATTTGTAGTTGCAATTCATTTTATATAAAGTGGCCTTGACAACTGCCCAGAAATTTCAATTAGTTTAAATACTGCTATTCATTCTTTTGAAAAATATAGAAGTTACAATAATGTATAGCTCTTAAATGTTCCAGATCAAAATTTTCATATAATTCCTAGATTCACAATATCTCAATAAATATCCCTTTATACTTTGCCAAATATGTTGTTATGATGGTACTCTTTAGGATGACCTTCTCAATAATTGCTCCAATAGATCAAATTGGGCACAGTAAGAGGATCATTTTAACCTATCATTTTCTGCATACTTATTTTGACTTAATGTTGTTTGATAATCTGGTATGGGTCGTATTTTGTGTACTTAATTTTTTCTGCTTTTCTGGACATAAGTTGAAATGCTTAGTTTTACAAAACTGTTTTTTTAAGTTTTAAAAAAATGTTAAAAACATTATATATTAATATTTCATATTAATACATTTATTTCTAATATTGATACATTTACTTGGAATCTGTACTAGAATATCACTGTGCTATACTTTAATGAAGTTGAAACTTTTATGTCTTTAGGTTTTCTGTAAATTCTTTTAAAAATACTCTCAAAGGATGACTGAAAATATGGGGGTTTTTTTGTATTCATCCATGAAAAGAATGTGTTTCCTAAAAAATACGTAAGGGTGGGATTATTCATTATACCCAGTAAAGTCTTTATAACACATGCAAAAAGTCCTTTTAAAATGAAAGATGATATATTCAGTGTAAATAATTTATTATAGTTGTTTGTGAGCAACATTTCTACAATGAGCATTAATTAAAATGTTTCTGTTCACAAAGGATACGTTTTATGTAATTGTTTTTTTTAATGATAACAGCCATTTCAACACCTGAAACACAACATTGGAAAACAGGTCCAATGGAAAGCAAGCTTCTTTCAAGACATAAATAAAGCCTTTTACAAATAGCCATTTGGAACTTCACTCTTTGAAAAATCTCCTATAGTCCTTTTTCAGAGGCAAGTTAATGTGTGTTTGGGAAGGGCAATTAAATTGTCAGAATTTAAAAAAAAATGTTTTTAAGTAGAAAGTAGCCCAGAGAATAGTCATTGCACTGATATTGATTGTCTGAACAGAGAACATTAGTCTTAAGGTATTTACTCTGCCACCTCTATACCAGAGGCTCTCCTTCAAACCAAGTCAATTCCTTGAGGAGATGGCTACTGAAATACATAAATGGGACTGAAGGAGGACATGATTTTTGCTCTTTGGCCTTAATATAATATGCCTGATTGTTTCTGGACCTCTTCCACTTCTTCCAACAACAATATTTAATAAACTGCATTCCTGCAGGGAGGAACCATAGGAATAGTCCTATTCTGAACTAGCTACCATATCAAATATTCTATTGCAGAGGCTTGCAATTACAATTTATTTCCCTTCAATCTTTTTTCCTAAACAAAACAAAAATGAGCTGAACATCTAGAACACAGCAGAAATTAACAAACATTACAATAGGTGTGAAAAAAACATTTATGAATATAATAAAGAGAATATTTCTTCCAGAAATCATATATAAACTATATACAATCTTCAATTGTTAGAGCTGATGTATTTAGAATTAAACCAATAAACTGCATTGTAGAAAACAAATGAGTCTGAGTTGGCCTGAATCCAATTGCTTTGACCAAAAGGAATTGTAGAAAATTGTAGACTTAAAATAGACTATTCTGCAATTAAAGAAACCATAGACCAGAACAATAATTTCATTGGGAATTTGTGATTTACTGAAGGGTAGAAAGAGATTTGATGCTTCTTACAAAATTCTAATTCAGGTAGACTATACATTTAAATTAATCTAGCCTTTGCCTTGGCTTACTTTTTTATAGTGTCACCATGCAATTCAAAGGCCAAATATACCTGTCATCCTGAAGTTAATGTATGCTTATATACTAGCTCAAATACAAATTACAAAGACTGTAGATTTTCATTTCAGTTTCCTTTCTATTTCTTATTTAGTTTTGCTACATATAGACTATTTTCATTAGTAAGCATTAGACTGAATTAAGACTATATACATTGCTTCAGTGCCAAAAACAAAAAAACCTGGTTCAAGCATGTGGAGGGTATAAGCAGAATATCTGTCCATAATTCAGCTGTGCCTTTTGCCAGTTTTGGAATTGTAGTAGGCAGCCACACAATCCTAAGAAAAGGTGCATTTGATTTAAGGAATAGGAGGCAGCTGTTTCATTGGAATCTCTGCACGCTCCAAAGCACCTTTTTCTCTTTGAATGTGAAGCAATCCACAGCCTTAATTTGTATTATAGAAGGAAGAGAGCTCTTGAACAGCACAGTAATGGGAACAGCTGAAAAAACATATTCGTGCACAATCACCTGGCATCTGTTCAGCTGTGGATACAGCACACAGAAATTGTTTTGTGAATCAATTTTAAGGCACTTTTACTTTGAGCAAGTATGTGATGCTTTAGTATGTGAGTATATATGTATGTGCTGAATGCAAGGACAGAGAGGTTTTACTTTTTAAAGGGTTAGAATGTTTTACCAGTTAATCAGTTAAGGTATTTTCACAAACCTAACCTATCTAAAATCTATACAATAATTGTTATTTATTCCATCAAGTATTGTCTGCCATACCATGTAAGGATGCATAATTATATAAATATATTGATGAAAATAGCTGGGAATTGTAACCAGGTCTACATCTCGGCCAAAATAAGGCGGAGGAGGGGGGAGTTTAAAAGCACAATCACTATATATGTATACTTTTTTCTCTCTTTTTTAAAAAAGGAGGAAGATATGTTAAAATTAAATATGTCTATTGAAAAGGAATTATAACCATCAACATAAAATGGAGCTCGTTCAAAAGCTGAAATATACCAAGTAAATGAGATGAAGAGTGTGAAGTAGAGAGGAGAGGTAAGGGAAGAAGAGAGGGATAGGAGAGAGAGCAGGGAGTGGGGAAGAGGATGAGAGAAAGGAGTGGAAAGGGGAGAGAGGAGAAGGAGAGAGGAGAGGGAAGTAGAGAAGTGTGACAGAGGGAAGAAAGGAGGTAGGGAGGTGGAAGAGAGAGGGAGAAGAAAGTGATGGATAAAGTACAAATATGGTGTATGGAGAGCAGAAGAGCCAATAACTGTTTTTGGGAGTTGATGGCAGGACGAAATGATGTAAACATTCAATAATACAATACAATGTTGGCTGTGTAATAGCATACATATGGTTATATGTTTTGAAAATGAAAAAATAAAAAACTTTATTAAAAAAAGTATTGTCTGCCATATCAAATCAAACCATCTTAGAAATTATGCCTTTTCTGCATTAATGTCTTTTGTGGCATAAGCGCATATAATCTAGAAACAATAGACCCATGCTTCAATTGTATACACATTAATTCAATAAATCAGGTTTATTTCAGTGGTTTGCTATATTCTACTGGCAAGTACAGGATTGAAGTAGAATTAGAATTAAAAAAAATATTTGAATTAAGAGTATTCTTTATCATCAAACTCAAAAAACTGTATTAATAGTGAGTATGGTATTTCAGAAGAAACGACAGTATTGTAGCACAAAAGCCTTTCCAAATAACATTCCATGAAAACACCTATATAATTAGCTCTGTAAATGTATTTTCATTTTTGTATTTTTGTATTTGCTTGACTTTTTCACAATAATTTCAGTGAAAAATGCATACCATACAGCCTATTAAAGTTCTGTATTATTACAACCATCACTCTGCATGCATGCATGCATGCATGCCCACACACACACACTCATACATAGACACACACATACACACACCCACACATATCACAAGTAGTACTGCTAGAGTATTCACCATGTGTGATTATACAATTAGTAATTAAATATTAGATTTAAAATTAAGCACAAATATGGTTTAAAACATCGTAATATCTTTCATGTAGTTAAATATGTTTTACACTATTGCATCATGATTTAAAACTTAATAAAATATATTTAAACATTAAAATATAATCATTAAGTTCTTATTATTATATTCTGATAAATACACAAAAATGAACTAATGTTCTACTTCATTCAGGGGTTAAATTCAGCAGGTTCTAACAGGTTCTGGAGAACCAATAGTGGAAATTTTGAGTAGGTTTGGAGAACCAGTAAATACCATATCTGGCTGGCCCCAGAGTGGGGAGGCAATGGAGATTTTGCAGTATTCTTCCCCAGCCACGCCCACCAAGACATGCCCACAGAACTGGTAGTAAAAAAAAATGAATTTCACCACTGACTTCATTACTATACTTCTGAAAAACAATGCAAGTGATAATATCAAACTATACTAAATATAACTGTTAAGGACAATTTACACTCTTGAAATCTCTCTGTGTATAGTACAACAATGTATCAATCCCAAAGCAGAAAGGGCCTAATTAATTCTACCTGATTTTTCACTTCCTTTAGCAAAATATGAGGTGATCAACGCCATTATAGGTTAAGATTGTACTTATAGCTCTTCTCTATTTGATCATTATTTAAAATACTGTCATGTTTTTGGCATTATAGCTCTAACATATTGGAGACATTTTCTTTCAGAAATGACTCTTTAAGAATAAGTACAAGAGGTTAAGATGCTTGGCCCATGTTGTCTATCAGTCTGTTTACCTGCTTGTCATCTATCTTATCTAGATATCTATTTATCTTCCTACAATTTACTTATATTTTGAGAAAAGCTTTCATTCTGGCTTGTATAATGCAGGAAAATTAAAATAGAGCTCCTGTGAATATCATTTGACTCATGCACAATTTTCATTTTAACCTCAAGTTAATTAAAATAATCAGTGGGGATTTCTCACAGGAAAATATATCTTGTTTATATTGCTACAACTTCATACATATAACAATTTGTCACAAAGCTTATTAAAACCTAAGGAAATAAGAGAATCTTAAACCTTTGTCTCAAATTTCTGGTATTCTAAACCCTCTACCCAAAGGATTTTTCCAAGGCAGATGCTGCTAAAAGATAATGACCAATTAGGTCTTGAAATGCTCAGGTCTGAAACGCAAGGAAGAGAACTCCAAATGTGACTGTTCCTGCTCTCTTAGAGCAATCAAGTTCTCTATCTTCATTGCCATATAGACCTGAGACTATTGACAGTGAGTAGATTTTACACTGACCGTGGTCTATGGCAGCTTTTAAGGTCGCTTCAGGATGTGTCGATCCAAGGGGGTTACGCACAAATCGTCGCCGGCGCCGCAAGTCATCTTCCCAGTAGTCAAGGCGCCAGAACTCACGAGGACGACTACAATGAAATAGAGAAGCCACATATGTTAGCAATTACCAAACAGCATGGTAGCACTGGATTTCTGCATAAAGCTTTCCTTGTTTGCTCTTTTCCTTTTCATTTTTTTAAAACAGCACCCTAAACCCTTTATACAATCTTTGTTAGATATGTCCTTGAAAATAACAGTATCACCTTCCAGTCTGAGAAACTCCTTTTCCTTTCTTTCTTAGAAGGTGAAATGAGCACTAAATACATCATTTTGAAATGAATTGCTGACAGTGTGATCAGTTTCCCCACACTCTAGTGGCATGTGCTCCGATTTCAGCCTCATTTCAGCCTCAGCAGGGCACCTTTCTCAGTGACTGCATTTATAAACCAGAATAGGGAAAAGCTATTATAAATATGGTATAGCATTACCTATATTAATCAAAGTCTGTCCCCCTTCATTTTTCTTCCTAATTTGTGCCTTTTTGTACAAGGTCACTAAATCTTATCATGAATTCTTGGTTGGGAAAGTGTTAACTTTAATGAATACTTCTGTTACATGATTATGTATGTGATAATAAAATATTACTCTATTTAGATCTGCAGGAATTTAATTAAAATAATCTCTTAAAATATTCATTACTTTTAGCCCCTGAGGCATAGGATGTAAAAAAAATCCTTTTTTGTTTCCTTTTCCTGTTTTTAAATAAACTATTCCAGTAGAGTGAAATAACAATTTATTCTCAAGCAAATCAGATTTGGTTTCTGTTTTTAGGTAGCTGGATTTTTGCATTTAATTAAGAACTTCATGTTATGGTGAGAATACTGAAAGAATACATCTCAAAATTTATGTTTATAAAAAGGTTCTACCACATTTGTTCTTTTCCACATTGTATTATTCAAATATGCATAGATCTTTTTAATATGGACATATATAAATGCCAGGTTCTATGTGGTTACATATCATGAGCAAGTGTGCTATAAAGCTGTACATTATATATTAAAAA
Source organism: Thamnophis elegans (assembly GCF_009769535.1). Taxonomy (NCBI): domain Eukaryota; kingdom Metazoa; phylum Chordata; class Lepidosauria; order Squamata; family Natricidae; genus Thamnophis; species Thamnophis elegans. The sequence goes on along the minus strand of NC_045549.1, from coordinate 28,661,966 downwards.
TGGCAATAGCAGCGAATTCAAGTATGTATTCATACCTAGAGATACAAATAAATATGTAAAATAAAAGCCTGCAGAATAACACTGAGATATACTGCCAACATCTGCATTCCCCAATTACAAACTATATTATTTATAAAGAAATATCTATTGTCAGACGGTAAGCAAAAATTACTTTCTATATTATCATTTCTTTTTATGAGGTAATAATCATTGTATATATGTCAGCTTTGAAAAATAAATAGCTCGGCTTAATTTACTGATTACAAATGAATACAGACTCACAGTACCAGTAATTTTCTTATTTAATCTCCAGAAATAGTAAAAGTTTATTTTTTGAGAGTACATTCAAATCTAACTTCTCCTCTTGTAAGTGTAATTGTTAAAAGTTCATGCTAAATAATACATCATATGAAACCTAATAATATACATGCAAAAATTTTTTATTTTTTTATTTAAAAAACCCTCCCTTGTTATTTCCTTTTTCCTGACTGTAATTCTTATTATTCTGTAAACTATTTGCATTTCTAGTAAATGGAACACATACATTTTTACTATCTATCTATATTTATTTCAGAAATTTAAAAAGAAATCTTCAAGACTAGTTTGTAACTAATTTTGTAGGATTTATCAAGGGCAGGAATATGCATTAAAAACTAAAATTGTTCAAACTGTGATAAATAACTTAAAATTCACCACATCAAGTATGAAAAAAGGCAGATTACTACCGCCTGTGTGCATTTATTTGATAGTCATGAAATCTGAACAGATACTTCATCATTCTGCCTTTCTTTACTTATCTGTTAAAATTATTATCAAGTATCAACTTAGGAGTTTCAAATCACAAATCGTTCCTCATCTTCTGAAGAATTGTATAATGGAGTCTATTAATCAGAATGGCAATCAGTATAAATAACTAGTTACCAAAACTGATTTTTTTTGGTATATATTGTACTGAGAAGTATTGTATCTCGTACCACAAACATGATAATTAACCCCTAATATAGGCTTCTAAACATTTGTTAAAAGCTTCTGTCATAAATTCTAGTAAACTGTACTGCAATATTGTTCAAAGATTTTAAATTATTAAGGTCAAGCAGTCATCTTTCTCTACTTTTAATGAAATTAAATTATGTTTTTGGGAAAGTTAAAATTACTAAAATTATATATAATCATGAAGCGACATATTAAAGGAATATGGAAATACATAAAAGGCACTTGAAAAAACATAGGTATACTTGATAGTTCTAGACATAGAGATAACAACAGAGATTCTGATGCCCCAAATACATAGTGTAGGGGATCAGGTAAACCTCCCAGACATAGGAAGTCAATTAAAAAGTTATTTCCTTAAAGAGGAGGTCCACTAAGACAGTGGTCCCCAACCTTTTTATCGCCGCGGACCAGTCAGCCTTTGATAATTTTACCGTGGCCCGCTGAGCGCGCGCAGGGGTGGGGGGGCGTTGTTCTGCAGCGATCATGGCCCCCAGCCATTAATGTCTAAACTGCTGCAAGATATACTTAAATATTGATAAAATGTGAGGGGGTGTACTCACTTCTGTGATATCTATCCATCCATGTCTGTCTCTGTCTCTGTCTCTGTCTCTCTCTGTGTATGTATGTGTGTATGCGTGTATGTGTATATATCCTCTATCTATCTATCATCTATCTATCTATTTATCTATTTATCCATCCATCCATCCATCCATCCCTCTCTATCTATCAATCACCTATCCACCATCTATCTATCTATTCTAGCTGGCTGGGCAATTTGGGGAGTTGAAGTCCAAAAGTGTTAAAGTTGCTGAGATTGAGAAATGAGGACGAAACAAAAGGGAAGAGAATGAAACAAGGTCGTAGAGAGAGATTGCAAAATGAAAGGGCAACTTCTCTTTTTATTTCCTTCCACCCCCACCACCCCCACCACCCCCACCGTGCCTCTCTGGCAATTGGCTGCCCAGGAGGTGGGGAGGGGAAGATGTTTCACAGACAGCTGCCACCCGCCCATCTCTCTCTCTCTCTCTCTCTCTCTCTCTCTCCGCCTCCCCATCTGACCTCGGCTGCTCCACGGCGGAGACCCCAGAAGGCAAGCAAAAAAAAAAAAAAGGGCTCAGGAGTGGGGGAAGAAAACAAACCCCATCACGTTCCTATCTGTGAAAGCTCCCCGCTCCCTTCCTGGGCAGCCAATTGCCAGAGAGGCAGTGTGTGTACGTGTGTGTGTGTGGGGGGGGTTGGCAGCCCGCGGCGGTCCTAGTCCGCTGTGGAACGCGCTGCCACCCGCCCAGCGCTCGCTCTCTCGCTCTCTCCCCCCCTCCAATCTCCCGCTTCTGCTTCGACCGGCCAGCAACTTGTCCCCGCTTGCCCGGGGACTGGCCTCTGATTGGCTGGCGGGGAGAAAGCCTCGCCAGGGAAGGAGGCGAGGACTCCGCGGTGACGTCATGGGGACGGCGCCCCCAGGTAGCGGCGAACCGAACGCGCTCCGTCTCCACGGGCTACCAAGGCGGCCGGGCGGGCGGCCGGGGTGGGAGTGGGGTTTGGACCGGAGAGGCGGCTCTCGGGTTCGAGTCCCGGGGTTGATCTCAGGCTGCACATGTGGGTGAAGAGGCAGCAGGAATCATGGCCCCCGGCCGCTGCAGCGATCATGGCCCCCGGCCGCTGCGCGGCCCGGTGCCAGGTACTCCACGGCCCGGCACCGGTCCGCGGACCGGGGGTTGGGGATCACTGCACTAAGAGACTCACTCCCAGAATAACAACCCCACAGTTATCCTCCATAAACATACTGTATATGCAAACAGCAGATCCTGGGTTGAACAAATAAACCTATGTAGTTACTTGTCATTACACTTTCATTTGTTCCATTCCTATATTTACAAAATTCTAGCATTTTCATACTAGTTGGGAATTATCAGCTTGGCAAAGCACCACATTACCAGTTTCTTGTGGAATTGGTTGTTCTTAAAAGCAGAAAAGAAAAGACTGTGGCTATAATTTTACAAAAAAAGAAGAAGTATTTATAAGCAAATAATGGTAATAATAATGCAATTTTCCTTTACACAAAAAATATGAATAGAACATCATTTATTTTGAGGCATAAAAATCCTCAAGAAGCAATCTAAGATTTTAGAAATTTAATGAGGAATAACCAGTGACCAAAACAAAGCTAATATTTCATGGAATGACATTGCTAAAATGAATTAGTGCTGCAATCCCTATTGCAAGATTAGTTTAAAAAGTAAACTAAAATTTATATATGTGAAATGTAATTCTGCAGAACAGAAAGTTCAGACCAGTAGCCTTAATAAACCACATGCTGTAATGAAAACAGAAGACCAGTCTGGAGTTCATTTCACAAGATGCCTGTTCAAAGAAAAACATCTCTTGTTTCCTGGGCTGGAGGTTAAACACATCATGCAGGTAAAATGTTTGCTTATGCCTGGTCATGAATGTGAGTTTTATACCATCAAGGAAAGTGCCTGATTGACACGTCTAGAAGTTGAAACTATCAATTATCCTCATAACAAATACACTTGTGATGAGCATGTAGTGATGTTATCAATGTGTTATCCTTAGTTTGTTTAAAGACAATAAAATTAGTGTCATTAACAAGCATAAATGTTAGAGTAATAGACTTTATTGCTACGTGGGGTTATGGGCCAGTGATGGTCCACTAGAATTGTACTGCACAGAGAGTCAGGAAACGGCAGATAAATTATTCTCATGAATATGATGTCCTCAGATACTTTTCTTCAATTCTATTCTGTGACACCAGGAACAATAATTTCAGGTTATGCACCCTTTCCAGTTATATGACTGCAATTTGCAGTGTTTTCAGCATTGGTAAAAAGAAGCGCAGGCACTCAGAACTGAGTACCTAAAACAGCAAGCTGTTGAAGCAAAACTGGGAGGATGAAACTGTGCCCTTGAATACAGGGGTAAGGGCATTTAGAGAAGAGGAATTACTGAAAACAAATCATTAAAAAACTCAAAGCTAACAGTTGAGGAACTACCATATGACATTTCACAACTGGTGCTCATTTACAACCACTGCAGCATTCCAAAGTCACCATTTGTGTTTTTCACAACTGGCTTCTGACAAGCAGAGTTAATGGAGAATGCAAAACTAAAATCACAAGTTGCAGTCACGTGATGTCTCATTTAACAACTGAATGAGAAATGACACCATAACTTCACCATGGACATATGATTTTCTACTTCAGAGGTGTCAAACTCACATCGTCTTGGGGGAGTCACATGACTTATCGGGACTTTCTTCCCCTTCAATAAACTGGGCATGGACATGGTCAGGACATGATGCATTTGGCCTGAGGCCGGGAGTTTGACAGCCCTGTTCTTCTTAATGATCACAGCACTTAACGATGGAGTTGCCAGTTCCTGTATTAAACTCATAAATATTATTTTAAAATGTCAATTTACTAATTTTTCTGCTAAAAATTATTAGATGTACAGTCTATTTTATTTCAGTTGATGTTAATGTCTGTAAAAGACCAACTAAATCTTACTTAAATAAATGACTATCCACTACATATTTAACAATAAAAGATTATTGTCCCGATTTTAAATAGAAAAATGAGTTCAAGTTCAAGGAATGCTTTACATCCAGTATAAAACTAGCTGAAATAATTTCTAGATATCAGGAATTAAACTGTACTTTCAACCTGAAATGCACAGATAGGGATGAACAATATTAACCAAACTTTCTCTCATTTTATTAAGGTGTCCATAAACAAAATGCTAGTTTCCTATCTTTATGTCATCTGACTGAAACTAGAATGTACAGAAAGCCCTCAACTTTCCATTTTTCACTTTTAGAACCATTTCAACATCCCCATGGTTACATGATCAAAAGCTTGGCAACTGGTTCATATTTATCACATTTGCAGTGTCTCGGGCTCATGTGATCATCTTTTGAGACTTTCTGACAAGCAAAATCAATGGGAAAGCCAGATGCACTTAACAACCATGTGACTAACTTAACAACTGCAGTGATTCACTTAACAACTGTGCAAGAAAGGTGGTTAAAGTTAACAAATATTTTGCTTACCAACAAAAATTTTGGGCTCAATTGTGATCGTAAGTCGAGGACTACTTGTATTGCTTTTAATATGATGTAAACTAAATATATATAAATCATATACCATCAGTCATGGAAAATTTGGCAAACTTTTTATACATACACACATGTACATCTACACATATGTATATACACAGACCCAAACATATATAAGTATTGTGTGTGTGTGTGTGTGTGTTGCAATATTTTGGGGAGGGCTTATTTTTGGGGGAGGGCTTATTTTAGTGCATGCGCTCAAAAGCCCGATTGGACTTATTATCTGGGGAGGTCTTATTTTCAGGGAAACAGGGTATTACTATTACTACTACTACTATTATAGCATTTATGGTTCACATGAAAAAGAGACCCTTATATCCAGCCAGCTTTAAGTACCAGAAAAAGGCAAAGAAATCTGCATCTGAAACTATGGATGCATCTTATCATTAATTGAAATTTAAAGATCATCCCAATAACAGACATATTAAGTTAACATTTTGATGGTATTATGTTAATGAATTAATTAAAAGCTGTCTGAAACACTTTGCTTTGATCAATTTCCAAATGACCACAGGCTTGTGGGAACTCAAATTGCCTTTGGAAAGCTGTTCATTGTTTTTGAAAATTAGAATAGAAAAGCATTCCTTCTCCACCTCAGCCTACCTTAATTCCACAGTTCATATAAGATTTTGATAATTTGAAGGAGGTGGTCCTGAAAGTACCTTGCTGCGAAGCTTTGTAACTCTTTACAGGTTTATAGCCTAGTTCTCTGTATATAAATTATACTTTAAATTTATTTATTTATTTAATTAATTAATTTGTATGCCGCCCACTCTCAAAGAGACTCTGTCTTTGACTCTGTCTTTGAGAGACTGAGTCTCTAAAGTCTAAAAATGCACTCAGAAATGTATTGGAAAGCAATGAAAGGTCCAAATCAGAGATGTAATATGCCCATGGCATCTAATGCCAGTTAGCAGATTGGCTGTTGCATTTTGTGTTGTTTTTATTAATATGTAGACAATAAAATTACGATAATAAAAATTAATACAAACTAAACATGGAAGAAAATGAAAAAAAATAGAAAGTGCAAGAAAAAAGAAAAAAAAGTAAAGAAAGAATAAGGACAAAGAAAATAAATATACAAAAAAGTGATTTCCAACCTTCAGCAACACAAATATAAACAAATTTAATAACTCTTCATCATCAGATATCTCTTTATCCCTTATCCCGTTGCTTATCTATAAGCAAATCCATAAAACATTAATTTTCAGCCATGGTGGCAGCAAATAGTCCACAAAAGTTTGTTAGAATTTTGTACAAAAGAGCAAATTTAATCTGATCAAATAAACCAATTTTATATTAATTCCTTTTATTTCTAACAGGCATAATCTTCCATTCAATCAAATGGTGTTATAGGATTTGATTTCTCTTCTTCTTTATCATATTGAACAGATTTTTTCACAATGCTTTAACCAACTTCTTTTTTAGATTTAATAAGAAAACATTTTCCAGGTCATTCTTTTGGTTTATTATTTGCATTCCTTTTTTAATTTTTAAAACTTCAGCTTGTTACTTTTGCGTAGCCATCAAAATGACTTTTTCCAAATCATTCTCTTGGCCTGTCACTTGTGGTTCTTTCAGTAATTTCTCTGTCTTGTCAGATTAAATTTGTTCTACATCTGTCATTCTTTCATTAAGATCCTTTAAACATAGTCTATCCACATACATAGACATCATTACTGACAATATTGCATGTAGCATTTCTGATTTCATTCTTTAAAGATTTTCTTTAATATTTGATCTTATATCTGATCTTATAATGTATAACTTTCTGATTTCAATTTTTTAAAGTTCTTAACTTATAGTTAATTTTTCTTTTCTTCAGAAGTGAAGATAAATGTACCTGATGAAGACTTTTCAAACTTATCTCTAATAGCTTTAAGATGGCTAACAGGCAATTTCCAAAAATGATTAGAAAATTAGGCTTGCAAGCTCACTTGTCCTTTAAATGGCTGAATTATGGTTATGAACAAGATGACTGATCCCTTCATTTCTGGCACTCAAATCCATGGAAAATGACTATTCTACTGCCTCTTCATTAGCAGAAACCATCAAGAGAACATATGGGCAATTTTCTAACCTCTCCTTATCAGAAGAGGTTCTAAGTAACTGATCTACTCAGTGGTTTCTTGGTCTTTGCTGTGGTTGTTGGCTCTGTGTCTTCAGTTCACTGTACCTTCCCTGGAAGTTCCCTACTGCAGTTTTCATGTGATCTTTAAAGTCACACAGAGCACATTGCAAAAGCCAAATCTAACAGAGTAGTGAATTACTGTTAGCTAGTCATGTTTTTGGAGTAATCATGGGATTAGCTTTTAAACTTCAAGTGGAAGGAAATGCAACGGTGTTTGGAGATTTCAAAGCTCTTCCAAAACGTATAATTGCTAGTGTACATGATCACAGAGTTTTGATTTGGAAACAAAGGTGTAATTTAGATTTTCAGCTATACTAGTCAAACAGCACCAGAGATGGGTTTCTACCAGTTCAGACCGGTTTGGCCGAGTAGATAGTAACTTGGCCTGCCACACCCCCAAACAGGTTCTCTCGGCAGGGCAGAAGCATGAGCAGAAGCATTTTTTTAGTACTGCGCATGCACGCAGAGCATGCACCAAGCGCGCACACAGCACATCCCTGAGCGAACCGGCAGTAGCAACAGACAGAACCCACCCCTGAACAGCACACAGTCCCTTTTCTCAATTCAGTCCTTTGGATCATGTTGTTTAGAAAATTGCAGTCAAGTTATACATGGACTCTAGATCATGCTGTATTATTCCTAAGCAGTACAAATGTTCTATGCCTAAAAGGAATGTTGTATTTTATTACAAATGAAATTAAGTGACCAGCCTTTTTTTCCAACTTAGCATACAACAGTCAATTTTACCAAGTGACATTTAGAGGATATAGGATATGATGGACAAAATGTAATTTAGAACTTCATTTCAGTAACAAAATAGTCTGTTTGGCAAATCAGCTCAATGTATGCAAATTTGTGTAAAATTATGCAAATTGATGTGTTTGTTTCCAATTTCCCATTCTAGCCATAGCCTTTGGAATGACCACATTGTCCCATATCAGAATGCTAGACACAACCTACCCTTCTTAGATGCTCTTCATTACTGATGTTATTATTCTACCCTATTAAGAATAGAAGTAAATTAGATAGCAGTTCACATCTTACAAACTGCCTACTGTTTCATTTTGCCCAAAGTGAGAAGTAGACATTTTTGTGTAAACATCTATGTTAAAATAAAAATTACATTCACCTGAAACTAATTTTCTACTCTATAGAAGTACAGGAATAGTTTAATTTGTGCATGCTACATCTCTACAAAACTCACAGGACATATTACCTTCATTAGTTCTGTATTCCATCCAATTTGTGCCATTAAAATGGTTTATGTGATGAACTCCCCACTATTTTCCCATCAGAAGAAATTATGTCGGACAAGCTGCATTCTGTTTCCACTTTCTAAGGCTACATTTAGACAGGAGAATTCCCCAGGCTGGATGCTGCATCAATGTGTGTATTAGCTCCCAAAACTGCCATCCCAGCATGGCTATTGCTTAGAATTCTGGCTAATAAAGTCCACACATTTTTTAAGTATTCAGATTGGGAGAGACTGCTAGTAACAGCAAGAAGAAACACAATTCTTGTGGTTCTCACATACTATGAGTAAATTTTGGCTTACACAGAACATGGTAACTTGTTCACTGGGACAAAATAATCAGATATATTAAAGATTTTAAAAGAAGTCAGGAATATGACTAAAGTAGTCCAGGCTCATAGAAAAATATTAAGTCACAAGTATTTTTCTCAACTATGCTTCAGTGCTGCAGATTAAAGCTACTGAAAGAAAAAAAGCAAACAAAGAAACAAGAAGAAAAAAGAGAAAAAGAAATGCAAACTAACATCTCTATTCCACTCCAGACTTAACTAAGATGGGCAAGATAAATAATAAGAGCTGTGACTGTTTAAAGAGCTGTTAAGCTCTGAACAGTTTCACTGAAATCTCATTAAATGTAAGAGGAAAATCCCCATAGTCCACTGAAAACTGACCCTGCCTGATATCAGTAGTAGTATATTTGCAAAGACAATAGTAGGTTTGAAAGGGAGGGAAAGTGCTGCCAATATGGGATGCATTTAGTTTTTATATGCTTTACCTATGTTTCCATTAACTAAAGAAAACTTGGTAACTAAAATGATACACAGTACATAATAATCCATATCATACTATGAAATATGTAAAATGGAGGTGTTAACTTCTTTAACTGAAGTGATCACATAGCTTCCAGAACATGTCTTCAAATTACTGGTGCAGCTTTTGACATTAAAATATGCCATACTGCAAGATACCTTTTTTCTACACCCTGCTGTTTTGTTAATTAAAATTCTTAAGATAAATACTGATCTTTTTAAAGGTTTATTTTATATCTTTTTATGTTCTTGTTCTAGTCTTTGAAGTAGCTCTTCAAAGCTACAATATCAAGTGGAATGCAGCATTAAGGATTTTACGACACTTTGGTAGTTGAACATTTATTGTTTTGTTGAAAAATTGGAATCAGAAGCATGAAAACTTACTCCATTTAGCTTTTTTCTTTTCTACTTTTTTCTAATTTATTTTAACTTTTGATACTAGCACATCATAAATTTGAAATATGCCACTTTTAATCTTACTGCAGTGACACAATAATGCATTTTACATTTACATATGATCAAGAAAAGAATTAACATTCTTTATCATTTTCCAACAGAGACAGTTAATACTCTGAGGCCACATTAATAGAATCTTCCTGCCATTGTAGAAAGTTTGATAGCACTCTTATTTCAATGTCTGATTTTTTTCTTCCTTTTTGACAAAGATAAATGATTGCCATCAATCAAGATCCAATCGACTACACAGAGAGTCAAGGAAATGCATCACTCTGCTGGTTTTCCTGCTATTTGTGCATTTTTTGCTATATTATTTTTTATAGAATGATCAGAAAAGCAGCCATAAGATAGATCATTTACATCCACTGTAAAATTAACTTTCATGAATAATGAGTTTTAAACCTCAAATAATGTATACGTTATATGGAGGTATTGCAGGACTTGATTTCTGGCTGGAGATTATGTAAATGATACTATATGACCTTTATCATTACAAACAGGACATGCAAAGTACATATTATTTCATACATAATTCTTAACAAGTCTTTTCCTAAAGGAGAAACAGTCATTTATAATGTTCACAGTGAGGTGTTAAGATTACATGACTATGATGTGAAGTACAATGATGGTTTATACTTCTCTCTTTAACCGGTAACATAAGCCTTCCAAAACATACAAAGACCAACTGCATGCAGATATTTAAAGCAATATTGCAAAGCATATTAGTAAACATTTCTATTGAAAAGGAAATATTTTGGACTGAGCATCATGTTATAGCTAACTTCAAAAGTTACATTTTATAAATGAAATGGGTTCATTTAGGCATGTATAGTCCTGGCCCATCTCTGTGAGATGCCCTGAATTACAGCAGTTACTTTCCTATCTTCTATTTGCAAGGATAATAACAGAGGCAGCACTGGTTACACTATCTATGCGTTTGAAAGCTAACTTAGCAATGCCATAAGGCAATACGTTTCCAGTGCTATTTAAAATCTATATAAAGCATCAAGATTTTTCATGCTCATTACAGTCCAATCAATATGCTGATAATGCTACTTTTTAGTAACAATTAATCATGAAAGGATGAGTACCTTCAGGATTATCAAAATAGTGAAATAATATAATTTCTGAGGCAATAAAATGAGGTTGAATCCTTAAAAACCTATGGAAAGTGATTCCTGGTTATAGGAATTTGATAGTCTACATTATCGGTGATTAACAGGATTGTGTGCTGTGTCTCCCAACTGGAACAAGAACATGTTAAGTTACTCACAACTGAATCTTCTGTGATAGATGCTTGCATTTTGCTAAGCTCCTCATAAGAAGTACATATCATTAAATTTTTTTACATATCATTAATTTTTTAGCTGTCTGTTTGATTCTCTTTTCTGTATAAAAGTTTGATAATTGTTTTTTCTTACTTTTCCCTTTTTGAATAATTTATTTTATATTTTATTTACTATTGTTGCATTCTAATATTTGTCATAAATTGTTACAAGGTGTAATTGCAAAGGAAATATAATATATTGAAATAAATCCATATTAAGATGGAGCACCAAATAAGGTTCAAACCTAAGCAAGGAATAAGACAATAATATATAATCACTGCTTGCTTATTTAATGAATTTCTATCTAATGCATAAGGTGTGCATCCCTTATATTTTTGTTTGGTAGGCAATATCATATTGTTGGCTGAAAATCTGAATGATATAAAGCAAACATCAGAAACCATGTAAGACCAAGTAGCTGTTTAACAGTAAAATTGACTAAATGATTGCAAGTATATGTAAAGGGCAAAAACACAGAGCAAGTAGATAAATGTATATACCTTTACAAAACATGGGAAAATAGATGGAGAAAGTTTTTTTAAAGTTCAAAGCCCTACACTGTATGGAGCCAGGTTACGTGCAGAACCAGCTTCACACCATTACATCAGCATGTTCTGTCAGGGAAGCAGGATATGTTCCAGACCCCATCTGTTAAAGAGGTTTCACTAGTGGGGTACAGGAAGAGAACCTCCTCCGCCACTGCCCCTGCCTAGAAGCAAACAAAGTAATAACCAAAAGCCAACATGGGTTTGTCAAAAACAGATCATGCCAGAATAATCTTATTGCATTCTTTGACAAAGTGACAAAATTAGTGGACCAGAGGAATGCTGTCGATATAATTTACTTGGACTTCAGTAAGACATTTGATAAAGTAGACATAACCTACTATTTGATAAAATAGAAAAATGTGGGATAGACAACATCATCCCAGATAGATTCGTAATTGGCTGACCAATTGCACTCAACGTGTAGTCATCAATGGAACTGAATCTACATCAAGGGTGTCAAACTTGTGGCCCGCAGGCCAGATGCATCATGTACTGTCCCCGCCTAGCTTAGCAAAGGGGAGGAAAGTCCTGATACGTCACGTGATGCTGCCGTGATGATGCGAGTTTGACACCTCTGATCTACATGGAGGGAAGTATGTAGTGGGGTACCCCAAGGCTCTGTTTTAGGCTCAGTACTCTTCAATATCTTCATCAATGATTTGGACGAGGGGATAGATGGGGAACTCATCAAATTTGTAGACGACACCAAGCTAGAGGAATATCCGACACTCCAGGAGATAGGCTTAAGATGCAGAAAGAGCTTGATAGACTTGAACATTGGGAGGTCTCTAACAACATGAAATTCACGGAGGTGGTGCATGTGTGCTCACATTTGCGAACTGGTAGCAAAGGTATGTTGATTTCACCCCCGATTTCAGTTTGGCCTTCTATATCTAAGATATTTTGCCTTAATATTTATCTAGTTTGGTATGGCCCTACAGTTACGATGGCATCAGTGGAAAAGCATGCCTGCTCAAGTTTTTTTTAAAATAAGTGTTTCCCAAGAAGATTTGAAGTTTTTTTCCAAAATTAGATGAGAGTTCACTAAAGTTATGATTTTAGCCAATGGATAAGGATATTTACCCAGAGAAAGGATTCAGGTTAAGTGACTCCTGCTTTCCATCAAAGTACTGCATTTGGAACACATCATGTAACCTGGAAGATGTTTCTTAAAAACTTCATTTTAATTCTTTCTAAGATTTATGCTGTTATATAGTCCTAATTAGTCTCCCTAGATGTTCTCAGTCTTTAACTGCAAACAATCTAACAGCAGTCGGAATAAACAGTACTCCTCTGGAAAAATAATAAGCTTAAATAGTTGATGCAGAATTCTTTGCATTATGGGCTACATAATCCAGGTGGCATTTTTGCTAACTGAAGCTTGAAAAAGTATCCCTAAATATCTAAATATCATATTACCCAGCTCAATGGACTGCCCACTTAAGTCCCAGCTTGTCTGTTTTGGCATTTGGAGAGAGTGATATTCTTGGTTTTGGAGTACTTTATTATTAATTCTTCCTTTGTAAAATAAATGGGCCAATGGGAGTCAATGACAGATTCACTGTTTCATCAGCAAACAATAATAGATTGATATATCTATGAGCTATAGATAGGAGGACGAAATATAGCATTACTTAAGTGAGGAACTAATACATTTATAACTAAATAAAAATGGATATAGCATAAATTAATTTTAAAATACTGCAACAGTAGAGGAAGACTATCATTTTAATGTTATGAACCACTGTATATATTGCGTATAGATGAAATGTTAATCCAAAAAGTGATGACTTGTTTTGTATAGCTATTCCTTTGTGCAAATAACAAAGAACAACTAGCTCGTCTCATCATGAATAAGGCAACTGATCATTTTCAGAAACCAAGAATGCATGACATCAACCTCCCACTCCCCATTAAGAAAGCAATCACCAATCATGGAGACATGCTTTCCAGCTAGGGCTAGCACAACCAGTGCTCTTTTGCTATGTTTCATTTCATTGTAGGAAAAAGCTTCAGTCCAATTGGCTACTGAGTATTGTGGCACGAATGTTCTTCCTCTTCTGTTACCAGGTGCTATTCTCCATTGCCATTATGGCTTAAGCTCTCCCCTGTTTTGAAGACTTCTTGACCACCGAACCATTCTTTTTTTAAAAAAAACTCTCTTTGCCCTTCTCTTCACCACAATTTCTGTTTCCTTCCTCCCTCCCTTCTCTCCCCCTCAGTTTCTTCTTTAAAAAAGTGAAGTTGACAAAGACCTACCTTAACTTCCATTTCTAATCCAAGTGATAGGAAGAATGGTAAAATGGTTGTGTATGTGGTTTTTTTTTTTAAAAAAAGAACTTCTACACAAGTCAACATATGCAATATGAAAATGTCAAGTACAAGGGAATGTCAATTGGCTCATATAAAAAGTCTATCAATGGAAACAATATATTTGAAGACCTATCATGGAAAGAGAAATTAAGCATGGGTGTGTGGGGCAAGACAGCATGGAAATCCACCATCCTGGAATCATAGTAAATGTCCTCCATAAAGAACATCAGGGCATCACTATGGTCAGAATTGTCCTATACCAAGAAAGATATTTCTTAAGGCAGTTTTATTTCCACCTGATTTATGCAGGGGAAACAAACAAACAGTCCTGGGCATACAAATTAGGCACATCCAGAAGCTTATATTTACTTCACAAAGCAATACAGGATGTTTCTAGAGGCACTGTTAGCATGAGCAGATATAAGAAGGGAGTGGGGGAGGATGGTGGAAAAAAAATGCATGAAAACCATGACTTGAAATAATCTCAACATTCATTCAGACCTAATTTACAAAATAACATATTACTTAAACATTTTGTCTTAACAATGAAATATTACATTCAGTTTTACTGAAAGATAACTTATTTACAAGGAAACAAAAACAGCTGGTGAACACACTTTTGGGTATTTTTATAACACTGCCTGCGATCCTTACTCTCCCACTTTCTTTAAAGAAACAGACTGATTTTTCACAGCCATCACTTTAACACCTTCCTTCATCAGCAA